>NC_137956.1:22696278-22741278 GCF_963924665.1 Micromys minutus | reverse complement strand
AACTGTAATTTGAAATTACATTGATACAAAGAGATTGACTATAAAAATAACAATTTGCTAGACTTCGCAGTTACACATTTTACAGCTCTCAGTAATAAAATGGCACATTGTCCCTTCACATCTTTGGAAAGTGCTGAGAAAGTTTGTGCTTTTCCTTTTCAGAAAATAATAACAATAATAAGAGCTAATTGCACTTTGTGCATAGATGTTTGTGTGGGGACATGTACCGTGGTGTGTGTTGCTTGGAGACCAGAAGGCAACAGGACTGAATTAATTTTTCCCTCTGTAATGTGGACCCCAAGTCATCAGGCACTGTAACAAGGACCTTTATCCACTGCTCCACCTCAGTCCAACTTTTTAGATTTTTTTTCTTACCACTATATTTTTTAAAAACAGTGGTATATATACAGATTTTTAAAGATATTGTGGCATAACATTATATGAATATTTTTGTCAGTACTTAATTATTTTAGAGGTTTGATAGCATGCATTGAAATCACACTAGTTACCATAAGGGTGAAGTACATGTAGGACAGAACATAACATGGAAACAAATTTCTTGTTGAGTATAGATTAAGCAGAAAGATCTGGGTTCTTTCCAGCTTCTGGCAATTATAAATAGAGCTGCTATGAACATTGTGGTGCATGTATCTTTGTTGTATGTTGGAGTGTCTCTGGGGTAAATGCCCAGAAGTGGAATAGCTGGATCTTCAGGTAGTTCTATGTCCAATTTTCTGAGGAAATGCCAGACTGACTTCCAGAGTTGTTGTACCAGTTTACAACCCCACCAACAGTAGAGGAGTGTTTCTCTTTCTCCGGATACTCACCAACATCTGTTGTCATCTGAGTTTTGATCTTAGCCATTCTGACTAGTGTGAGGTGGAATCTCA
Organism: Micromys minutus; assembly: GCF_963924665.1. Taxonomy (NCBI): domain Eukaryota; kingdom Metazoa; phylum Chordata; class Mammalia; order Rodentia; family Muridae; genus Micromys; species Micromys minutus. Next base: position 22,740,388 of record NC_137956.1, on the reverse strand, counting down.
GGGTTGTTTGGATTTGCATTTCCCTGATGACTAAAGATGTCGAGCACTTCCTTAGAAGTTTTCAGCCATTCCATATTCCTCAAATGAGAACTTTTTGTTTAGCTCTGTACCCCATTTTTAATAGGATTGTTTGATTCTCTGGTGTCTAACTTCTTGAGTTCTTTGTAAACCTTGGATATTAGGCCTCTACCAGATGTGGAATTGGTAAAGATCTTTTCCAAATCTGTTGGCTGCCATTTTGTTTTTTTGACAGTGTCCTTAGACTTACAGAAACTTTGCAATCTCATTAAATCCAATTTGTCAATCTTTGACCTTAGAGCACAAGCCATTGGTGTTCTGTTCAGGAAATTTTCTCCTGTGCCTATGTGATCTAAGGTTTTCCCTAATTTCTCTTCTAATAGTTTCAGTGTACCTGGTTTAATGTGGAGATCTTTGATCCACTTGCCCTTGAGATTTCTACAAGGAGATAAGAAAGGGTTTATTTTTATTCTTCTGCATTCTAGTGCCAGTTGAACCAACACCATTTGTTGAAGAGTCTGTCCTTTTTCCATTGAATGTTTATGGCTACTCTGTCAAAAATCAAGTGATCATATTTGTGAGGGTTCATTTCTGGATTTTCTATACTACTCCATTGATCCCTGTGCCTATCTCTGTGACAGTACCAAGCAGTTTTTAACACAGTTGCTTTGTAATATAGCTTGAGGTCAGGGATGGTGATTTCTAACAGATGTTTCCTTACTGTTGAGGATGGATTTCGCTATTCTAGGTTTTTTGTTGTTACAGATGAAATTGCACATTGCTCTTTGCAACTCTATAAAGAATTGGGTTGGAATTTTCATGGGGATTGCACTGAATCTGTAGATTCATTTTGGTAAGATGGCCATTACTACAATGTTGATGCTTCCAATCCAGGAGCATGGGAGATATTTCAATTTTCTGAGATCTTCCTCAATTTCCTTCTTCAGAGATTTGAAGTTCTTGTCATACATGTCCTTAACTTGTTTAGTTAGAGTCACACCAAGGTATTTCATATTGTTTGTGACTATTTTGAAGGGTATCTTTTCCCTAATTTCTTTCTCCACATGTTTGTTCTTTGAGTAGAGGAAGGCTACTGATTTGTTTGAGTTAATTTTGTATCCAGCCACTTTGCTGAACTTGTTTATCAGCTATAGAAGTTCTCTGGTGGAATTTTTGGGGTCATTTAAGTACACTATCATGTCATCTGTAAACAGTGATGTTTTTACTTCTTCCTTTTTGGTTTGTATTCTTTTGATTTCCTTTTGCTGTCTAATTGCTCCAGCCAGGACTTCCAGTAATATGTTGAATAGGTAGTAGGAGAGTGGGCAGCCTTGTCTAGTCCCTGATTTTAGTGGGATTGCTTCAGGTTTCTCACCATTAAGTTTGATGTTGGCTATTAGTTTGCAGTATATTGCTTTTATTATATTTAGTTATGGTCATTGGATTCCTGTTCTTTCCAAGACTTTTAACATGAAGTTGTGGTGAATTTTGTCAAATGCTTTCTCAGCATCTAGTGAGATGACCATGTGGTTTTTTTTCTTTGAGTTTGTTTATATGATGAATTACATTGATGGATTTCCATATATTAAAACATCCCTGCATCCCAGGGATGAAGCCTACTTGATCATGGTGAATGATCATTTTGATTTGCTCTTGGATTCGGTTTGCAAGGATTTTGTTGAGTATTTTTATAACAATGTTTATAAGGGAGATTGGTCTTTCCTTGTAGGGTCTTCGTGTGGTTTTGAAATGAGGGTTATTGTTGCCTTGAAAAATGAGTTAGGTAGTGTTCTATCTGACTCTATTTTGTGAAATAGTTTGGAGAGTATTGGTATTAGGTCATCAAGAAATGTCTGATAGAATTCTGCACTGAACCCATCTGGGCCTGGGCTTTTTTTGGTTGGGAGGCTTTTGATGACTTATTCTATTTCTTTAGGTGTTATGAACTTATTTAGATGGTTTACCTGGTCCTGGTTTAACATTAGTATCTGGTATCTGTCTAGGAATTCATCCATTTCCTCCAGATTTTCCAGCTTTGTTGAGTATAGGCTTTTGTAGTAGAATCTGATGATTTCGTGAATTTTTTTCAGTTTCAGTTGTTATGTCTCCACTTTCATTTCTGATTTTGTTAATTTGGATATTCTCTCTTTGCTCTCTAGTTAGTCTGGCTAAGGGGTTTATCAATCTTGTTAATTTTCTCAAAAAACCAGCTTTTGGTTTTGTTTATTCTTTGAATTGTTCGTACTGTTTCTATTTGGTCTATTTCTGCTCTAAGTTTATTTCTTTCCGTCTACTCCTCTTTGGTATATTTGCTTCCTTTTGTTCTAGAGCTTTCAACTGTGCTGCCAAGTTGCTAGTGTATGCTCTCTCCAGTTTCTTTTTGGAAGCACTCAGAGCTATGAGTTTTACTTCTAGTACTGCTTTCATTGCATCCCATAGGTTTGGGTATGTGTGTTTTCATTTTCATTCAATTCTAGAAAATCCTTAATTTCTTTATTTCTTATTTGACCATCCTATCCTTTAATAGAGCACTGTTCAGTTTCCATGTGTATATGGGCTTTTGTTGTTATTAAAGACCAGCCTTAGTCCATGTTAATCTGATAGGATGCATGGGAATATTTCAGTCTTCTTATATCTATTGAGCCTTGTTTTGTGACTGATTATATGGTCAGTTTTAGAGACGGTGCCATGAGGTGCTGAGAAGAAGGTATATTCTTTTGTTTTAGGGTGAAATGTTCTGTAGATGTCTATTAATTGCAATTGGTTCATAACCTCTGCAAGTTTCACTGCATCCTTGTTCAGTTTCTGCTTCCATGATCTGTCTGTCCATTGATGAGAGTGAGGTGTTGAGGTCTCCCACTATTATTGTATGGGGTGCAATGTATTTTTTGAGCTTTAGTAGGGTTTCTTTTATGAATATGGGTGCTTTTGTATTTGGAGCATATATGTTAAAGATGGAGAGTTCCTCCTGAAAAATTTTCCCTATAATAAGTAAAAAGTGTCCTTCCTTATCTTTTTTGATAACTTTTGTTTGAAAATCTACTTTATTCGATATTAGAATGGCCACTCCAGGTTGCTTCTTGGGGCTGTTTGCTTGGAAGTTTTTTTCCCAACCTTTTATTTGTGATAATGTCTGTCTTTGTCTCTGAGATGAGTTTCCTGTATGCAGCAAAATGCTGGATTCTATTTATGTATCCAGTCTGATAGCCTATGTCTTTTTATTGGGGAATTGAGTTCATTTATGTTAATAGATATTAAGGAGTAGTGGTTACTATTTCCTGCTATTTTTGCTTTTAGCAGTAGAATTGTGTCTGTGTGTCTTTCTTCTTTTTGGTTTTCTTGCTTAGTTATTTTCTTGTTTTTACTAGGATGTAGTTTCTCTCCTTGTATTGAGTTTTCCACCTATTATTCTTTGTAGTGCTGGATTTGTGGTCAGATATTTTGTAAATTTAGTTTTGTCCTGGAATATCTCGGTCTCTCCATCTATGGTGATTGACAGTTTTTCTGGATATAGTAAAACCTAAAACTACCTTGGCTTTAAAATCCCTACTTCTTCTTCTCTAGTTTCTTCCTTTTCTTTTCTTTTGTCTTTTTGTTAGTACATAATGAATAGTAAAGTGTGGAGTTCCATACAGCAATTGAAATATATAGAAGTTAGAAAAAACCTCAGAGGGTTCTCAATAAAGAGTAGGTATATTTAATGACTGTCTGATGTATTGGTCACTGTGTTCATCAGGGCTCTCTTGAGCACAGGAACTGATAGCAAGTGGTGGGTGTCTGTGTGTCTATTTGAAATGGTTTAAAAAATCAGTGTATGCAATACCATCAACATAGCACAGCCGCTGTCTCTTATCTGAGAGGCTGACAACCCTTTACTGGCCACCTCATCCCTGAGGCTTGTTGTCTCAAAAGTTGGAGAAGTCTAACAATGGCTTTGTACATTGGAGACACCAAGAACCCAGTGATGTCACAGCAGTTTCACCTTCCACAGGGCATGGACGTCCCAGAGGTGTGTAGTGTTCCTGGAGAGCCACTGGTCCTCAGTCTGTTACAAATCCCTTCCAGACATTTTTTAGTGCCAACGAAGACAGTGGTGGCAGCAACAAAAGGGTAAAGTAACTCCACTGTGAAGGACAAGGAGAAGCAGGAAGTCAGACAGTACTCCTTCTCTGTCCTCCTTCCAAAAAAAGAAAAAAAGTGGGCCTTCTCACACAACTTAAGGCAATCAAAACAGTTACTCACCGATGCCCCCAGAGGCCAACCTGATACAATTTTCACAATTAAGACTTCCTGGTCAAGGTACTTTTGATTTGCATATCCCGGTGAGCTATGGATGTTAAACATTTCTTTAAATGTTTCTCAGTCATTTTGGTCCCCTCTGTTGAGAATCTTCTGTTTAGACCTATACACTATTTTTTAATTGGATTAATTGGTTTTTATATCTAGTTTCTTGAGATCTTTATATATTTTGGATATTAGTCCTCTATTGAATGTGAAGTTGGTAAAAATGTTTTTCTAGTCGGTAGGCTGCCACTTTGCCCAGTTGACGGTGTCCTTTGCCTTACAGAAGCCTTTCAGTTTCAAGAGGTTTCATTTATTAATTGTTGATCTTAGGGCCTTGTGCTCATCAGTGTTCTGTTCAGAGAGTCAACTCCAGTGAGCCAATAAGTTCAAGGCTATTTCCCACTTTCTCTCCTATGAGGCTTACTGTAACTGGCTTTGTGTAGAGGTCTTTGATCCATTGGGACTTGAAGTTTATACGGAGTGATGAGTATGAATATATTTGTATCCTTCTACATGCAGACATCTAGCTTGAGCACAATCTGTCAAAGACACCTTCTTTTTTCCAGTGTGTATTTCTGCCTTATTTATCAAAAATCAGGTGTCCATACATGTGTAGATCTATGGCTGGGCCTTCTGTTCAATTCCATTGATCAACCTGTCTTTTTTAATCTAATACCATGTAGTTTTATTGCTGTAGCTTTGTAGTACAACTTAAAATCTAAAATGTTGATACCTCTAGCAAGTTTTTTAAAATATATATTGTTCGGGATAGTTTTAACTGTCCTGGGTTTTTGTTTGTTTGGTTGGTTGGTTGGTTTTGGTTTTTCCTTTGAAGATGAGAATTGTCCTTCAAAGTCTGTAAAGGATTGTCTTTATATTTTAATGGTCGTTGCTCTGAATCTCTAATTTGCTTTTGGTAGGATAGCCATTTTTACAATTTGAACCCTGCCACTCCATGAGCATGGGAGATATTTCCATTTTCTGACATTGTCTTCAATTTCTTTCATATTTCCTCAAAGATTTGAAGTTTTAATCTCACAAGTCTTTCCCTTTCTTGCAATTACCCTGAGATATTTTATATTTGAGGCTATTGTAACAGGTGTTGTTTTTCTGATTTCTTTCTAAGCCCATTTTAACTTGTGTATAAGAAGGCTGCTGATTTTTTTTTTTAGTTAATTTTATATCCAGGTACCTTGCTAAAAGTGTTTCTCAGCTGCATGAGTTTCCCAATGGAATGTTTAAGGTAGCCATATATATAATAGCTTATAATCTGCAAGTAAAAACAGTTTTATTTCTTTATTTCCAATTTATATTTTCTTCAGTTGACTTGTTGCTCTAGCTAAAACTTCAAGTACAACATTAAATATTATGGAGACAGTGGACAGCCTTGTCCTGTTTCTGAATTCAGTAGGACTGCATTGAGCTTCTCTCAACTCAACTTGATGTTGACTATATGCTTGTTGTAGATTGTCTTTACTGTGGTTTTTTTTTTTTTTTTTTTTTTTGTATGTCCCTTGTATCCCTACTCTGTCCATGATTTTATCATACAGGGAGATTTTTTTCAGAGGCCTTTTCTGTATCTAATGACGTGATCACATATTTTTTTCTCTCAGTTTCTTATACATGACAGAAGGGCTAAGCTCAGTAATGCAAGTGACACCTCATGCTGGTGAGGATGTGGAGCAATGGGAACAATTCTCTATTACTAATGGAAGTACAAACTTGTACCACCACTATGGAAATCAATATGGCAATTCTTCAGAAATTGGCGATATATCCAAAGGATGCTTAATCCTACCCCAAGAACACTTGCTTAACCATGTTCATTGTGCATTTATTCATAATAGCTAGAAACTGGAAACAATCTAGATGCCCTTTAGCTGAAGAGTAGGTTTTTTTTTTTTTAATGTGGTATGGTACATTTAAACAATCAAGTGCTACTTGACTGCCAAAAATTACAGAATGAAATTTACAAGCAAAAAGAAATCAATTTACTAAAAAAAATCATCCTAAGTGAGGTAATCCAGAAAGATAAACACAGTATGAATTCCCTTATACATGGATATTAGCAGTTAAAGAAATGATAATCAAGCTGTTATCTGTAGACCCAGAGAGGTTAGGTAAAGAAAAGAGTTCTGGGGGAACATACGAATCTTCCTGGGAGAGGAAAATAGAATAGATTATATGGGAAGATGAGAGTGGGTGAGAACAGAAGAAGAAGAATCAGGGAAGATGGGGTGAAGGGAAGGAGTGCTAGGAGAGATGGCTGGAATTAGAGAGTATCTGGGGGTGTTATGGAAACCTAGCACAATGGAAACCTTCTGCAATGTATAGAAGGTGATCCTAATGAGGACTCCTAGTAATTGGTGATACTGAGTCCCACTTGGCCATCTCTTGTCACCAAGCAAAACTTGCAGTGGAGGGATTGGTTTGTATTCAACTGAGTTGTTGGCCACGGAAGTCCCACGGAAATCCCCAAACAACCCAGGCTGTTGCAAAGTCAAACAGTTGCTCTTTACAAACTGACAGCAGGGCCCCATTGTCAAGGACAACAACCACACAACTCACTGAAAATAGATAAGCTGAGCAGGTGCCTACATAGAACCTTCACACCTATATCCTAGTCTCCTTGATGCAAAAAGGTACTCTGAAAACGACTGAAAACTTTTGGCCTACATTCTCTTCTGCCTAAAAGATATGCTAGTGTAGCTTTAATTTTTCTCAACCCTACTTTAATAACAGTTCTCAGAGGCTTTAACTTCCCTACTAGCCTGCCACCCACAAGAGGTAGTAAAAAAGTAGCGTTCTGCGGATACAACGGCAGTGTGGACCTGTTTAGAGATGGTTGTTTGGAGCAAATCTCATCTGCATTGTCAGGAAATCAGCAATACAGTTCACAGGAGTCGGCAGTTGCATCACTTGCAAACTTTACAAATACTGCAGCAGATAGGAAACAGGAATCAGCAGCAGTGGCACAACCTAGCAGAGACAGCAAGGCCTCAGCTGAATCAGCATGAGTCAGCAGGAGAAGTTCTTTGCTGTGCCTCTCTCAATGAAGACAATAGACCAAGAAGCCCTGTAAATCTAGCTATGGCAAAGCAAGCCAAGGTCCTCTCACAGTCCAGAGTCCTATTTATACTCTCTCCAAACATCCAGTGACCTCCAAATGTATTGCCCCATGATGTGTCTTGCCTCATATGAGTCTGTCTTAGCAAAACTCTGTGGGAGTCTGCATCAGCTGACATCACTCTGCCAATCATCCCAAGTCCATGGAATGGCAAAAAGATGCCAGCACACCACCAGAAATTTTTTGCTGTGTTTCTCTCTATGGAGTCCTGACAAATGGAGCTTTGCTACACAATGAAAGGTTGACCAAAACATGTTGTTGTCTTAGGCAGGGTTTCTATTCCTGCACAAAACATCATGACCAAGAAGCAAGTTGGGGAGGAAAGGGTTTATTCAGCTTACACTTTCCACATTGCTGTTCATCACCAAAAGAAGTCAGGACTGGAACTCAAGAAGGTCAGGAAGCAGGAGCTGATACAGAGGCCATGGAGGGATGTTGCTTACTGTCTTGTTTCCTTTGGTTTGCTCAGCTTGCTTTCTTATAGAACCCAGGTTTACCATCCCAGGGATGGCACCACCCACAATGGCCTGCCCCCTGCCCCAGATCACTAGTTGGGAAAATAACCTACAGCTGGATCTCATGGAGGCATTTCCTCAACTGAGGCTCCTTTGTGATAACTTTATCTTGTGTCAAGTTGACACAAAACCAGCCAGTACAGTCATTAACAAAGAGTCCTTCATTGTGTGTCCATTCGAATGTTTGCTTTAGCAAAATATCCTTTCACCTGTCTCTGATTCAGGAAAATACTTCACATGTTTGACCCCAGCAAGTATCATACAACACCAATGACTTTCCAAAGAACCCTTAAGTTTCCACTTCATGCTAGGGCAATGACAGCACAGAGCTTGTAGGGGTAGCCAACCAGTGTATGATTTGAGATGTCTTACTTCACAAAAAGTCATACCCGAAATATAACATATATACAGTATACATTAATATATATGTATATACCAGACATATGTATTAGTAAAATATATTTGTAATATATTCAGTATTATATATTGTTGTTTTTAACAAAATCCCAAATGTTCAGTTTTACCAATAAAGGCTTGGAAACCAGATACTGGAGTGAAAGCCTGTTAGTTCAAATTTGAAGAAAATCACCCAGCTGACCTTCCTTTTTAGCCAACATCCCAAAAGGAAGTTCTCTTTTTCCCCACCATCTCAAAAACCCCCAAAATCAATGTCCCTCCCTTCTACTTCCTGTGCCTCTCTCTACCCATACTGACTTCTCTGACTCTCTATAATTGTTTTTTGGTTTGGTTAGTTTGTTTTGGGTTTTGCTATGTTTACTTCCTGCCAACTGGTTGCTTGCTCTGTCTCCTAACCTATGGTTGACTTTATTTAACCATGTTTGCAATGAGCAGAAAGTAGTTCAGAGAGTGATCGAATAGTCTATGTGTGTGTGTGTGTGTGTGTGTGTGTGCGCGCGCGCACACACACACACGCACACACACACACACACACACACACACGTTCAGTAAGATGACTCCTGAAGAGGCACTATACTCATACATCATATCATAAATCTATACCCATAGATCACTGCCTTATCCAGCCATCATCAGAGACTCCAACAAATGAGAACAGATGCAGAAACCCACAGCCAAAAATTACACAGAGAGTCTCCATCAATTTCTTCCCCTCTGAGTTCAGAGAACCCTGCAGGAAAGGAGACAGAAAGTGTTTTAAAGCCAGAGGAGACAGAGAACCACAGAACAATGCCCTCAGCATCAACTAAGCAAGGTGCTCATGAGTTCAGAGACTGAAGCGCAGCGCAGGGCCTGCATGTGTCTGCACCAGGTTCTCTGCATGTGTATTATTAGCTTAGTATTGTTTTAGACTCTTGACTGAAAACGACTGGGTGTCTAATGCTTGTGTCAGCTCTCGGAAATTTTTTTCTTTTGTTGGGTTGCCATGTCCAACCTTAATATGTTGGATTTGGCTTCATTTTAGCATGTTTTGTTTTGTCATGTTGGGTTGTTGTCCCTTGGGAGCCTGTTCTGTTTCTAGTGATAGGCACAAAGGGAGATCTGGAGAGGAGGAGAGGGGCTGAGAAGCTCGGAGGAAGTAGAGGAATAGAGGGAGGGAGAACTCTAGTCAGGATGTTTTGGAGAACAATAGAATTCATTTTCAATAAAATGACAAAAAGACAAGAGGTGCTCCCAGCTCAACTTATTTTATGTTGTGGCATGCTGGAATGAAAAACTGGACACCACAGTGACTTCCACCTACTCTACTTTTATATATATGTACCCTCTTTACAATGCTTTAACCTTAACATAAACACAGATCTGGGTTTGGAGGGAACGTGGTGATATGTCCAGGGTCTTATTACAGAAACAGTAAATTAGGACCAGAACCATAAGATTGTTCATAAAAGCAGAGACAGTTTATTAGAAACAAAACTGCACTCTGAATGACTAATAGGGCTAGTGAGCCTGGTTTTGAGGAAAAGACACACCCCAAAAGCCCTGTACATTTAAGTTCTGATGCATTGTATGTTATTTCCATAACGCCTGCCTACTCAGCCTTTGTGTATTTCCCAGCCCAATCTTCACTTGTCATATACAACCCAGAAAAAGGGGCTTCTAGTTTTTCTCTGCCAAATGATCTTCACAAGTCAATTTTTATGCCCCTTTTCCAAACCCCTACTCTCCTGCTACAATAAGTTCTGAAATAGTCACAAAATTGTCTATTATTTTGGCAACATAAACGTTACATTTTGCAACAACAATGATAACAAACTAAATGAAGCAATTTTGCCTACATAATCCTATAAAAGTAGTTTTGAATAAAGAATCCACTTACTGTTTGTGTTCCCCCTCTTATATTTTTAATCTTTTTCATAATTAATTTAAACACAAATAAACATGTGGTTATATAAGCACATATCTCAATATTTTCTAATTTGTAGTAAAATTGGAGATATAGAACACCAAGTTAAGCCAACTCAAGACAAGCAATTTTTCTTAAATAAACTAAAAATTCCAAGCCATTAATTTCACATGCATTAGTCTCTATGCAACACAACCATTCAGCCTTTTAATTTTCATTTTTTAATAGAAAGTATTGTGGTCAGCATTCTGACTTCCTGAAAAACAAACAAAATCCTTGAGACTCATCAGAGTGTAATCATAATCTAAACTACTGCTAATTACTGTAAAACATGCCATAAATTAATAAAACATTTTAAGGTACAAATAAAAATACATGTTTTCTAAAAACGTGAGGACATGGAGGTCTCCTCTCCCTGCTATTTCTAAATTCAGTGGCATCAAAGTATCTGAGACCTAAGATGTGTTAGTTGAGAAAATTCCTTACCTAGAAATGTGTCCCAGACCTTGACAAGTTCACAAGATTGACACTCCTTGTTCTTGTGTTAGCCAACCCTTTTTAGTGAACAAGACGACTAGGTTTTTGTTTTCTATAGTTGAAAGAAATGTATATACCAAGGTTGCTGCACACAGAGAAGTATCATCAGGGGAAACTGTCCCAATGGGATCAATGTTCATTTCTAGGAATATCTGTATCTTTTAGGAAAAAGAACAGCTCCAAAGAGTCAACTTGGTAGAGATAGAAATCAAATTTACATGATCCCTTAGAATAAAAGAACTGGTGTCGTCATGATTTTTGTATCACGAAGCTTTTGTGAAGATAGAACAATAGTTTAGGCAAACACTAGGAAACTCTAAATTATGTTAATACTAATTTTCTGAGCAATTTACATCAACACAATGTCTGGAGTAGTTTTAAAAGGGGGTGGTATATTTGTCACCCCTTTAACATTTAAGATTTCAAGTTTCTTAGGCTAAATAGACTTCACAGAAATATATTGATTTAAATTTTTCTTTACTTATTTTTAAGTGAGAACTCACTTAAGTAATGTGTTATCAATAAAGTAATTAGAAATACTATTTCAAATTTTCTACCAGAAGATTGCTCTGTTTAGAGGGCAAAATCATGTAACAATGTTAGTAATTCCTGCCCTCTTCTGTCATGGCCTCTTGGTTGCTCTGGCTCACCAATAAACACACTGGCTTGGCTTTTTTTTTTTTCCTTGTGTGTTAGCTTTTCCCTTTTTTTCTTTTCCAACATTGGAGTTTAGCATTTTTTGTTCCGATTGCATTTGTGATCATTAGAACCTGTTTCACAGTTGACAGACTTATTATTGGGATAGTTACCCATCATTTTATTTTAATAAAATATTAGCATTATAATGATTATGATTAAATTGAATGCAATGCATCCAATTGTCCAGGGACACGGTTTTATGATTGTACAACTGTTCACAACTTCCACAGACAGCAGCAGTGCTGATTACAGGTCATTCAAACAAATGTTCTTTGATTTGCTTATTATAACACATCTGTAAAGCAGGAGATATAATTCCCATGTGTTGGAACCTTTTAGCTGCGAACAGCTTTTTAATGGCTTTTTTTGCAGTCAGCAAGAAATGTACATTTATTCAACTAAAAGAAACAATGAGTAAGGAAAAACATGCTTTTCACCCTGGCTTCACTGTGTGTGAAGATAGTTTGTGATTTCATTTACAGCCTCTAACAAAGCAAATCAAGTTATCCATATATTTTCTGTGTAAAGAGCACAATAAAAAACATTTTAAAGAATGATAAAGTTGCTGTAGCAGAGAGCAACGAATCTGCCCACACAGAGCCCAGTTTGGTCTCGTTTCTCCCCAGTGTACATTTCTATTCACTGCATTTTATTTATTTCAATTAGCTTTTTACAATTAAAATTTTTTCTCTCAAATAGCTGGGCAATTCAAGGTTCGATGGGGTTTAACAAGGTGTCTATACACATGTGTACTCTGTCTTGAGGGAGCTCAACCATTTTCTCAATTCACTGCAGTGCTTTATGCATACAGGTAGTTAGCAAGGGCTCAGTGTCAAAGAAATGAAAGCTCAGCAAAAAACTGAGACAGAACGACCAGACTGCTTGACATATTGAAAAGAATGACCTTAACTCTACAGAAATGTAGTGCTTAAATCTGAGTAACATATTGACACTTCACATTAGTATTAATTCTTATTTATTCGTATCATGGTTTGGAAAATTACCTATTTTATTCTCAACCATAACATTTTCTTTGTAAAACATTAGGTGTTACTATGTCCAATTTTCTGAGGAATCGCCAAACTGATTTCCAGAGTGGTTGTATCAGTTTACAACCCCACCAAGAGTGGAGAAGTGTTCCTCTTTCTCCACAAACTCGCCAGCATCTGCTGTCATCTGAGTTTTGGAACTTGGCCATCTGACTGGTGTGAGGTGGAATCTCAGGGTTGTTTTGATTTGCATTTCCCTGATAACTAAGGATGTCGAGCACTTCCTTAGATGTTTCTCAGCCATTCAATATTCCTCAGTTGAGAATGTTTTGTTTAGCTCTGTACCCCATTTTTAATAGGGTTGTTTGATTCTCTGGTGTCTAGATTTTTGAGTTCTTTGTATACCTTGGATATTAGGCCTCTATCTGATGTGGAGTTGGTAAAGATCTTTTTCCATTCTGTTGAAGATCCAGCTACTCCACTTCTGGGCATATACCCCAGAGACACTCCAATATACAACAAAGATACATGCACCACAATGTTCATAGCAGCTCTATTTATAATAGCCAGAAGCTGGAAAGAACCCAGATGTTCTTCAGTAGATGAACGGATACAAAAATTGTGGTACATTTACAAAATGGAATACTACTCAGCCACCAGAAACAATGACTTAACCAAATTCTTAAGAAAATGGTTACATCTAGAGAATATCATCCTGAGTGAGATAATCCAGTCACAAAAGAATAGACATAATATTCAGTCACTGATAGTGGGATGCTAACCCCAGAGGCTTGGACTGCCCCAGAAACAACTCACAGACTCTGTGAAGTTCAAGAAAAAAAGAAAACACACACAAAAAAAAACATTATGCTCAATCCTTACACACCAAGAAAACATTGACTAATTCAGGGTTACATCCTGTTTTACATGTACTTTTTGCTCATTGTAACTAGTAAGACCTTAATGCAGAGTATCAAACCTTTAAAAAAAGGGGAAAAAGCCAAGCATTGACAAAAATGTATTTGTATACATTTATGCAAAAATGTTTAAATTTTTTTCTTTTATCTTTGTTTTTTAAAATAAAGTTTAAAAAAATAAATATTAATGTAAGATGAAAAAAACATTAGGTGTTTATCCACCTTTGAAAAATTTTATCAGTCAATTTAATATAAGTCACACAGTGATCTCGGAAGTGGTAACAAAAGAACCAGCAGGATAATTCTAGTTGTTACTAGAGAACCAGGGAAGAATGGCCAGGCCCATCCACAAGGTGACGCCTGTAATAAGATAACTTCCACAGTCAAAGCTGATCTCCCGTGCCTGTCACCACAAACAGAAAAGCTGGAGTACACAGAGCAGTCACCAACCTAAGGCACTGCAGATATTCGCTGTCATATAATATAGTCTCTTTCCTTGAATGGGTATTCTATAGAACATTTTTAAAATAAATTTACACAATATATTTACTGTAAAGTTAAATTTAGAGTCAGTTCTTAAATCAGTAAAACAAAAATTTGACAAGTCAAAATTATTGTTCTGCTACCCTTAAACTTCAGTGAATTCCTGTGAAGTTAAGGGTGCATCCTGCTTTTCTTTGTATTATAGTTTTAAGTTTCTCTTCTATTGTAGTGAAAGCCAAAGTTCAATTAAAAACAAGGAGGAAAATACATATTAACATTATCATTCTCTCTCTCCCTCCTTTCTTCCTTCCCTTCCCTCCCAACACTAATAAAATTAACTATATGAAACTTCAACAAACAGAATGATATTGCATTATCATGCTGTTCTAAGTACACTAAGAATATTTCCTTATCTCTTCAACAATTGTTTTATGATGGAAAAGCTTGATTTCAAATCAATTCAATATTGTCCCAAAAACCTAGAAATGTTGGAAAGTATTTAAAAGTATAGTTGGAAAAAGAACTAAATCTAGTCAGGTTTATTTAAATAACTTATAGAAGATTCATTGAAGGTCTCCATGTTTTTAAAAATGAGCCTGTAATTGGAGGGTAGATTAACAATTATGTAGGATACATTATTTCTACTGCATTGGCTGCACAAGTCCTCTTTAACTTCTATGCAAATAATGGCTAGAATATCTTTAGTTGATGTATCTACATTGAATCTTCTCTCTTATATAAATCAACACGGGAGCTACTAGTGTTCCAATGTATTTAACCATCTCTTTTATCACTGTAACCATTAAAAATATTCAACAGCTCCCTACAATGGCTAATTTTACATTTTGACACAAATAGGCCATGATAACAAATACTTTTTGTCTTTATCTTTTTTTAAAATTTTATTCCTTAGTAATTTTCACTCCAGGCTTTATCTCTGTCCCAGTCCATCCTGACTGTTACACATTCCAGACCTCCCCACCCTTCATCTCCAAGAGGATGTCCCCACCCCACTCCCATCCCAGGAGACATCCACACTCCCTGTAACTTCATAAAATTCCTAGGCAAATGGATGGAACTTGAAGCTATCATCCTGGGTGAAGTAACCCAGTCACAAAAGAACATTTATGGTATGCACTCACTTATAAGCAGATACTAACCCACAAAGCTTAAATAGCTAAGAAACAATTCACACAGCTTATGAAGCTCAAAGAAAAGAAAAACCAGAAGGTGGATGCCTCAGTCCTTCTTAGAAGAGAGAACAAAACACTCAAGGGAGGAAATAAACAGACAAATAGAAGAGCAAGAATTGGAGAAAAGACCAAACTGGATCACCAGGGCATTCACTCCATATGTAGCCACTAAACCCAAGCACTATTGCTGATGCCAAGTAGTGCTTCCTGGCAGGAACCTGGTATAAATGCCTCCTCAGAGGCTATGCCAGAACCATACTGATACAGAAGAGGATGCTTGAAGCTAACCATCAGACTGAACACAGGGACACCAATGAAGGAGCTAGAAAAAGGACTAAAGGAGCTGAAAGGTCTGCAATCCCATGAGAAGAACAAAATTATCAACTAAAAAACCCCACCACAGCTCCCAGGGACTAAAACAATAACCAATGAGTTTGCACAGAGAGACCCATGGTCCCAAGTGCATATGCAGCAGAGGATAGCATTGTCTGATATCAATGGGAGGACAGACCTTTGGTCCATCGAAGTCTTGTTTTCCCAGTGAAGGGGAATACTGAGGGTAGAAGAGGGTGGTTGGAAGAGGGAGCACTTTCTTGAAGGCAATGGGGGGAGGTTGGTGGAAAGGGGATAACTGTAAATACAGAGAATATCCAATAAAAAATTTTATTCTTTAATAATTTTTTCACTCCAGATTTTATTCCCCTCTCAGTCCATCCTCCAACTCTTTGACATCCCACACCTCCCTACCCTTCATCTCCAAAAGGATGTCCCTACCCTACCCTCTTCCCACCAGACACTCACACTCCCTGAAACCCCAAGTCTCTCAAGTCTTCATGGCATCTTCTGTGACTAAGTCTAGAGCCAGCAGTCCTCTGCTGTATATGTGTTGAGGGCCTCGTATCAGCTGATATATGCTGCCTGCTGGGCAGATTAGTGTCTGAGAGATCCTGGGGGAGGGGGCAGGTTAGTGGAGACTGCTGGTCTTCCTATGGGGTAGCTCTCCTCCTCAGCTTCTTCCAAGTTTTCCCTAATTCAACCACAAAGGTCACCAGGTTCTGTCCATTTGTTGGGTGTAAATATCTGCATCTGACTCTTGCAGCTGCTAAAACTTTATTTTGAGTATTTCTGTGAGGATGTTTTTAGACAATATGAATATTTAAATTAGACTACTTTGAGAATATCTCATAACCCTCCATAATGAGGTAGCCTCAGCTGATTAGAACCACAGCTTACACAGGGTGTGGCCTCTGTGGCTTGCCGAAGGAAAATACTCTATTAGCCAATGGTTAGGGGTTCGAAATGCACCCTAAGCTCATCTCTGAATCTCTAGTTGGCCAGCATGCCAGAGCTACTTCTTTTGGTCACACCTTGACAATTGTGTGGGTTGGGCCTGCCCTCTATGTCTATTTGTCTGTGTGTGTGTGTGTGTGTGTGTGTGTGTGTGTGTGTGTGTGTGTGTGTGTGCAAATTTGTCAGTTCTATTTCTTTGTACAATCCCTAGTTTCTATTTTATTAAACTAAACTTCCAGTCTTGGATATCAAAGTTCTGTCATTACAAATCATCAAAGCATTTACACACAAGCCCCATCTAGTACTTTTCCACTGTGAGTCAGATTCTTTCTACATGCAGTAGTAGTTCTAACAAGTAGTACATAGTCCAAGTTCTCAGGAGTATTTGGGCTTCGTCTTATTAACACTATCTACAGACACCTGCTTGTGGGCTACTTGCCTCCAGCCGCTTCTTTGTGTACATCAGTACGCTAACCAATGAGCGAGTAATTGCAGAATGGTGTTCTGTGTGCTAAAGACTCATGAGAAGCACAGTGTGGTCAGCTTTCTTTTCCTGTCCTCAGTTTCACAATCAGACAGACCATTTACTGATACAAAGTAGGAGGTCAAATGTTAACATTTACAGTTAAAATAATTATCATTTAAATCTTATCAAATGTATACAGTAAATGCTTTGTTGGATTAAATAAAAAGAAAACCTTTTATTTTTTTCCTCAAATAATAATGTCATATTACAAGTAGTACATGAAAAAACTACCTTTCATACAGTAATATCACCAACATTTACTGACTAAATGATAGATTACACAATGTTGTTAAAAGATGATGTCCTTGGTTTCGGCACCAATGTTGGGAAAAGGATGAAGAGAGTGGGGGGCATATGTCCCACAGAGGTGCAGCGAAGCCTGGGGGCAAGGAAGATGCCTCTGGAGGACCCATGTTGGGAATCCGTTCCCCCTGAGGGACCAGTCACAGAACAGTATAGTACAGAAAAGAGTTTATTCAGGGCATGGGAGAGTTAAGAGGGTGGTAGAGGCAGAGAGAGAAGAAAGGGATAGAGAAGTAGAGAAGTAGAGGCCGGCTATAAGCACATGGAGAGTGAGGGGGGAAGAGGGGTAAGGGGGGGAGCAAAAGAGCAAGAGGCCAAGAGAGAGAGCAGAGAACAAGCAGTCCCTTTTATAGTGTCAGGTAGCTGGTGCGGAACATACCTGGCTATTGCCAGGTAACTGAGGGGTGGGGTTTACAGAATCCTAACACACAGTTCTGTCAACACTCAAAACATTTCATGGAAAATACGCCAACTTAAGGGGGGAGAGCTGGAGAGATGGCTCAGTGATTAAGAGACTTGCTATCCTTGCAGAGCACCCATGTTGATCAGCACACTAATACACAACAACTGAAAAATACATCTATGTTTTATTAGAAGTATGGCAAGCTTCATGTCTTACCATTCACTTCAAGGTTCTTCCCTTCATATGCATGTATACTGGTACTTCGTAAGAAACGATATCCTTTGTCTTCTTCACTTGGAACTAGAAGTGTCCCAGATGGCTTGTTGAACTAACATAAAGATGATAGACATGACATCCTTAAACATCTTAACTAAGTCATAAGATGCCCTTCTATTTCATCAGTGGCTCATGGAAGGGTCCACCTGCAATGTATCAGGCACCAATGAATAAAGCTGGCTTCTGGTTAAAGGTTAGCATGCTGTAAGAAATCCTGCAAGCCAAGTAAAGAGGAAACATGGCTGCATCTAAAGAATATCATTGTGAATGATATAACCTAGTCACAAAAGAACAGACATAATATGCAGTCACTGATAATGGGATACAAACCCCAGAAAGCTCAGAACACCCCAGAAACAACTCAGACTATATGAAGTTCAAGAAAAAAAAAAGAAATGAAAAACCATTATGCTTAATCTTTACACACCAAGAAAACTTTGACTAATTCCAGGTTACATCTTGTTTTACATGTACTTTGAGCTCATTGTAACTAGTAAGATCTTAATGCACACTATCAAACCTTTAAAAAAAAAACCAAGTACTGACAAAATATATTCGTATACTTTTATGCAGAAATGCTTAAAATCTGTACATTTATCTTTGTTTTTTAAAATAAAGTTGTTCTATTAAAAAAGTTTGTATAAAAAAAAGAAATGACACAGTTGCAGAGTTGAGGAGTAGATTGGTGGTTGCCATGGATTTATGGACAGTGGGTGAAGGGGGCTGTGACTCCAAGGAAGTACCATGAGGAGGATTTTTCTGGCAGAGGAAAGTTTCATGTCTTGATTGTGGTTGTGTTTATGCAAATCTATATGTGATAAAAATGACATCCAACTATGGTTTGCACACTGTAACACTATCAACTCCCTGGAGTTGCTATGTTGCTATGGCTTGCATGATCAGAGAACACTAAATAAAGAATAGGTCTATAAAAAGGAAAAAAAGGGAATCGGCTTGGTCATGGTGTCTCTTCACTGTGATAGAATACTTTTCACTGCAATCATATACTCTTATATCATTCACAGTGATACCTTGACTTATTCCTTTCTAATGTACATCTCTTTGACCTCATTTTGTTGTCTTATTACTCTAGCTAGAACTTAAGTACTATATTGAATAAATAGAAAGAGCCATGTCTTGTCCCTGGGAAAAAAAAGGAAACATGGATATTAGTCCAACCTCAGCTATTCTAGACATCTTCATCAAAACATCAAACATGTGTGCAGGACCCAACATGTATACGTTAGTTACTCTGTGATATTCTACCACAGTAACTTACAAAAATCTTCAGGGAAGAAACAGTTGTTTTAGCTTATGGTTTTGGCTGATGATGGCAGAGAAAGCATGAACTGTTTATTTGGAGATGAACCAGGAATGAGATAGTAGCCAGACATATAATATTCAAGGTCTGAGCCCAGTGACCTACTGTCAACCAGGCTACAGCTCTTAAAGGTTCCCTAGCACCTCTAAAACAGCAATACTTTCTGGAGAACAAGCATTTAAAATACTTTCCTAAGGGAAACACTGTAGTTTCAACCTTCTTGCTAATTCAACTTGAAGAAGAATAAATTAATGGAATGAAGAATACCCTCTTGTTCTGACAGACCATCCCAGCTGCTCAAGCATCCAGAGCTACAACATTAATCATTGTAACCAAAACAAGAGTCATATGCATTAGACCCTTCCTCAATCCCTAAATCACAAAACAAGAAAAAAAAATTAAGTTTGTTTTCTTAAGCTCCTAAAGTTGTTTAGTTGACTACACAAGAAAAAAAAAACCCTTCTTGTTAATATTTTAAATATAATTTTCAATATTTTAAAAATGATTTCACAGAAACAACAGAACTTCAGGCTATTTTCCTAAAGGCACAAACCCAAAGAGGGTTTCAATCACCCCACATTGTTATATCAGCCCTTGATCCATTTAGGGTTTTACCATCTATTTGGCATGCAACCTGGAGAGTGGTCTCAGTCTCACAAAATTCACCTTATTTGAACTCGGAAAATCAGATCGTTGCTGAAGTGAAATAACGTCAAGGCAGTGATTGGGGAAGTGGTGGACGGTGACTGCCTTTCAACGGTGGTAAGTCTGTCTTAATTAAACACTTCTAATTGAAATAAATTAAAATATCTAAAGACCTAGTAAGGAGAGAATTGGACTAGTGAAGATGCGATGGATTCATTTAAAGGGGATGAACAGTGAATTCTAGTAAAGTCTTAAGCACCGAAGCAGATGCTGAATGATTAAACATACTGAGTAGTTTTGCAAGAGGCCCCTGAAATGAAGCACTTGTGCTGTTTTTAATGAACAATCTCCAAATACCAGTTTCTCACAAGGTCGATTTATTCATTTTTTAGGCTTACCTTAAAAACCACTCATATTGTGAAAAATTAAAATTTTATGCAATGACAAGGTCCCTTGGGACTCAGAGAAACTTTAAATAAAGACCTCAAGCAGTATTTGTCACAGTAGGCATTTAGAATTTGTGGAGTAAATGGGAGTCGCAAATTCATCTTAAATACTATAAATTAGAACCATTTGAGTCGCTCCCTGTGGGGAAGGAGTATGAAGTAATTTCTTCCACATATAGAAAACTGTTATTTGAGAACATCGAACAATTCTTATGAAGTAAATGTAGACTTAGTACAAGCAGGTATACAAAAGTGGGGATTTTTTTCTCTTATGTATCAAATGTACCTGTGAAGCATTCTTGAGCCTCCAAGTGGCTACCCCTGCAACTGAGAGTCCTGTTCTCCAGTGGTCTCCATGAGTTCCCTCCTCAGAGCAACTTTCTGCCCAACAATCTTCCCCAGAAAACTCCATGGTTAGCCAAGATTTTATCATGAGCCCTATTTTGCTTAATTTTTCTGAACAATGCTGGTTAGTTTAGACAATTATCTCTCTCCCTCTCCCCCTCTCTTGCCCCTCCTCCACCTCTAATTTTCAACAAAATGAGTTCTTTGAGGAATAGGATCATGTGGTTCAGCTATCCGGTTCCCTGGCATATTCCCCAAGGACTCCACATCTCACTCTATAGATTCTTGCTCAGCCATGTTCATTTTTGTTCTGATGAAAACAGCTAGGAAACAGAAACAACCTAAACATCCTTCAGTTGATTAATTGATAATGAAAATGTGGCATTAGTTATTTTTCTGTTGCAACATAGAAAAAAAGACAGGATGTATAAATAACTGTGAAATTGAAAAAGCAACAGCAAATCATATTATTTTACACCTAGGTATATATGTATTAAATTATATATAATATATGTATTAAAGGTTATAATATTTCCACAAAATCTGTAAGCTATGTAACAAAATCCTCATTTTTGGACATGACTAATCTCTTTTTGAATTGTAAGTCAAGAGAATCCAAGAGAACCTCCCCAAAAGTTATAGGGTATTGATGTGGTCAATGATTGCTCCCAGAAATTGAAAGTAATACTCAATTGCTGAAGGGACAATATTCTTTGAACACGAAGGATTGAGCTTGTACTGGCTGGTTTCATGTCAACTTGACACAAGCTGGAATTATCACAGAGAAAGGAGCGTCAACTAAGGAAATGCCTCCATGAGATCCAGCTGTAAGGCATTTTCTCAACTAGTGATCAAGGCGGGAGGGCCCAGCCCATTGTGGGTGGTGCCATCCCTGGGCTGGTAGACCTGGGTTCTATAAGAAAGCAGGCTGAGCAAGCCAGGGGAAGCAAGCCAGTAAGTAACATCCCTCCATAGCCTCTGCATCAGCTCCTGCTTCCTGGCCTGCTTGAGTTCCAGTCCTGACTTCCTGTGGTGATGAACAGCAATGTGGAAGTGTAAGCTGAATAAACCCTTTCCTCTCCAACTTGCTTCGTGGTCATGATGTTTGTGCAGGGATAGAAACCCTGACTAAAACAGAGCTGAATAGCCTAAAAGACTCCATCCTGAGGACTCACTCGCATGGTACCAGGAGTTATGTAAGCTTTCCAGGGTCCATCAGCCACCCTCCTCAGCTGTAAGGTCTATGATCCATGAGGGTGTCAGAACATCGAGAAATTCCAAAAGATATTGCAGTAACAGCTATATCCTGAGGGTAATCAGAAGCAGTCTAATTGGGCCCACTGGGGAGGAGAGAATTCACTCCTAATATGGTAAACCTAGCCCACTATCCATGGCTAACAAGTCCAAGGAATACTACTATTGACACTTTCATGAATCCATATAGATTCTAATTGCATTCTAAATACTTATCTTCATGTCTAGAGATAAGCCCGGCTCTCACCCATCACCAGAGAAGTCTTTTTGCATCCAATTGTCACTTGCAGGAAATGACCAAATGCCAATCAAATCACTAGGGGGAAAACAAAAAAAAAAAAAAACAAAAAAAAAAAACAGAAACAAAAATTAAATGCAAACATCAATACACTGTTAAATTTAAAATACTGTTAAAACTTAAAAGACTGGAAATAGCTTCAAATTAGCATGAAAATTAAGCAAAACCAGCTAAACTGAATTGTTAAAGAGGGCCATTAAGGAGACAAAGTACCACTCATGCTATTTCCTAACCAAATAACAATTTGTTAATATAAGCACATCGGCTGCAAATTAATTCCATATAATGTAAAATGAGCTCTGTTTTCATTTTCTTCATTGATGTAAACATCACCCTCTGAAAGCTAGATTGGAGGAAAATAAGATAAAAGGGAGTATATTCTTGCTGTGTTCATTCTTGGTTGAGATTGAACATTACAAATTATATGATATTGTTTCTCATAGAGCTTAGTGTAGAAGAGAAACTGCATCCTGGGTCACAGAATTTGTTTTCTATTACTGTGGATTTGATCTTGTCCCTGTGTCCATAACTAGCAATATGTAAGTCATCTAATCTACTCTTGAGCATTACTGGATGACACCTTTTTGCCCTCTCCTCAGCAAATTATTCTAAAATCTAATCAACCCTACATTTAGAAATACTTTCCTAATGCCTAACCTAATGGTCTAGTTCCAGGCTATTGCACCTCATTATGGTACCCTTAACAATTTTAACAAATCCTTCTTTCTCTGTTAGCATCTTCCAAGTGCCTCTGCTCCATCGTAGCTATTCGTAGATTTTTCTCAAAGCAGAACTAGGGAAATAATTTTCACTGATCCTGTCTGAGAAGAGCATCCCCTAAACTTTCAATCATCCTTATCACTGGACTTTCTTTTATCTGGTCTGCCACTCAAAAACATGACATAATAGCTACAGGATACTGGGTCATGCCCAGAAACAAGAGACTAATGAATGGATATTGAAGATCCCAAGACAGCCCAAGGCAACCTTCAACATTCCAGCTGTTCCATGACTGATTTTTAGTCCAAGAGCCTTTGGAGAATATCTAACGTAAGAAACTTTAGGCAGATGAAATTTCTATTACAAGTGATATTTTATATACACAAATGTGTTCTCCTTTGAAGAGATTTTGAGCCTATAAATAAAATATATGAATGAAAGGTATGGCTCTGAGTCTAAAGAAATTGGAAGATATTTTATGCCAAGCCCAATATAATTATTATCTAGAAACGAGGGATTTTGCTTGCCCCAAATGACAGGGGAAGAAGTTACATAAATTTCGTAAAATCACAGAGAAAAGAAAGCTAAAAATCAATGCATTTTACCAAGTGCATTGATGGGAGCACTAAGTGAGCTGATTATAAAGAACAAAGAGGAATCTACTCTAAATTTCTGGTGCTGTCCATTGAAGTATGGGCGATAAACGGCTAAGGGAAATAAAAATAGTACAAGTTCACTTTGTCTTTCCATCTGCAAGATTCTGGCTCTCAACACTTACAGAGTTATGATTAGTTAATCAGTCTTCAGAATCTTTATCAGGGTTTTGCAGGAATTCTGGTTCTTCATAAACCACATGTGTCCTTCTGTATACCTCCACTTATGGTTGTTAAAATTCAATCAGTAATTTTACCTGTAAGTGCAATTTGAATTATAATTCTGTTAACGACAATATTAAAACATTGAGGTTGGTTTAGTAAGTAAATTAAATGCTATAAATTTCCTGAAAGAATATGCAATCTATAGTCGTCAGTAATGTCACTATTGTCCATTTTAAGTAATTTTTGTTAGCAATTTGTGAAAAATTAGTAAAATTTAAAAAGCATTGTATTTTATCAGTACTCTAAGAGAGCATATTCATTGTAATTTTTCCTGTGGATTATAGCCAATTATGACTTTAATCTGTTACCAGATAAATGGCAATGAATAGCTTATAAAAAATGCCTAAATACTACCAAGAGTTTTACTTCTGTGGTAATTGTTTTCAAATAATTTCAAAGACTACTTATGAGTTATTAATAATAATAAGTTCCAATTCAGAAAAATCTAACTGCTTTTTATCACCGCCTTCATGAAGGATTTCTTACAGAGTGTGGTTTCTGTTGATCGCTCGTTAATTCAATCAATACTTGTAATTGAATATTAATGAATGTTAAAGAAAGTAGGAATATTGAAAAGAAAAACTGTGCCATCTCTCAAGAAATCCTCTTTAGTAGTATATTCAATAGCTAGGCAAAAACAGATTGGTCATTATTGATTGCACTATTATGTAAAAATAAAAAAAGATAGGTGGGAGGGTGGTAAAGAAAGCTTATCTCACAGAAAAAGGAAATCTGCAGATACTTGGATAATAACTATAAAACAGAAAATTTTAACTTAATTTAAAAATAGCTTTATAAATATGCCTGGCAAGGTGGTTCCAGTTTGAGGCTAAATGTTCAAGAACCTGAAAGGAAACAATCTTAATGGGTAACTGAATTATATAAAAGTGTCACGGGTAATTAACTCTGAGGTAAGTAATGCCAGGAGTTTGGGGTGCATAGAGCGTGATCAAAAATGGGAGAAGGGTATAGCTAGATTTAAGCAGATGAAATTTTCACCACCGCTACTAGGTGGAAACCATACTATATTAAGAGTAAAAGATTAAGAATTATCAGAAGTAATCCACTAAGAAGAACAGAATGTTTTCCAAGGCAAAATAGGAATGCCAACACAACACACAGCTCACAGCTCATACCTCACACCTCAAGGTGAGAGGAGAAAGAGCAGTGGCACCAACCTGAGGCTACAGGGGTAGGTTAGCCCAAACCCAGAAGGATACAGGGGTAGGTTAGCCCAAACCCAGAAGGATACAGAAGTAGGTTAACCCAAACCCAGAAGGATACAAAGGTAGGTTATCCCAAACTCATGAGGATACAGGGGTAGGTTAGCCCAAACCCATGAAGATACAGGGGTAGGTTAGCCCAACTCCATGAGGATACATGTGTAGGTTAGCCCAAACCCCTTGCTTTAATGTGTTAATGGTTTCATGAAGCTATTATGGTGACAGAAGAACAAAAGGAAGAAAAAAGCCATAAATCCAGACACTCAAAAATACATCAGTGACTACGTCAGAGGGGCTTGTTACAGCAGAATTGGATCATGGGTTACACAGAAGAAGATAGATCCTGTTTCTGCCTTCCAAATGATTACCTAATAGTTGCAGAGCTTTAAGTCAGAAACAGAAGAGATCAACAAACTACTATTAAATAAATGGCTCTTAAGACTAAAGTTGGCTCAGAATAATTTGACTCTGTACCCACAGTCCAAATTCTCCACAAACACTGCAAATCTAATCAGTTAATCAGCCTTATACAAGGTCTTCTACAAGATTTCTATAAAACTGTTGTCCATAGTTGCCCCTGTTGGCCAAGTAGCACATTTTGTTGCGGGGACCACATAGTATTTATTAGATATTGTTCATCTGTCAATGAGATTGAGCGGAGGTAAGAAGGCAGTCTTCAAAAGAAAAAAAGAAAAGATGCTAAATCCATTTGAGCAAATTTTGTGGATCATGTCATTAAAATCTACTGGCCACTATGATCCAGACCTTATTTTTTAAATTTCTTTGCATTTGATATAACATGTGACATATGAAGAATAACAGACGATATTCTCCCACTGCCTCTCCACCCACCTTCATCAGACCTGCTGATCCAGAACCATAGGTTACATTTCCTCCTTGAACCCATCTTCCATGCCCACTGAGTCCTCTGGGGAACACACAGCTGCCCTAACCAGGCTGCTTCCCCCACCTGACTACCATTCACCCACCACTTCTCTGCCCACCCTCTTCAGACTTGCTGATCTGGAACCTTATAGTCCAAGGATATCCACCAGAGGCCTCCCACACCAGAGTGATCAAGGTTAGGCCCCTCCTAATACCTACTATAACAGGAACATCTAGGGGCTAACGCCATCCATATGGCTAAAGACCCACAGAACACAAACAACAAAAGCCAGGGCAAAAATACACCTGCAGAACACAGCTTTCCTACTACAGCAAGCCCTGGATCTCCTAACACAGCTGCAACACAAGAAAATGACAAGAAAAGGCCATCCAGAGACGGCCCCACCTGGGGATTCATCCCATATACCGATACCAAAACCAGACAGTGTTGCAGATGCCAAGAAGTGCTCATTGACAGGAGCCTGATATAGCTGTCTTCTGAGAGGTTCTGCCAGAGCCTGACAAATACAGCTGTGGATGCTCACAGTCAACCATTAGACTGAGTATGGGACCACAATGGAAGAGTTAGGGAAAGGACTAAAGGAGCTGAAGGGGTTTGCAACCACATAGGAAGAACAACAATATCAAACCTCTGATCAACAATCAGACCCCTCAAAGCTCCCAGGCACTAAACCACCAAACAGAGTACACATGGAGGGACCCATGGCTCCATCTGCATATGTAGCAGAGGATGGCCTTATCAGGCATCAATGGGAGGAGAGGCCCTTGGTCCTGTAAAGGCTCAATGCCCCAGTACAGGGGAATGCCAGGGTGGTAAGGTGGGAGTGGGGGGGGACACCCTCATAGAATAAAAGTTGGGGGGTAAAATAGGGAGTTTGAGGAAGGGAAAACCAGAAAAGGGGATAACATTTGAAATTTAAATAAATAAAATATGTATGCACACTAAGACTCCAGTGGAGAAAACTATTTTTTCCGCAGGTCCTGTGCATGCCGTCATAGTCTCTGTGAGCATATATATGTTTAGAGGACCTTGTTTCCTTGCTGTCCTTTGTCCCCATTGGCTCTTATAATCTTTCTGTCTCCCCTTTTGTAAGGCTCCTCTCTGAAGGGAGACATCCCATTTAGGACTAAGTGTTCTAAGGTGTATCACTCTCTGTACATGATGCAGTTGTGAGCCTCTATATTTGTTCTCATCTAGTGTAGAGGAAAACTTCTCTGATGATGGCTGAGCAATGAGATCTGTGAGAATAGCAGGATGTCTTCAGGAGCCATTTTATTGTTCCCCTGGGTCTGTTGACTCCCTAGTCTAGGGTTCTTATGCACATGAGCGGTATGGTAGACGGGCCCCACCTCATGGGGTGGGCCTTAAATCTAATCAGGTATTGGTTGGTTACACCCACACGTTTTGAGCTATTGTTGCACTAGTACGACCATTGTAGATGAATGTAGATGGAAGAATTTGTAGCTTAGTGACAGTGGGTGCCCTCTATGCCCACTCTTGACAATAGACAGGTCATCAAAGCACATGTTTTAGAGCCTTTTACAGTGTTTAATTTACTGTGTCTTAATATTTTAACACCAACAGAAACAAAGTAACCTAATTGGTTGAACTTTTTTTTCTAATTAATACTTTTTTATTTTTATTAGTTGAAAAACTATTTCTTTTGGCTGTAATGATTTGGATCAAAAATATATCACCAAAATGTAAGAAGTTTTTTTAAGATTTAATGTAAGTCTTGTTCATTTAAAAACTAAATTTCTCCAATTCCCTCTTCTTTCTCTCTTCTCCAGCTGAGCAAGATGCCCAAAAGAAAGAAGGCCAAGGGGAAGAATGTGGCACCAGCCCCTACCGTCATCAAGAACCAGGAAGCCAAAACGGTGGTCAATATTTTATTTGAAAAAAGGCCCAAGAACTTCAGCATTGGGCAGGATATCCAGCCCAAAAGAGATCTAACACACTTCATCAAATGGCCACCCTACATCAGACTGCAACAGCAAAGAGCCAAACTCTTTAAGTGTCTCAAAGTACCTCCTGCGATTAACCAGTTCACCCAGGCCCTGAACAGGCAAACAGCTGTTCAGCTGCTTAAGCTTGTCCACAAGTACAGGCCAGAGACAAAGCAAAAGAAGAAGCAAAAGCTACTGGCCCATGCTGAGAAGAAAGCTGCTGGCAAAAAGAACGTCCCAACTAAAAGACCACCTGTCCTCCGAGCAGGAGTCAACACAGTCACCACCTTGGTGAAGAACAAGAAGGTTCAGCTAGTGGTGATTGCCCATGATGTAGATCCCACTGAGCTGGTAGTTTTCCTGCTGCCCTGTGTTGAAAGATGGGGTGCCCTACTGCATCATCAAGGGAAAGGCAAGGCTAAAGTGCGTGGTCCACAGGAAGACATGCACCACTGTTGCCTTCACACAGGTTAACTCAGAAGACAAGGGTGCTCTGGCTAAGCTGGTGGAAGCTATTAGGACCAATTATAATGACAGATACGATGAGACCAACCGCCACTGGGGAGGCAACGTCCTGGGTCCTAAGTCTGTGGCTCGCATTGCCAAGCTGGAAAAGACAAAGGCTAAAGAACTCGCCAGTAAACCGGGTTAAATGTACACTGAGTTTTCTGTACATAAATATAATTACAAAATTTTAAAAACTAATTTTTATTCATATTATACTGAATGAGGTGAAAAAGAGGTTTTTAAAGCAATGAAAACCCTTGACTGTTGTATTTGAAAACTAGCTTGGAATAAGGTAGGGGTCAAGGGTAAGAATACAGTCCTAACAGCAACTCTGTGTGTGTGTGTGTGTGTGTGTGTGTGTGTGTGCAAGAGAGAGAGAGAGAGAGAGAGAGAGATATTAGGGACATAATATCCTTATATGTAACTTTATTAAAATCTAGATCATTACTTTATAACTTAGGTAATATACCAAATAAAATACTAAATACCATACATAAATGTACTGGCTAGTTTTATGTGTCAATTTGACACAGTTAGAATCATCAGAGAGGAAAGAGCCTCAGTTGCAGAAATGTCCCCATGAGATCCAGCTGAAAGGCATTTTCTTAATTACTGTTTGATATCCCTGGACTGGTGGGATAGGTTCTATAAGAGAGCAGGAGGAGCAAACTATGGAAAGCAAGTCAGTAAGCAGGACCCCGCTATGGCCTCTGCATCAGCTCCTACTTCCATATTCCTGCCCTGCTTGAGTTTCTGTCCTGACTTCCTTTGGTGCTGGACAAGGATATGGAAGTGTAAACTGAATAAACCCTTTCCTCCCCGGCTTGCTTTGTGAGCATAGTGTTTTGTGGTAGCAATAGAAACCCTGAATAAGACCATAACCATCTCTAAAGCTGTCTAACTATAAAAAAACTTCAGACACATAAGTAGGAGACATTTTTACTTATTTGGAATGTGTGATTATCAATATTTTGAAGATAAGTATTTCCACAATATCTTTCCTTTTTACAGTTGTGTGATTTTTTGAGACAGTTGTACATATCAGTACTTCTTGAAAATGTAATTTCTGTGTCTTGCACGTACCAGAAATGACGTAATTTTTTCAGTATTTTAATAACAATAATAGCCATTTGGGGTAAATTCAGGATTTTTTACATGTTCGCTAGTATGTTAATAGTAAGTGAAAAGAAAATGGACCAGTTAATGCAAAGTACCAGGACCACATATTCCCTTTGTCTTTCTCTCCCTGCCCCACTTTACATTTCAATGGGATAGATTGTAAGATCCTCTCCAAATTCTTGGTAAAGAAGTCTAGTTCCATAGATAATAACCAAAAGAAACATGTTTCTGGGTATATTTTTTGAATTTTATTGGATATTCTCTGTATTTACATTTCAAATGTTATACCCCTTCCCCCCACTCCCCTCCCTCCTCCCCCTCAACTTGCTTCCATGAAGGTGCTCCCTCTCCCAATCACCCTCTCCACCTCAGTGCCTTGGTTCGTTGATAATGTTGTTCTTCCCGTAAAGTTGCAAATCTTTCAGCTCTTTCAGTCCTTTCTCTAGCTCTTTCATTGGGGTCCCCGTATTCAGTCCGATGGTTAGCTGCAAGCATCCTCATCTGTATCTATATGACTCTGGCAGAGCCTCTGAGGAGACATCCATGTCTGGTTCCTGCTGCCACTAAACACTTCATGGCATCAGCAATAGTGCTTGGTTCGGTGACTGCATATCGTTTAAGTCTACACTGAAGGTGGCAGGTCTGAGTAAAAAAATATGAATTTGAAAGTTCACTTCCTTGTGAGTTTATGCACAAATGCATAAGAACGTACCTGGAGAGACTTCCTCCAGAGGCTAAGGCAACGCTCTTCTCTTCTTTCAATTAATAAAACATCTACTTTTCTTTATCCTTTTTTTAGAAAATATTTTTAAGTAATTTTAAATTTTTAGTTATAATAGTTAAAATAGATTTTAAAATCCTTTATAATAGTGTTTTTTATTTAAAATGTTATTTTTAATATTTGTCAAATATTTCTTTTTAAAGAGGTTATGAATGTCTACCAAAAAGAGTAAATCTTAGGAGGAAGCTAAAGTTTTATTTAATTTTGACATTTTATTAGATTATTTGCTTAGTAGGCTAAAGTTTATAAACAGATTAAGTATCTGTGTACTAAAGTGAGTTCCATGGTTGTTATGTTAATGTTAATGTTATGTATATGGGATTTCCCAAGATATTCATATGGTAATGGTTATTTAACACACAGAAGCTTTGGCCCATATAAGACATGAAAATAAAAATCTAATAAAGGGTTTTAAATGTCTCATTTAGTCCTTGTTCTAAGCCTGTTTTTTTATAAAAACATTAGTTCAATACTTAAGAAAACCTCACTGCTGCAAACACAGCATCAAACATTGATTTTATCTTATATTAAAATTTGACATTAAAAATTAACAGTCTTTGTATTATGCTCAACTTTTAACTATATTCACTTTGCTCTGGTTTTATTTTCACAATATTTCTACAGAAAACCTTAATCTTACATTGCTCTCATCCACTTTCACTCTGGAATAATCTTTATCTTCCAGTACAAGTTTCTTTCTTATCACGAAACATTTTTTCAAATTTCTATTGCCACAATTATAACCCATAACAATAACCTTTGTATCCCCTTTTCAAAAACACAATAGTTTTTATTATTGTTGTTGTTGTTGTTTCCATAAGATCTAGCGAACAAATTTTAGTAAGATAATTGTAAAGGAGAATGCAATAGGCTGTACCTAAAACATAGAAAACATGTATGTGATATTTTAAATATCTAACAGTTATAATATGGGTAAAATGTGCCAATTTAAATAATTATTTGTGAAAAACTTAAGTCATTTTAACAGGCATTTTGAAATAACTTTTGTTTTAAGAAGATGAATATTGTTCCAAATATATTATTATCGCATAATGTATTAAGATTGTCTGTAAACTTTAAGATGTTTTAAGATGTCTTATGTGCGTCTTTGAGCACATTTTTCAAATGATCTTTTCTTCAAATGTTTAAAGTTATATCTTACATCATCTTGGCTAAGATGTGCTTTGAAAACTTGTGTTGTTGTGAGTACATAATCATGCAAGAAAGCAGTTTTGAAGGACCAAGCAAACATATCCATCACAGACATATAACCTACCCGTACTAGAAACTTTCATCTATAGTAAAAATATTTTGAAAAAGAGATCATATGATCTCATGCTACCTATTACTATTATATAAATGAAATGAGTCTTATTAATACATATTTATTTAGAACATATTTTGGCAGGAAATCCTATCAAATTCTAAGTATTTAACATTAAATTCTACAGTTTAATGAAACTTTTATCTTATGACTCTAATGATCTAACGATGTTGTCTTACTTAAACAAATCGCATTTTAAGGTTAACAAATGAATTAGTTTTGTCAGTTTGTTGGGTTTTTTTGTTTTTTGTTTGTTTGGTTGTTTTTTTTTTTTTTTTTGTCTCACGAATAAAAGAATTAGAAATGGATTCACAAGAACACCGAAGAACAACTTTCTTGGTTTGGGAGACAAATACCGGGCAAGCGGGTTGTAGATCTCCGTAACTACCACAAGGTGGCGTAGAAGAGAGAAGCTGTGCCGTTTGGAGTTGGGCCAGGAAACCAGGCAGGCTCACCAATGGATATCAACAAGCAAACACATTGTGGCACTAAGAGCTGGGTTTCAGGAAAAGAATAAGGAAGCTCAAAGCGTCGGCCTCAAGTTTTAGCACAGTATCCAATAATAAGTGATTTCTGAAACGAAAAAGAAAAAAGTCGGGCTCCTCCGAGTAACTCAGAAGAACGGGCAGGCTCCTGAGTGCCACACTTGATAGAGACTCTTAAACCACCTGCGTGGGGAGAAGCTTTCTGAGAGGGTAAATCTTACTAGAGGGTTAATTAATCCTCTCATCTCAGTAACATGGCTTCAAGGGAACAGCTTTCCCGAAGGGTGGTAGCTAAAGTTTTGGGGTAACTTAAAAGTAGCGGTAGAACTCAGATTCCAGTCTTTTGACAAACTGGATGTAACTTTATCTTAATGGGTTTCAACATAGCACAGATGCCTCTACTTTCCGTATAGCGACCTGGAACCCTAAGGTGTGGCAAAGCTGGTGTTTACCTTCCTAGAGTTAGCCCAGAAGTGAAAGTTCGAAGTTGACCATGGGGTGGAGTAAATTCATCCTGAATCGCTGCCTTCAAGATGGCTAGTCCCTGTACCTATGGCGACACAGCAGAATCTCAGAATTGATGATGGTTTTAAACTAAAGGTATTTTAGAGCTTCAACAGATTTAAAAAAAAAAAAGTCCCATTTTCTTTTGTTTCTTAAAACATTTTAATTAAAATATAATTATATCACTTCCCCCTATACTTTCCTGCATCTGACTCTCCCCCAGACTCCAGTATGCCCCTCTCGCTGTCTCTCTAGTTGATGACCTCTTTTCTTCTTTTATATATGTATGTGTATCTGAGGACAAATCTATAAAAACAATCTCCTGAGGTCATTCTTACTGTGTGTGTGCATAGAATTTCAGGGCTGACCCCTTTGTATTAAACAACCAGTTAGGAGTCTCTTCGGGGGGGGGGGGTTCCTGCTGCTTTAATTCACTCCCAGTGTTCCCTGACTGGAAATCCTACTTCTGTGGTACACATATTATTAATATATTTTTAAAGTGTTACTTTTACAAAATGTCCAAATATAGTCGACTACATTTGGCTTGTTACAATTGATTCTGTCAGAGGGACAAGGTAATTGACAGTTACTCCTCTGAAGTCATGGTTACCTGTAGTTCTTCATCAAGGGGTTGGCACCCGCTGGAATTTCCAGAGTCTGAACCGGCATTTCTATTGGTGTGTTGGGTTTAGGCAGCCCTTTCTAGATGACACATTCATAGAGCAGACTCTGATTCTACCCCTTGTTCCCTGGTGATGCTTGAGCCTTAGGTGCAGTTTTGTAGTAGATGTCTCTTGGGCCTGGGCTCCCCAAAATCCATTGATCCCTGCATTCTGCACAGCTGTGGTTTTCTTTCTATTTGGGGGCACTTTTAATAACTTAGAATTATTGGCTGTAGACTTTTTTTGAAAGTCTGGTAGAATTCTGCTGTGAACCCATCTGGCCTGAGGTTTTAACAGTAAAAAATTATTATTATTATTATTATTATTATTATTATTATTATTATTATTATTATTAAATTAGTCTCCTCCTTCACTGAATTTGTTTGGCATATTGGTCTCCTCTTGGTTGGTTGTTTGGGTGAAGAAAAATCATCTATTTCATATAGAATTTCCAATTTGAATAAGTATAGGTTTTTAAATTATTCTTTTATAATATTCTGATTTTTTTCCTTAGGGGGAGGGTCAGTTGTGATGTTTCCTATTCATTCCTGATGCTGTTCGCTTGGGCCATATCATTCATTGTTTTGGTTGATTGGGCCAAGAGTCTGCCAACCTTTTTATAGTCTTGAAAAAAATCAGTTTTTAGATTCTTTGATCCTTTATGTTGAATTTTTATTTCTTTAATTTTTATTAATGATTTTATTTGTTTATATCTCAAATAATAGCCTCCTTCCTAGTTACCTCTCCACAAACCCCCATCCCATCTGCCCTCTACCCTTCCCCTCTGCCTCTATGAGTGTGCTCCCCTACCCTTCTGCTCTATTTTATCGATTTCCACCATTTTAAGCCATCTATTGGATTTGAGTTGGATTTGTTCTTGTTTTTCCAAGTTCTTGACTTAGACTATTAGGTCATTTATGCTCTTCATGATTTTTAGCGTAGCCACTTGGAGAAACAAAGTTCCCTCACTAAAACTACTTTAATCACATCCAAGAGGTTTTACTTCGTTGTTTTTCATCTTCATTTAGTTGGAGAAAGTTATTTTACTTCCTTCCCAATTCTTCTTTGACCCATTTATCATTCAGCAATGAGTTCTTTAATCCCCATCAGTGTGTGTGCTTGCCTCAGGTGTGTGCTTGCCTCAGGTGTGTGCTTGCCTCAGGTGTGTGCTTGCTGCAGCTGTGTGATTGCTGCAGGTGTGTGCTTGCCTCAGGTGTGTGCTTGCCTCAGGTGTGTGCTTGCTGCAGGTGTGTGCTTGCTGCAGGTGTGTGCTTGCCTCAGGTGTGTGCTTGCTGCAGCTGTGTGCTTGCTGCAGGTGTGTGCTTGCCTCAGGTGTGTGCTTGCTGCAGGTGTGTGCTTGCTGCAGGTGTGTGCTTACTGCTGCTTTCTTTACAGTTGGCTTTAAGCTCTGTTTCTGATTGGATAAAATACATAGAATCACTTGAACTTTTACAAAATTTTAAAGGTTCATTTTGTTCCCCAATATATGGTCTATTTTAGAGACATTTCCATGGGTTGCTGAACAGACTGGATATTCTTTCCTGCTTCAGGGAAAAAACCTGTAGATACCTATTATGTTATTCAATATAAGGTGTCATTTAGTTCTGAGGTTTTGCTGCTCATTCTGTCCAGTGGATGAAGAAGTATGTTTAAAGCACCTCCTATAATTGGTTTGGGGTATATTTTTATCTTTAATTCCAGTGGAATTGTTTTATAAAGTTGGATGTGTAGATTGTCCTGAAGCTGTTTGTATGTTAATGTTAATTCCACTTCCCCAAGAATGGCTGCCTAGTCACATACTCCTGAGGTGACTTCATCTGAGCCTTCCCATTTTAACTAGCAAAATAAAGAAAGCCAGTGATTGGGCGGGGAAATGGAAAGAGGAGAGGTCTGAGGAAGTCAGAGGATGAGAGGAGGTCCCTTGTCACAACATAGAGGTTCCCAAGGACCAGCTAGACCCAGATGGGACTGATTGCTGTTAAATAGCTATGAACATTAAGGATTTTATAGGTCTAATGTCTCATATAGAAGGGCAGTTCGTATCTTTGTCTATTAGATGCAATCTTGTTGTGTAGAGGGTTTGTGGATTGAGAGCTGAGTACATAAACCTGAATGAAAAGCTATTGGGCTGTAGAATTGTGTTTGTATGGGATTTGGGGGTAGAGAAACACCCTGGGACAGAGGCAGAGAACAGGCGGTAGAAAACCGCCAGGGAAGGGAGTTACACGGACAAGTTGGGCCGTGGTGGCGGCTCAGACCAGGCAACAGAGGTGTGCACGGCTCTGAACTAAAACTGGGCCCGAGGAATGAGACCTCAGGGCTGGTAGAGAAATAAGACATTTTTATTATTTTTAATATTTACTGAAACATGGATGTACCAGAGTTTAGTGCACCCAACTGCCATTAGAATAA
The DNA here is from genome assembly GCF_963924665.1 of Micromys minutus. Classification (NCBI taxonomy): domain Eukaryota; kingdom Metazoa; phylum Chordata; class Mammalia; order Rodentia; family Muridae; genus Micromys; species Micromys minutus. The sequence continues at coordinate 22,704,728 of NC_137956.1, read as the reverse complement.
AAAATACATGAAGAAATGTTATAGTCAGCTGTCATCTCTTCTATTTATTTCCCTTTGTCTTATCCGGTGAAACTCATTTATTATTTCCATAGGAGCTCCTTTTCTGCTCTGTCTTAGGTCAGGTTATAAATAACAATCTCTATTCTGGGAGTCACTTCTTTTGTACATTGCCACAGGCATATAAATAATCTCTCTTTTTCTTCCTGCTATTCTCTGCTTTGATCTTTAATTTGCAGTTACCTAACCTTTCTAAATTAAAGCAATGGAGGAACCCTTTAACCCTAACCTAACCCTAACCCTAACCCTAACCCTTTAAATCGTACAATAAACTGGAGAGATTCTACTTTGGAATGTCAGAAAGGAATGTAGTAGACTGCACTGAAGAGATGGGAATGTGGCTGGGGACAGACCTCAGATGTGCAGTGCTTCCAAGGCCCTGGATTAAACTCCTAATATGTCAGCACATGTACCAAAGTTAGTCATGATGTTAGGTGTCTGCCATCCTTGTCTACATGTGAGTTCCAGACTAGACAGAAAACATATCAAGATCTCATCTTACACATACATAAACAACACACACACACACACATGCACGTACACATGTATGTAAAATAAGGTTAATTTTTCAATGTGTTAGAACTGAAATACGTGGTAGTAAGAATCCTCTACTAAATAGTAAGCATGAAACAAATTAAGAGTCATCAGAAAAGTAAAGTTTTTCTTCATAATCTTTGCCTTCTTGTTCCTTAATCACAGGAGAGTCAACCCTGCCGTGCACATACCTACAGAGCTGGAAGAACAAATTCTAACTGCCGACCTTTCAAAGAGCACTTAATGAGCCTTCCCCACAGCTCACTTCCTGCCCTTTCTTCTATTCTTGTTCCAGTATGAACACCCACACTGCCCACTTACCTGCACTGCACCTCACAACAGTTCCTTGGCTTGTGTAACTCACTCCCAGTGTTCCCATCTTCCAGCCATGCTCCGGCAGAACACTTATTATTAATACTAACAAAAAGCATTAATTTTACAAAATGTCCACATAATTGATTGAAATTGGCTTGTTACAAATGATTCTTTCAAAAGGACAAAGCAATTGACTGACTGTTACTTTTCTCCCGACTGCATTCTTGCATAAATAAGGCTTTCTTTGATAGCTCTGATTACAATGCAGAACATGGTCTATGTTTTCTATGGCTTCTGGACTTTTTGTTTCAGGCCATTCTAAGGAAATGTATTTGTCTCCAATTACCAAAATGTTAAGTAATGGCATTAAAGTGTAGGAAAAGGGCATCAAAATCAAAGCACAGTTGAACGCAACTAGACAGGAACACAGAGCACATTCAATATTTAACAATATAATTCAAGATCCCAACATAAAAGCCACCGTTACTGGGAATAATTAGCTGATATTGCAAATAATTTGTGTTCCATATTTGTATTGCAGACATTTTAGGAAGCACTTTCACAATTATAAGTATTAATGTTATAGATATTCTGTGCATGTCTATGTTTCTCTCTGTGTCTCTCGGAGTGTCTCTGTCTCCCCCTCTCTTCATCTTTTTCTCCATCTCTTTCCCTTTTTCCCCTTTCTTTCTCTCTGTCTCACTGTTTCTCTCTGTATCTCTCTGTCTCTGTTTTTCTCTGTCTCTCTCTGTGTGTGTCTCTCTCCCTGTCTCTCTGTCTCTTTCTGTCTCTCTGTGTCTATCTCTCTCTCTGTCTGTCTCTCTCTCTGTCTCTCTCTCTCTCTCTCTCTCTCTCTCTCTCTCTCTCTCTCTCTCTCTCTTTCTCATCTGTGTGTGCACTCTCCTGAATGCTACCCTATCCCCATTTCCTCTTTATTGCTCTTTCTTTGTAAGTTCTATCAACTTCTCACTTATATTTGTCAGGGCTCAGTATAAAATTAAATAATTAAATATATATACCTTGTTCAAACAAGAGGAGAAATATGCCACTGCAGTTAGCAAAATATAAAGACTTTTATATATTTATTTATATTATACAGTTAATATATTATATATATTATTTATATAAAATATTTCAGATGATATCCTTTTCCCACAACCTCCCCTCCCCCTCCCACTGCCTCCATGAAGATGCTTTCTCTTCCAACCACCCTTTCCCATCACAGAACCTCGTCTTTTCCGAACACTGGGAAAACGAGCCTTTGCTGGACCAGAGGCATCTCCTCTCATTGATGTCAGAAAACGCTATCCTCTGCTGCATATGCACCTCAGGCCATAGGTCTTTCCCTACGAACTCATTGGTTGGTGTTTTTGTCCCTGGGAGCTGTGGTGGGTTTAGATAGTTGATAATTTTGTTTTCCCCATGGAGTTGCAGACCCTTTCGTATCCTTCAGTCCTTTCTCTAGCTCCTTCATTGGTGTCCTCATGTTCGGTCTGATGGTTAGCTGCAAGCATCCTCCTCTGTATCAGTGTGGCTCTGGCAGAGCCTCTGGCAGAGAAGACTTTGCTTTCAAAATGTTATTACTTAAACATTCAGACAGTGGTGATACATTAGAAACACCATAAATTTACAAATTTCAAAAATATTTTTTACTTTGAAAAAGCATTATTTTTCATCTGTTAACTGTTTACTAAATAAGTATACCTTTAGCAAAATGAACAATGTAAATTCAGAACCAGATGAAAAGAGAGACGGAGTGCTCCGGTACCCATAGAGAAATGAAGCAAGAGCTCTGTTCATGTATCTCTCTCATTCCTTCCCCCTCACGGAGGGCTAAATCAATACACTGTCACCCAGGTGATCTAGGTCTCTTATTGACCAAACAATATAAAAAGAAGACAGAGAAGGGGGAAGAGAAAGGAGAAGAAGGAGGAAGAAAATGAGGAGAAAAGGGAGAAGAGGCAGAGGGAAAAAAGGAGGAGGAAAGAAAAGAGAAGAAAGAAGAAGGAGAGTATTAGTCACTTTAGGTTAAGAACAAAAATACCCAATTTGATTACCCTTCTTTTGGCCCTGCAGAATCTTGATGTGTGCAAACTTGAACTTTATACATAACAGGGGAAGCAGGGCACGGAGTATAGATGATACCAGAAATGCTAGAAATCCCTCTGACACACCCTAGTACCTAGTACCTGGACCATAGACAGCTAGGCAGAACTCTAGAAAAGAAGTGTAGAGGTAGGATTCCCCATGTGATGAAGAGAAGTTTCTCGTGGTTGCTGCCATGTGACACCTGTGGGAATTAACTAGGGTTCAACTAGAACACGTGGTGTATCTGAAAACAGTAACCCTGATGGGGAGCAGTGGGGCTAAATGTTGTTAGCATTGTTTCTGGTAGCTAACCCTTGTAAGGCTACTGCACATAAATCCTTGAGCAGTGGTAAATATGTTCATATGATGATCAAAGGCCTAATACCAACACTATTAGAATGCAGAAATCAGAGAATCTCAGATGGAGAAATAAAACAACCTCTGGTGGTGGGTACTAAATCCTCAGATCTTAGTATCTTGGAAATTAACACAAAAATAAATCACTAAAAGGCAATAAGACAAAACAACTTGGCTTTTTGTCTTAGTCTGTGGTTAACCAAGTGCCTATTCAGTGGGCTCAAAACTAAAGTAACCTAAATGACAGGTAAGGAGGCTGCTATGACTTATACATGGGTTTAATTTCTCCCTAAGGTACAACAGGTTAAAATATAATGCATCCCTTTAATCCACACAGTGATGATTTCTCTGAAGATGTATTAAATTTAAAGCTATTTTATGACTCATAATCCAAACAATAAATACATTTATAAGACAACAGGAAATAGTAAATTATATTAGAAAAGTGAGAAAATGGGGAACAGAAAAATAACAGTATCCAAAAATATGTTAATTAATCAATGATCATAATAAATAATAATCAAATAAATGAATAAACATTATCTTTTATTTTATATATTGTTTTTAAATTTATATTTATGAATTTATGTTTATATTTATAGATTTACATTTATAAATAAATAATGTTATTAATTAATTGCAATGGTTAAAGATTAACACACACCTTTAAATCATTTAATAAAAAATCTCTGAATGTTAATTGTTTTGGTTCTTCAACCAAAAGACAAAGACTCGAGATTATATGAAAAACAGTCATCTCTCTGCTGCCTGCCTGCATCAGTGTGACTTTCTCAGCGACTTCTCCAGTGTCATACCTGTCTGTCTGCCACCGCACTCCCGACAGTGACAAGACTAGACCATCCTCTAACCCTGTGAGCACTGGCGTATTTCCCATTATCAACATATCCCCCACCCCACCAGCACGCTCTGTATCATTTTCCAAACAAATCATATTGACTCAAATTTTGTCTCAAGGTCTGTTTCTGAGGGAAGGCAACCTTAAAACACTCCCCTGGAATCAGATCCGAGTAAGCCTACCAACATGCATAAACATCAGCTCACAGGGTTGTGGTTGCATCTCATGATAGAGCAACCTATCACACCTGAAGCCTACTGTCAATACTCAGCACCATGCAGAAAAAATTTCAAAGAAATGGTGTATTGCAGAAAAGTTTATTTTTCTTTTTTTATTTGTTATTTTATTTATTTATATTTCAAATGTTGTCCCCCTACCCAGTTTCCCCTTCACAAACAGCCTATCCCGTTTCCCATCTCCTCTCTCCTGGTTCTATAAGAGTGCTCCCTCAGACACCCACCCACTCCCACCTTACCACCCTGGCATTCCCCTACACTGGGCCATCATGGCTCCACAGGACCAAGGGCCTCTCCTCCCAGTGATGCCAGAGAAGACCATTCTCTGCTACATATGCAACTGGAGCCATGGGTCCCTTCATGTGTGCTTTTTGGTTGGTGGTTTAGTCCCTGGGCGCTCTGGGGGGGCTAGTTAGTTAATATTATTGTTCTCCCTGTGGGGTTGAAATTTGGTTAAGCTTGTTGTTAAATATAAATAAATTGATAGAAAATTCTGCAACTAATATGCCAGAGTTTCTTTCCAATTATTCAGAATTGCTTTTAAAAATTTATATTTTAATGTAGTCTTTAATGATGTAATATATGAAACGGACAATATAAAATGTTTTCATAACATAAGAATTCTTTTACAAAAAAATCTGCATGTTTTAGTTAAACAGCTGATTTGCATTTTATTCCTTTGTCAAACCAGGGAAATTAATGATTTGGAAAATTGTTGATGAGGCAGAAGTTATTGACATTAATTACTGATGTAATGTTTTTGAGATGTGTTATAAATCATTTTTCAGTGTTAACTGCACATTAGATATAACAGTGAGAATCTGACACGATTAGTGTCTGCTTCAAAAACTTACCGTTATTTTCCTCCTGGTTCCTAAGCTTTCTGGGGGGCTGACACACATGGGAGGTCTTTTTAAAGCATTGAGCTCTTACAATAATGAACCTGAGCTAAAGTATAGCACATAAAACCCTTGGCTAGCTAGTGCAAGGTCCCAGTCCCAACATTGAATAAAATGACAAAGTTGCTTTGTAGTATGTGCCACATTAGTTCCTGTACTCTACATTTAACTCTTAGCATGGTGTCACTCTAAGCTGGGTGCCTCTTTTGAGGCCTCTTCTTGGCTTTCAAATAGTCATCTTTTTCCTATGTTCTCATATACATTTTCCCTGTGTGGACACAGGGAATTGAAATAAGGTGACTAAGGATCCATCCTTAGGAATCCAACATTAGCAGTCACATTGAAGGTTAGTTCTTCACCACATCTGTAGAAGGGGAACAATTCAATCTGTTACAAACATTCTGGGGGGAACAAATCCTGTCTCCTGTTATTGTGATGTCATGATTACCTCACATAGCCCTGACGTAACACTAGCATGGCAAGAGTTTAACAAAATAAAATGAAATAATGAACTACATAAGCTCAGCCCCAGATCTGCAGCAGGAAGCCTGCTAAGGTCCCTTTCCTCTCTGAGCCCATCCCCAGCAGAGCACAAAGATCTTCTCCCTCAACCATCCTTCCCCTAACTCATCCCATTAGCCCAGCCTCCGACCCCAGAAGGCATCCACTGACATCCCCTGGGAACACACTGGCTATGCAAAACAGGGAAGCAAGTAACCTAGCTGAAGACCCTCTCAATCCCTCTTCCCCTCCAAATTCAATGCCCCAGCCTAATTCCTAACTCTACAATAGAACACCAGCTGCAGCCCTCCTTCCCCTCTACCTAGATCCCCTGTGGATCCCACATACTATTTCTTCCTAACCTCTTTCCCCCTACTTGTATTCCAGCCCCCAACTCCAGCAGGCATATCCTGCTAAACCACAGACCACACCTGACAGAAAACCAGGTAGGCTGATCAAAGACCCTCTCTTCTCTCTGTTCCCCCAGATCCAAAGCCCTTGTCTCATCCCCAGCTCTGCAGCAGACCACCTGTGGCAGACTTCCCTTCCAGCCCCCTCTCTCTCCCATTTCCTGTGGATCTCACAGACCTTTCTGTTCTAACTTCTCTCCCCCTACTTGTTGCTTTGCCCCAGACCTCAGCCCCTGCAGGCATCCCTGCTAAGCCAAGGGTTACCCCTCCCAGGGCAACAAGTAGACTGAACATGGACCTATACTTCTCCTACTGCTCTTGAGAAACAATCCCTCCAGTTTCATCCTTAGCTCTGAAGAAGAAAATCTGTGGAGGTTATTCTTTCCTCTCTGACTCCATCTCCAAGGGATGACCTTGGGGATCCTCCAACCCCAGCTTTCCCTACCCCAAAGTATGCCAGTATCTCAGCCTCCACCACCAGCAGGAGGTTTCTGTGAACATACCACCTGAGCAGGCCAGGGAAACAAGCAACACACAGCCATCACACTCTGAACATACAGAGAGGAAGCAGAAACTAAGGAACAAAACACCAACACACCAGAGACAAATCTAAAACTCAGCACCTAGACCTTTCATCATGCCAAAGCCAGATCCCAAGATACCAGCGTAAAAAACACAGTCAGCAACAACCAGGTCACTGTTCCCACTAGAGCCCAGCTAGCCTTCCACAATAGGCCCTGAAAATTGAGCTGAGGCTCAAGAAACAACAGATCTTTAGACCAACCATATAAAGATGATCGAGGTCCTCAAAGAGAGCATGAACAAATCTCTTACAGAGTCCAGGAAGACACAAGCAAAAGAGAAAAAATAGAAGCAATAAAGAAAAAGCAAGCTGAAGGAATTGTGGAAATGAAAACTTTAGGAATTCAGATGCAAATGGGGCTGGGGGAGATGCTGAAACACAGGCTATAGCAGGTCACCAGCCACAGCAGCCTGTGGGGCCTCGGTCAGGTTTCCTTCGAGGCAAATGGTGTAAGGCTTGGTACATCAGTGGGGGGAGAAAAATATAGAAACAAACACTATGACGACAACAAGCAACTTTTTGGCCGTCACCGAGGGGTCATGTACACCACCAAAATGAATGGCAGAAACTCGTTCTGGGCTTTGGATGGAAGCATGGTGCCTACTGAATGCCTCTGGCTTCACTGCATGACTGACGATCCTCCACCAACAAAAACACCGACTGCTCGTGAGCTCATCTGGACAAACCATAAATTCAATGTGACTGCCACTCCAGAAGGTTCAAGAATTAGGTCCCACCTTCGACACCTTCCTAGTGACAGCAGTGAAGACTGTTCCCAGTGCTCCCAGACTAGTGCAGGACTGTCCTAGCGCTCACCATGAACTTGAATAAAATCGCTTGACTTAGCCAAAAAGAAGTGGGGAGGGGGGGATTTTGGAATTCAAACCAAATCCAGAGAGGCAAGCCTAACCAACAGATTACAGGAGATGAAAGAGAGGGTCTCAGGCATTGAAGATATGGTAACTGAAATGGATGCATCAGTTAAAGAAAATGTTAAATTTAAAATCTCGTGGCACAGAACACAGAGGATCTGGGACGCCGTGGAAAGAGCAAACCTAAGAGAAATAGGCACCGTGTTTTCGGGGGACCCTGACTGTGAGATGAGAGGGTGTCTGACTCTTATGTCTGCTCTCTTCCTCCTGTTGGGATGTCACCTCCAACTTTGATAGAGCAGGGTTTGCTTTAGCTGATTATACTTTGTTGTGTTGTTTCTCGGAAGCCTGTTCTTTTCTAATGAGTGTCAGAAGGAGTGGATCCACGAAGGGGGGGGGGGGGGCGGGGAGGGGTGGCAGGAGAAGAAGCTGTAATCAGGATATACCGCATGAGAAAAGAATCTATTTTCAATAAGAGGGATAAAAATAAAACAAGAAAATATAAAATGAAGTTAAAGAAATAAAGTAGCCATTAGGGGATGTCAGGAATTACGAGGCAAGTTATTTTAGCAGAAAAGCTTGTATAAACGTTTGTTTTTATTCTTATATTATGTGTGTATGTGTATGAGAGAGTGCAGGCTTATGTACATAAGCACAGTGCCCACTGGGACCAAAGAGGGGTTGGACTCCCTGGAACTGGACTTTCTGGTCATTTCTAACAGTGGTTTCTGGAAATTGAATT
>NC_137956.1:22384826-22696078 GCF_963924665.1 Micromys minutus | reverse complement strand
AGAGCAAATGTCCAGAGGCCAGTAAAGGGCATCAGATAGCCTGAAGCTAGGAGTAGTAGAGGTTGTAAACAACCCGACACTGGATCTGGGGTCTAAACTACGTTCTGAAAGCACAGGAAACACTAGGAGTGGGGGCAGTGTTGAAAAAATGTCAGTGGACTCTTTACTGCTTCTGGGGTGTGGGGCTCAGGAGCTCTTGGTGGAGTGGGTCCGTTTTGTCTTCCCCATCACAGACTTCCGGCTTCCCAGGGTGGAACTGGCCCTGCTGGTGGCTGCTAATTACACATTAAGGTGGGACTTGTTCCTGTAGATCACACTCTTGACAATGCTGAGTACTGCCAGTGCAGTCTTGATGGCGGTCCTCACATAAGTGACTGGTTTTCGCTACCCGAATCTGCATTTCATTACGGCTTACCACGACCCCCTTTCCATCAGCTGTGGGCTCCACTCTTACGGTATGGAAGTGAATCAGCCCCTTGTAGCGGAAGGAGTTTCGGGACCTGAGAAAACTGGGCTCGGTGCCGTACGCCTTGCTTATTTCTCTTGATTAGAAAAATGAAGCTTGATCATCATTGCAGACGCGCGGACGTGGTGACAACTCCTTGCCCTGTGGTGGCTGGAAAGATCTAAGAAATACTCAGAATCAGTGAGGAAACCACTTCGATCCCCTGAAGATATTTTTAGCAGTAAAAAATAAGACAAGAATTGATATAATTTGGATGCATGGTATATGTTATAATTCTAACTTGGATAAAGATCTAGAGTTAAAGGATAAAAATCTCTTTTTATCTATTGAATCTGTTGTTGGAAAGGCTCATACTCAAATATAATTCATTCTTATGACTCCTGCTACCTCCCCTTAGCTTAGCTCCTTCCTGTACCTGGCAACAATCTTTCCTACTAATTTCTTTCCATGTTTACGCCTTTTATGTTTTCTGCCCCAATGAGCTTAACCCAGGCCATATGTGTGACTGCAGTTTGGGACCTATTCATTGGAGCCTGGTAGACGTATCATGGGATGCACCACTAAAGACAGTGGTGTCCTCTCCCAGAATCCATCAGCAACAGTGGCTAATCAATAAGTAGAGCCTCTCAAGTCCCTCCATTCATGACGATTGCTTGGTAGGGCCTGTCATGTGCGGGCCCAGTGCAAGCAGCTTTAACTGCAGTGAGCTATACCTTAAAAAGTCATGTCCTATCTAAAAGAGAAAAATTAAAACCCTTCTCCCTGTCTTCTAGTTCTTACATTCTTTCTGACTCCTGTTCTGCCATGTAGGGATAAATTATAAAATAGCTGATTTTATAAAACTAGAAATGGATCAACAACGAGAGATATGGCAGTCTTTTTGTGGTTATAAAATGAAGAAATAAGATGAGACAAGAGTATAGGACATGAAGGGAAGGAATCATACTAAGGAAAATGAAGTCTCTGGAAGATAGGAAGGGCTTCGGAGAAGCAGTGAATCAAGCACTGAGTCATAATGAACATAATGACTCTAATGAAAACTAAGGAGGCCGCTGAAGGACTCATGGGGAACTTGTAGTTAACAGGATTAAACGTCTAACAGAGTTTTATTTCAGAAATGTGTTATGCTCAGTTCCCAGATCCAGTCAATCACTAAAACCTCCAAGTATTTGTTGTCGTGTTTTTATTTGATTTTTTAAAAATATTTTCAATCCTTATTTCTTTATAACAATAGTCTCTACCTAGTCTCGATCTACTAGGCTTAAATCACTATCATCTTTACCTTGTCCAGGCTGTGACATTTGAATCACTATCATCTCTAACGGATTCAGGGCTATTACCCTTGAATTACTGTGTAATTTTCACATTTTATGTCATACTCCATCAACTTCCCCATAATGTAACTAAATTCCTCTTTCTGTGACTTGACTAATTAATCTACACGAGGACTGTGATCCTACAAAACAGACACAATGAAGAAGTGTCTCTATTCTTTTCATAGCCCAAGATGGCTTCTTCCTGTGGTGAGCCATTACATCTCATATAATTTAGATCAAACCCACAGTGGCCTTACTTACTTACATTTGACAATTGCCACACAGACTCCACACAGACTCCAAATTCTTATTCAGTGACTCACAAGGACAGTCTAAACTCTTTGTACCCACTGGTCAATCTGAACAAAAAAAAAATGTTTACTAAATTCATTTGCCTAAAATTTTGTTTGTGACTTTGATCCCACCATCAGTACAGTCAGTATACAAGCCCTCCCCCCAGGATGTGTCTGAGCTCAACGTTAAACATTCTCTAGTTAAATATTTACATAGGGCCTTCTGACTCTTCATCTCATTTCTCTAGTCAATGATTTATAGTCTTGCTCACTTCCATCTATGGGAGTGGGACTCTTTCATGCTGATCCTTGAGATACATAATCAGAATGTTCTTCTTATTCTAATAATCACCTTGAAACCCATTATCTGGATCTCTGTATAGCAACAATCTTAAATGAAGTCTTTTCTTCTTAGTCTGTGTTCACTCTTGTTAGATGAACCAGAACTAGTCATGCCACCACCTCACTCCAGCTCTCATATGATTGCATCTGGTTTAACGTAAGAGTTCATTTTCCTTGCACACAAACCCTTCTCTAAGCAACTTACCTTATGGTCTATACATCAGTCCTGTTTCTTTCCACTCCTAAATCATCTTCACTCAAACATATAAAATACTTTGATGGCATTCAATTTCCATTCGTTCCATCTTTATTGCTATTTCCTTCCTAAATGGAAACTTTGAAAGCGAAAAAGAGCTAGGAGTGACATGCTTAGAAATCTGAAAGAAGTGATGTCAACCTAAAAATTCCGGACAAAACTATTCATCATAATTGAAGAAGAAGAAGAAGAAGAAGAAGAAGAAGAAGAAGAAGAAGAAGAAGAAGAAGAAGAAGAAGAAGAAGAAGAAGAAGAAGAAGAAGAAGAAGAAGAAGAAGAAGAAGAAGAAGAAGAAGAAGAAGAAGAAGAAGAAGAAGAAGAAGAAGAAGAAGAAGAAGAAGAAGAAGAAATACTTCCCCGTGTTATAATGCAGAATGGGTTTATGAAAAGCAAAGTGGGCCTATAAAGAATAGCGGCCATAGGACTTGAGAAGGAAGAGATGGAAAAGTCTATTCAAAGGTCTAAGGGACAGAGATGGGGATAGATGGTGCTGTAAAAATCTATCATGCAGAGTAGAATGAGTCAAGCAGATATCACAAAACGCACAGATTTAACCAAGAAGGGGGATGAAGAGTATAAGGAAAGAAGGGGATAGAGTGACTTGACCAAAACTAAATAGGTTTGAAGAAGATGTATAAAACGCCAATCATAGTATATTTTTTAAAAAGGAGTTTGAAAAGAAGTAGACTGCATTAACAAGCAATGCTTCTTCCAGAAGATGTAGATTACTAAATGAAAACTTCAGTCCCAGATACAGAACCTGTAAACCAACCCCTATCAAATGTTCTTTATAAAAGTTGCCTTGGTCATGGTGTGTCTTCACAACAATGAAAATCCTAATTAAGACATTATGTATTATACATCTTTGTCAAAAAAAAAATAGAGAATCCAAGATATGCCAGGACAAAACCAAATTTACACAATATCTGTCCACAAATCTAGCCTTACAAAGAATAATAGATAGAAAACTCTATACACCCAATAAACCCAAGCACTATTGCTGATGCCAAGTAGTGCTTACTAGCAGGAACCAGATATCAATGCCTCCTCTGTATCAGAGGTCCTGCCAGAACCACACTGATACAGAGGAGGATGCTTTCAGCTAACCATCAGACTGAACATGAGGACCCCAATGAAGAAGCTAGAGAAGGGACTGAAAGAGCTGAAAGGGTCTGCAACCCCATGGGAAGAACAAAATTATCAACTATCCAAGCTCACTACAGCTCCCTGTGACTAAAACACCAACTAATTAGTTCGCATGGATTCATATGGCCCCAGGTGCATATGCAGCAGAGAATAGTCTTTGGTCCCGAGAAGGCTTGCTTTCCCAGTGAAGAGAAATGCCAATGCGCTAAGGTGGGAGATGGGGCACCCTCATGGAGGCAATGGGAGTGGGAGGGGAGATGAAATTGGGGAGAGGGAATAACATCTGAAATGTAAATGTAGAGAATATCCAATTTAAAAAAAAGAAAAAGAAGACAAAGCCTATGTCTTCTCATCCATAGGACCTATCACATAAAGATACTACTCTCAATGAATACCACTCTATTGGAATAACGGTATTGATTGAATGAAAGCTAAGTTTTTGTCTATATAGACACAGAAAAAGCAGCAGTTGCCATGACAAAAATTGTTCACTGGTATTATTTTGGTGACAAGTGAAAAAAATTAAACTCGAGCTATCTTGGGCAAAAAGGAAATGATGGTTGCTGGTCTCATATTAAACATAATGTTAAGAAAATGGAGAGTCCAGGCTCTCTCCACACCAAGGTTTAGGTGACTTAATTTTCTTTGGCTAAAATTGTCTGGGGATAGCTTTGGTCTTAAATGATTCTTAAATAAAGTATCCCAATGGTGATCAGTGGTCTATTCTCTATTTAAATTTTCTATTGTTTCCTTCTATAAGAAACTTTCTGTCTCACGCCCCACTAAGTCATGAAATGAGGGCCAAGGAAGAACCTCTTTTATATTTCCTGCAAAGTCTATCTCAAGATCAATCTTGCACACTTGGCATCACTATTTTCCATTGATTCCTACAAAATAGCTGAAAGATGCTGTGAGCTACTCAGACTGCAGTTGTGTCCTTTGTAACGCAAGAATGATGTTGAACAGAATGCAGTTTCCTGTGTAGTTTAAGATCATGCTGCATGCCCATCTCTGCAAATGGAAGTGGAGGTATGCCCAGAACTCAGATGTAAGGCTGGGAGGGAGCTATATCACCACCATCCAAACTCTACTCGACCACTGCACAGCCAAACATAATAGAAGCAGTGGACAAATGACTCCTTCAGGGCATCATGGTGCTGACACAGGGCAAGCGCATTCCTCTTCCATCTGTGCCACACAGCACCGCTGTGCTCTCCGCAACGGTGAGGTCACCGCTTGCACTTCATTTCCCTTTCTCCCATTTCCGTATTCAAAATACATCCAGCAATTCATTTCTTTAACACAATCAATAGCAAAACTTCTGTGTTTCTCAGTGTCCACACTAAGAAATATTTGATACAGTGGGTACAAGGATCCATTAGTTTTCTATTAAGTATTTGTCACACAGGGTAACAGCACTTGTCACAATTTATTATCCTAGAAAAAAAATACAAAAACCAAGAAATCATCAAATATTCTGATACATGGGGGGAGGGGGAATCTACAAATACACAGCTGAGAAGTCAGAGGAATAGCAATATCCTTCAAACACTACTGTTAATGGTATCAATTTTCCAAATCACTAGGTGCTTTCTTCAAAGAATTTCTGACTTGGACATTGTGAAACGCCTCAACATTCTCTTTCCTTGTCTTCATTGTAAAAAGGAGGGATGGAAAGAGTAAGAGCCAAAGGTGCCGGATGACTGTGTGAAAGAAAGCAGTGTCTCCCGAACACAGAATGGAGGCTCTGCACGTGAGCTCACACCAGTAGGGATGAGTTACACCAGACAAGTGCAAGCCCAAGCCGTGTGGAATCCCAGGGTAGAGAGGGGCATTAAACCTGAACTCCCCTTCCTAGCTGAGAAGCTATAGACAATTGTTAGCATCTGGAAGAGACAGTCACTTTTCTCTAAGAACAGACTTGATAAGGCAAGCATTCTCCAGTGGATATTGGGCTTGATTTTTTTTTTTTTTTTTTTTTAAGGACTAAGTTGGGAAATGATGGTGGGTCTGGAAAGTGTCTCCAAGTGAGTGTGCTTAAAACACATCGTACAAAAGAACTAATATTTTTTTTAATTTCCTGGAAGTAAACTTTAATTATAATTAACAAGAGATTAACACTTCTATCTAGGTAGCCCACATTGCCTCATGAAGCTGGAAAACTATTCAGACTTGGCTGGCCTCTAAGTGAAGACTCATTTCAAAAACTTATCCTGAAGAGTAACAAGGCCTCCAGTAGGTGAGAACAGGAAAGTAATTTAAATGTGGCTGAGTGCAGAAACAAATTCCCAGACTCTGTGGTTCTCATTGTTGAAACCTATTCTTTTGGAAAATCATTTTCTTTTTGCCATTGGACAACAAAATGCATTGTCAAGAAATTTTATAGCAATAATTATAAAAGATGTCCCTCTGAACCTATTGAGGTCTCACTGATTTTATAACACCCAGCAGACCTCCCTGCAGGAGAACGCCATATTTATGTGAGCAATATATGCGAGAATTGAGATCATAAAATTAAATGACCACATAGAACTGTCATTTATATGATGAGCACCTACATATGTGAAGGCTGGTTTATTCCGCAATGTCGGGCTGCACTAAACGGTCCACTTACGGTGAATGTTTTAATCACACATTTCTTCACACTTTCTGCGATATTACCCTTGAAGGACTGGTAAGCAGTTTGCTACGAGATGCTAAATGGTTACTAGGACTGCAGTTCTGGCAGAAGAGCTCACTAAAATAGAAGTACAGTACATATTGTATGCAATTGTTTTATGAGAGACATTATGGTTACTAGAATAACATTTCACCATTACCAACTGCTGAGAGAAAAGTCATTAAGATATTTGGCAGGTCAGTGCAATTTTTCAACAGAGTTATAGCAAAAGGCTATAGAGCCACCTCTACTGAGGGAGGCTGGCTGGCTTACAAGAGAAAAGGAGCCGAGGCTCAAAGACTTCTGTGAAATCTTATTTGTAGTAGTTCATTTTCAGAGTTCAGTAAGTTGCAGGAATAGATGTGTCTGAAGAGTCAAAAAAAAAAAACATAATAGAAATGCTTGTGCAAAGTACATGTATATTTCTCATCTGGGTACTTACATATTTCTTATATATCCACATGTGTATGTTCATTAATATAAAAGATAAACGTCTTGCAATAAGTTTTATAACACTGTCAATGATTTAAAACACCTCTTTCCATGGACCTGCATTTGTCCCAGTATTAACTAGTAGATTAACTAACATACTTTTGTATATATTCATATACAGATGTATACATGTTTTCCCATGTATAAGAGTACAGGGTAGGGGTGGTGCACTCCTGTATGGGGCCTGAAGCAACCCTTGTAAAGAATAAAGCCGAGCATGGTACCACATGAAGGCCCAAATACCACTGAGAGACCCTGTTTCAAAAACCAAGGTAGCTGGCTCCTGAGGAATTGCATGTGAAGTTGACCTCTTTCTGCCCTCTATATGCATATGCAATGATTCCTCCCATATCTTCCCCTTTACCACACACCCCTTCATGCTTCTCTGTGCTCTTTCTGTCTCTCTGTGTGTGTCTCTGTGTGTGTCTCTCTGTCTTTGTCTCTTTGTCTCTCTGTCTGTCTCTGTCTCTGTTTGTCTCTCTCTTTGTCTCTCTCTATTTGTCTCTCTTTCACTGTCTCACTGGCTCCCTGGGTCTCCATGTGTCTCTGTGTCTGTCCCTCCTCTCTCTCACTCTCTCCTTCTCTCGCTCTCTTGCTCTCGCTCTCTTCCCATCCCACTCTCTGTTCAGAAAGTCTTTTCCTATGCCAATGTACACACACACACACACACACACACACACACACACACACACACACTTTACTTTCTCCTCTGTCAAATTCATGCTATCTGAATCTGAGTCTTATGTCTGTGGATTAACAGGATTATATCCTGATCCCCATTCTGTTCTATTGATCTATTTTTAGTGTCCACACTGTAGATTTTGATCACTATAGCTCTGCAGCATAACTTAGAATCAGGAAGAGTGGCGTACACAGAAGTCCTTCTATTACTCAAGGTTACTCTACCAATTCTGAGTTTTAGTGTTTCTACATGAAGCTTAAAACTATTAAATTTCTATAAAGAGTTAGATTGAAATTTGACATGGATTTTGTTTAATATGCAATGAACTTCTTACACAATGGGTATTTTAACTTAATTATACGAATTGCACAAGCTTATGAGCATAGGAGCTCATTATATCTTGTGGCATATTCTATTTTTTTCTTCAATATCTTTAAGTTTTTATTATTCAAGACTTCCTGTCTTTATTTAGATTTATTACAAAGTACTTCTTTTTGAAGCTATTGACTGGAATTGCCTCCCTTTTTCCTTGGTAAGTTTGCCATTTTTATATATTAAGTTACGAATTTTGTATGTTAATTTGAATCCTGCCACTTTGCTGAATGTATTTATCAGCTGTAGAAGTTTCCTGGTGGAGTTTAGGCTTTTTTATGTGTAAAATCACATCATCTACAAATAGGGATACTTTTGACTTCTCTTTCTCGTATCTTCCTGGTCTTCACTAGACTTATTGCTTTAGCTAAAACTTCAAGCACTATACTGAACATAAATGTAACGAGTGAACATGCCTGGATAATTCCTGATTTAGTGGAAATGCTATGACTTTCTCTCTAATTAGAATGATGTTGGCAGTGCTCATGTATTCAAATAATAATTGTGTTTCCCATATGTTGACATTGAAGATGTTTTTCATATTTGATAATAAATAGTAACCATGAGGTATAAAATTTTTAAATGTTTAGTTTAAAAGGCACTATATTTGCTAAAGTATTAATGACTCTTTTTCTAATGGAACTAAAGACATCTTTGAAATCCTGGACAGAAACCCTCTGAGAAAAAAAAAAAAAACAAGAAAATACTTATTTTAGTTTAAAGAGAGCTGGGAAATCTGCCTGGTAATCAGAAGAACTTTTTTTTTTTCAAAGTTTTCAAGGCATGTGACCCTGGGGATAAGATAATTAAACTCAATAAAGAACAAAATTAAATCATAAAAGTTGAATAAGTCAAACCATAAAATATTCAATTATTATTGCCTGTGGGGTTTGTTTTGTAAATATTTCATTTGTGATCTACACCCAGCCTCCTTGCCTTCCAGTCTTTTTAGGGCCATCAGGGGAATAAGCCTGCGCTTCCCCGTTCAGTCACTCGACTGCCTTTTAGTCTTTCTTATAATTTATGAAGCGGTGCTTTTAGAAACATGAGTACTTACTTGCATGCTCGCCTCCTCGGTGCTTTGTGTGTTGCTCCTTCATTCACAGAGTTGCTGCCATTGGCTATATAAAAGGCATCCATTAGGATGCTGGCATATCTTATGCAGTCTGAGACATAACTGTTCCTCAAGTACAAGTGCTTTCACTCTTGCCTCCAAGGTATTACCTGAAATGATCACTGTCTCCCATAGTTGAGAGGATTTTGCTTCATTTAATTTACAGAATTCCTCAAAAGTGATCCTTCATTATCTTCTAATTTCTAAGATAATGATAATGTAGACATTCAAGTTCATCACATTACTCTTTTACTGTGTACCTGCTTGTGAAATATGAACTCAAAGAGAATACGAAATGGACTTGAAATGTCTTACAAAGTTAAAGGCTGCATCTGGATTTGATCATGTGACCTATAACCATGTGAAATCATTTACTGTGTCTAATAAACGTTTTGGTATTCACATCGTCAAGATATCTACTGCAACAAGTTTCATGTGGATTTTTTTCTACTAAAACCAGCTAATTAGAAAGTGTTAGCATAAAAACAATTTTACACTAAACATGAGAGTATATGAATACTGTCAAAGCTTACTTAAAATACAATCATAATTTTCTTTAATAGTCAAGTTATATTTTCTAGGGTAGTGAGAACCTGTTATTTATGTTACAACCTGTTTTAAGGTTTATATTTTGGCTCATGATTGTGATGTGTTTAATTTAATTAAATAGATGATCAGTGCCTGTTGTAATTTCACATTTTATTCTGTAGCAATGTTTTTTAATAAATCATTTTCAAAACTACAAATAGAATTTTTGAATAGTTTTCTATATCTGTGAAAGTCTCACTGTAAATATCTCCCACAAAAACTCAAAGCAGAACCCACATTTTCTAGATCTTTTTCCTTTTTTTCTATTTTTTTAATTGAACAACATTATTTTAAAAAACAAAGATAAATGTACAGATATTAAGCACTTTTGCATAAAAGTATACGAATACATTTTTGTCAGTACTTGATTTTTTAAAGGTTTGATAATGTGCATTAGAATCTTACTAGTTACAATGAGCATAAAGTACATGAAAACAAGATGTAACCTGGAAGTAGTCAAAGTTTTCTTGGTGTGTAAAGATTAAAGATAATGGTTTTTCATTTTCTTTTTTCTTTTTTCTTTTCTTTTTTTTTTTTTTTTTTTGGCCTTTGTTTTTTTCTTAAACTTTATATAGTCTGTGAGTTGTTTCTGGGTGTTCAGAGCTTTCTGGGGTTAGTATCCCATTATCAGTGACTACATATTATATCTGTTCTTTTAAGACTGGGTTACCCTCACTCAGGACGATATTCTCTCGATGCATCCATTTTCTTAAGAATTTCATAAAGTCATTGTTTCTGATAGTTGAGTAGTACTCCATTGTGTATATGTACCACAATTTTTGTATCCATTCATCTACTGAAGGACATCTGGGTTCTTTCCAGCTTCTGGCTATTATAAATAGAGCTGCTATGAACATAGTGGTACATGTGTCTTTGTTGTATGTTGGAGCTTCTCTGAGGTATATGCCCAGATGGAATAACTAGGTCTTCAGGTAATACTATGTCCAATTTGCTGAGGACAGTCCAATCGCCAGACTGATTTCCGGAGTGGTTGTATCAGTTTACAACCGCACCAACAGCAGAGAAGTGTTCCTCTTTCTCCACATTCTCGCCAGCATCTGCTGCCATTTGAAGTTTTGATCTTAGCCATTCTGACTGGTGTGAGGTGGTGTTTTGATTTGCATTTCCCTGATGGCTAATGATGTCTAGCATGTCCTTAGATGCTTCTCGGCCATTCAATATTCCACAATTGAGAATTTTTTGTTTAGCTCTGTACCCCATTTTTGATAGTGTTGTTTAGTACTCTGGTGTCTAGCTTCTTGAGTTTTTTTGTGTACCTTGGATATTGGGCCTATCTGATGTGGGGTTGGTAAAGATCTTTTCCCAATCTGTTGGCTACCATTTTGTTTTCTTGACAGTGTCCTTAGCCTTACAGAAACTTTAGAATCTCATTAAGTCCCATCTGTGAATATTTGACCTTAGAGCACGAGCCATTGATATTCTGTTCAGGAAATTTCTCCTGTGACAATGTGTTCTAAGGTTATCTCTACTTTCTCTTCTAATAATTTCAATGTACAAGATTTAATGTGGACAGCTTTGATCCACTTGTATTTGAGATTTCTACAAGGAGATAAAAAAGGGTCTACTTTCATTCTTCTGCATGCTGAGTGCCAGTTGGACCAACACCATTTGTTTAATAGGCTGTCCTTTTTCCATTGAATGTTTACAGCTCCTTTGTCAAAAATCAGGTGACCATATACATGAGGGCTCATTTCTGGATCTTCTATTCTATTCCATTGATCCACGTGCCTATTTCTGTACCAGTACCATGCATTTTTCAGCACAATTGCCTTGTAATATAGCTTGAGGTCAGAAATGGTGATTCCCACAGATGTTTTCTTGTTGTTGAGGATGGATTTCGCTATTCTAGGTCTTTTGTTATTCCATATGAAATTGCACATTGATCTTTTCAACTCAATGAAGAACTGGGTTGGGATTTTGATGGGAATTGCATTGAATCTGTAGATTGCTTTTGGTAAGATGGACATTTTTAAAATATTGATCCTTCCAATCCATGAGCATGGGAGATCTTTCCATTTTCTGAGATCTTCCTAGATTTCTTTCTTTAGAGAGTTGAAGTTCTTGTCATACAGGTCCTTCACTTGCTTAGTTTGAGTCACACCAAGGTATTTCATATTGTTTGTGACTATTGAGAAGGGTATCATTTCCCTAATTTCTTGCTCCACATGTTTGTCCCTTGAGTAGAGGAAGGCTACTGATTTGTTTAAGTTATATTTTATCCAGCCACTTTGCTGGACTTGCTTATCAGATTAGAAATTTTATGGTGGAATTGATGGGGTCACTTAAGTACACTATCTTGTCATTGGCAAACAGTGATGTTTTTACTTCCTCCTTTCCAATTTGTATCCCTTTGATTTCCTTTTGCTGTCTAATTGCTCTGGCCAGGACTTCCAGTACTATGTTATATAGGTAGGGGAAGATTGGGCAGCCTTGTCTAGTCTTTGATTTTAGTGGGATTGCTTCAAGTTTACCACCTTAAGTTTGATGTTGGCTGTTGGTTTGCTGTATATTGCTTTTATTATGTTTAGGTGTGGGCCTTGGATTCCTGTTCTTTCCAAGACTTTTAACATGAACGGGTGTTGAATTTTGTCAAATGCTTTCTCAGCATCTAGTTAGATGACCATGTGGTTTTTTCTTTGAATTTGTTTATATAATTGATTATGTTGATGGATTTCTGTATATTAACCATCCCTGCATCGCAGAGATGAAGGCTACTTGGTCATGGTGAATGATCATTTTGATGTGTACTTGGATTTGGTTTGCAAGGATTCTGTTGATTATTTTTGCATCAGTGCTCATAAGTGAGATTGGTCTGAAGTTCTTTTTCCTTGCAGTGTCTATGTGTGGTTTAGGAACAAGGTTTATTGTGGCCTCGAAAAATGAGTTAGGTAGTGTTCCATCTGATTCTATTTTGTGGAATAGTTTGGAGAGTATTGGTATTAGGTCATCAATAAATGTCTGATAAAATTATGCACTGAACACACCTGGACCTGGGATTTTTTTGGTTGGGAGGCTTTTGATGACTGCTTCTATTTCTTTAGGTGTCATGAGATTATTTCGATGGTTTACCTGGTTCTGGTTTAACTTTAGTATCTGGTATCTGTCTAGGAATTCATCCATTTCCTCCAGATTTTCCAGCTCTTTTGAGTATTGCCTTTGTAGTAGAATCTGATGATTTCTTGAATTTCCTCAGTTTCAGTCCTTATGTCTCCTCTTTCATTTCTGATTTTGTTAACTTGGATACTCTCTCTTTGCCCTCTAGTTAGTCTAGCTAAGGGTTTATTAATCTTGTTAATTTTCTCAAAGAACTAATTCTTGGTTTTGTTGACTCTTTGAATGGTTCTTTTTGTTTCTCTTTGGTCTATTTCTGCTCTGAGTTTGATTATTTCTTTCCATCTACTCCTCTTGGGTGTATCTGCTTCCCTTTGTTCTAGAGCTGTCAACTGTGCTGTCAAGTTGCTAGTGTATGCTCTCTCCAGTTTCTTTCTGGAAGCACTCAGAGCTATGGGTTTTCCTCTCAGTACTGCTTTCATTGCATCCCATAGGTTTGGGTATGTTGTGTTTTTGTTTACATTAATTCTAGAAAATCCTTAATTTCTTTCTTTATTTCATCTTTGACCATGCTATTGTTTAATAGAGCATTGATTAGTTTCCATGTGTATATGGGCTTTTTGTTGTCTCTGTTGTTAATAAAGATCATCCTTAGACCATTTTGATCTGATAGAATGCATGAGAGTATTTCAATCTTCTTATATCTATTGAGGCTTGTTTTGTGACAGATTATATGGTCAGGTGCTGAGAAGAAGGTGTATTCTTTAGTTTTAGGATGATATGTTCTATAAATATCTATTTATTCCAGTTGGTTCATAGTCTCTGTTAGTTTTACAGTGTCCTTGTTCAGTTTCTGTTTCCATGATCTCTCCATTGATGAGAGTGGGGTGTTGAGGCCTCCCACTATTATTGTGTGGGGTTCAATGTATTTTTTGAGCTTTAGTAAGGTTTCTTTTATTAATATGGGTGCTCTTGTATTTGGAGCATATTTGTTAATGATTGAAAGTTACTTCTGACAAATTTTCCCTATAATGAGTAAAAAGTGTCCTTCCTTATCTTTCTTGATAACTTTTGGTTGAAATTCTACTTTATTCGATATTAGAATGGCCATTCCAACTTGCTTCTTGGGGCCATTTGCATGAAAAGTTTTGTCACAACCTTCTACTCTGAGATAGTGTCTTTCTTTATCTCTGAGATGAGTTCCTGTATTCAGCAAAATGCTGGATTCTGTTTATGTTTCCAGTCCTATAGCTTATATCTTTTTATTGGGGAATTGAGTCCATTTATGTTAACAGATATTAAGGAATAGTGGTTGCTGTTTCCTGCTATTTTTCCTTTTAGATGTAGAATTGTGCCTGTGTGTCTTTCTTCTTTTGGTTTTCTTGCTTAGGTATTTTCTTAGTTTTTACTAGAATGTAGTTTCCATCCTTGTATTGGGTTTTCCACCTATAATTCATTGTAGTGCTAGGTTTGTGGTCAGATATTGTGTAAATTTAGTTTTGTCCTGGAATATCTTGGTCTCTCCATCTATGGTGATTGAGAGTTTTGCTGGGTATAGCAGCTTGGGATGACACTTGTGTTTTCTTAGCGTGTGCATGATGTCTGTCCAGGATCTTCTAGCTTTCATAGTCTCTATTAAGAAGTCGGGTGTGATTCTGATTGGTCTTCCTTTATATGTTATATGACCTTTTTTCCTTACTGCTTTTAGTGTTCTTTCTTTGCTTTGGACACTTGGTGTTTTGACTATTATGTGTTGGGAGGAATTTCTTTTCTGGTCCACTCTATTTGGAGCTCTGTAGGCTTCTTTTATGCTCATGGTCATCTCATACTTAAGGGTAGGGAAGTTTTCTTCTACAATTTGTTGACGATATTTACTGTGCCTCTTAGTTGATATTCTTCGCTCTCTTCTATTCCTATTATCCTTACATTTGGTCTTCTCATTGTGTCCTGGATTTCCTGAATATTTTGTGTTAGGAGCTTTTTGGCTTTTGCATCTTCTCTGACTGATTTCTCTACGTTTTCCATGTTGTCTTTGGCTCCCAAGATTCTCTCTTCCACCTCTTGTAGTCTGTTGGAGATGCTTGCATCTGTGACTCCTGATTTTTTTTTTAGGTTTTCTACCTTTAGGGTTGTCTCTTTTAGTGTTTTCTTTATTGTTTTCATTTCCATTTTAAATTCCTTCTTCAATTCCTTCATCTCTTTGGTTCTGTTTTCCTCTAGTTCTTTGATTTCTTTGAGTGTTTTTCTTGTTTCCTCTTCAAAAGCTTCTATTTCTTTATGCTTTTTTTTCCGTTCTTGTTTAAGGATCTCTCTCATCATCTTGAGATATGATTTTGTGTCTGAGTCTTCTTTTTCTGGAGTGTTTAGCATTCTGCTGTTTGCTCTGATGGGATAGCTGGGTTCTGGTGTTGCCCGGTTTTCTTGGTTTCCATTGGGTAAGTTCTTTTGCTTTCCTCTTGCTATCTTGTTGTCTGTGATTATAAGTGGTCTTGTTGTCAGTGATTGGTTCCCTTCTCTCCCGTGTTTCTTGCCTGTGTCCCTGGATCTCAGCTGTTCCCAGTGGCAGATGGCCTGTACATTTGGTCCGCATGCACAGGCCCTCCAGGTGGAAACCGAGTCCCTACAGCAGAGTTCCTGCTCCCCCATGAACCAATGGGGGGTGGCGAGCTTTCCGAGCTCTCGGCCCAGACCTCTCTGCACCCTAGCTATGCGCAGCGCAATCTCACCAGACCTGCATCCCTGGATCTTCGCTGTTCTTGGTTGGCAGATCGGTTTGGCAGTTTTAATCTCATAAATATGGTATGTTTCTTGCTTTTCTGTGTGAGAAGTTGGCTGTTTCGTGTTCCTGTTGTTGGCATGAGCACTCTTTTTTGAAAATTATTTCTCTTTTATTTCATCTTTCCAGCACATTTGAAGTCTCTCTAATTACTTAGCAGCACTTAATAATTTGTTTCTTTTTTCTGTAAATTGAGCAGAGTATAGTTTGGTGTTAGAAACTAAATACCTTAGCTAATAGGAATGGTTGATTTTGTTTATAAAAACTTAAATGCTGGACCATTTCATTAAACTCTGTGTCTACATACTGGAAAAAAGTACTCTAAAGGAAAAAAAAACTCCTCATTCCAGAGATAGTTGCATCTTCTTGTGCAGTGCCATCCTCATCCCTTAGACAAGTTGGTGAAGGTCGGTGTGAACTGATTTGGCCATATTGGGCGCCTACTTACCAGGGCTGCCTTCTGCTCAGGATCTGATAAAGTGGAGATTGTTGCCAAGAATGACCCCTTCATTGACCTCAACTACGTGGTCTGCATGTTCCATGGCAAATTCAATGGCACAGTCAAGTGCTCATGACTACAGGTCATGCCATCACTGCCACACAGAAGACTGTGGATGTCCCTCTGGAAATCTGTGGCGTGATAGCCATGGGGCAGACCAGAACATCATCCCTGCATCCACTGGTGCTGCCAAGGCTGTGGGCAAGGTCATGCCAGAGCTGAATGGGAAACTCACTGGCATGGTCTTCTGTGTTTCTACCCCCCGTGTATCTGTTGTGGATCTGACATGCTGCCTGGAGAAGTCTACCAAGTATGATGACTTCAAGAAGGTGGTGAAGCAGGCAGCTGAGGGCCAAATAAGGGCATCCTGGTCTACACTGAGGACCAGGTTGTCTCCTGCGACCTCAACAGCAACTCTCACTCTTTTACCTTTAATGCCGGAGCCGGCATTGCTCTCAATGACAACTTTGTGAAGTTTCCTGGTATGACAATGAATATGGCTACAGCAACAGGGTGGTGGACCTCATGGCCCAAGTGGCCTCTAAGGAGTAAGAAACCCTAGACTACCTATGCCCCAACAAGGACACTGAGAGCAAGAGAGGGACCCTCAGTTGCTGAGGAGTCTCATCCCAACTCAGCCCCCAACACTGAGCATCTCCCTCAAAATTTCTATCCCAGACCCTCATAATAGTAGGAAGAGCCTAGGGAGCCCTCCTTACTCTTTTGAATACCATCAATAAAGTTCTGCCTCACCCTCAAAAATGTAAAAACAAGAAAACCTTAATCAACATTTTAGCAAAAAAAAAAAAAAATGAGAAGCATTTTAAAACACTTATGTAATTGCCTATGGCCACATAGGATTTTTAAAAACTTATAGAAGGGGCTATAAAGATGCCCTAGCAGTTTATAAATGCTATAACGGAAGAGCAGCACCCTGTGCTCTTAATCATTGAGCCAGGGCTCAAGTCTCCATCGTTGCTGGTTTTTGGAAGTTGGATGGGTAGAGTGGTAGTACAGTTCTCAGAGGTATTGGAGAATTGGAAATGTGATCAAAATATACTGTATGAAAAACTAACTTTTAAAAAAGAGAGCAAAACCATCTTGAAAGGGTTAAAAAATAAAGAAGATTGTCTCAAAGACTATCTTATCATTTTTAAGCCAAGGGTTCTCTTGTAATTTAAAGTGTTAAGCAAAATGGCAAGATAAAGTGTTCTGAAGACACAGAATTATCAGGTGGCATTTAATATGGCAGAGTAGTGCAACCGAGATACTAACTGACCATTACATTTCATTCACTTCTAATTTGCCCTCTGTGCTCCGCCATGGATCCAGTTAGAATAACTATCAAGATAGGTTGCTAACAGCGTAGATTACTAATACTATTGTGCTTGTCGGTAGAACAACTCTTGATATGAAAACTGGCAATTATCTCTGAGATAAGTTCAATATCTGGCTACATATAAAGCTTCAGGCCAGCCTAGGTTGCATGAGACCCTGGTACTTCAGATGTGTCACCCAAAGGTCTCTGAGTAGGAACTGACCTGAATGCTTTCTACTTAAGGACTAGTTTTCCAGTTGCCCTGCCTGGACAGGACATCAAGGAGGAGAGATGAGGTTGTTATCCCACAGTCAAAAGCTCTCACCCAGAATTATTCCTGTCTGAAGGAACTGCAGGGACAAAAGTGGAAAAGAGCATGAGAGAAAGGAGGTCCAGTGTCAGGCCCAAATTGGGATACAGCTCAAGAGGATGCCCAGGGGGCTAACACTGCTACTGATGCTGTGGTGTGCTTGAAGACAGGAGCCCAGCATGGCTACCCTCTGAGAGGCCCAAGGAGCAGCTGAAAGAGTCAGATGAAAATTCTAATACCCAACCAATGGACAGAAACTGGAAACCCATGTGGTTGAATTGTGGGAAAGCTGGAAGATGCAGAGAAAGAGGCAGCCCCATGGGAAGACCAGCAGTCTCAACAGACCTGAACACCCAAGATCTGCTAGACACAGAGCCACCAACAGGGGTGGGGCAGACCAGAAAGGGGATGAAGACTGGACTGTGAAAAAGGATTAAAGAATAAAAAAAGAATAGTACTAAACATATCCTTTTCAAATTGAATGAAGAAAATGGACATCAATAACAAAAAAAAAAGAATTTTATTCCAGTCGTCTAGTAGATGCTAGCTCTAATAAAATCGGTTTCACTTAAAAAAAAAATGACTAGGTACCAAAAGATGTCATGCAAGCTTCCAAAGAAAGAAAGCAATCAACAGCATCTCCCAGCTATGATGACTCTAACTAAAAGAACAACCGTCATGGCTTCATAATCATATGGTGCAGTAGTGGCATCCATACCTTGGCTGTAACCAACCTCTCTATAATTGTCCGTAGGAGATGCTCAACAAGACCTTGATTTTACTGTAATTTTAGACTTTAAATAAGATGAGAAAGAAATCCATTCTTACCCTAGATGACCTCACCACCATGACATCATTTGGATAGCTCACTCTAGAATTTACCTGAAGTCAGTACTTGCAAAGCCAAGGCATTGGTGAGCACAACAGACTTCCAGACTTTCTCCTGGTTCCTGAAATGAGACAGGGTGGCTGAAGCCCAGGCTGGCCTGTGTGTTTGTTTGTTTCTCTTCTCTTTGAAAAGATAACAAGGAAGGGTCTAGATATCTCTCATTCAAATTCTACTGTCTGTAAGCAGAAGAAAGAACAAAGAAATTTTTCCAGACAGATCACATTGATATATCCTTCTAGGAGCCAGTCCTTTGAACTCCAATTGATGACTTTATGGAGTTAATCACTGATTGCTGGCTCCAAAGAGATTTCACAAATTCTACCGTGGACAAGACCAAATGTAAGCTTTTATCCCTGTAATCATAAAGTTTCTGATCATTAAGAAAGGTCTTATATCTTTCTTCTTAGTCACATCACACCAATTTAAAATGAAACAGACCATTAGCAAGGTGTGGCAGTATTTTTTTCTAGAAATAACTCTTGCTTTCAGAAACTAAAATTTTGTGCAGCCTTGAAATCAAGTTCTTAACATGGCTTGAGACAATTTAAAACTGCATATTCACTCTTCTTTTCTGTTTAAATCTAACTTGCTTTTAAAAGTAATCATATTTTAAAATGGGGTACAGAGCTAAACAAAAAATTCTCAACTGAGGAGTAACTATTGGCTGAGAAGCACCTGAAGAAATGCTCAACATCCCTAGTCATCAGGGAAATGAAAATCAAAACAACACTAAGATTCCACCTCACACCAGTCAGAATGGCTAAAATCAAAAACTCAGGTGACAGAAGATACTGGCGAGGATGTGGAGAAAGAGGGACACTCCTCCACTGTTGGTGGATTTGTAAGCTTGTACAATTACTCTGGAAATCAGTGTGGTGGTCAGAAAATCAAACATAGTACTACCTGAAAACCCAGCTATTCCACTCCTGGGCATATACCTCAAATATTCTCAAACATCTAACAAGAACACATGCTCCACCATGTTTGTAGCACCCTTATTTATAATAGGCAGAAGCTGCAAAGAACCCAGATGTCCTTGAACAAAAGAATGAATACAGAAATTGTGGTACATATACACAATGGAGTACTACTCAGCTATCAAAAAACAATGACTTCATGGAATTCCTAGGCACATGGATGGAACTTGAAGCTATCATCCTGAGTGAGGTAACCCAGTCACAAAATAACACTCATAGTATGTATTCACTTATAAGTGGATACTAGCCAAAAAAAAACTTAGAATACCCAAGAAACGATCCAAAGAACGTATGAAGCTCAACGAGAAGAAAGGCCAGAAAGTGGATGTCTCAGTCTTTCTTAGAATGAAGAACAAAACGTTCATGAGAGGAAATAAAGGGACAAATACAGGAGCAGAGATTGGAAAAAAGATCATCCAGAGACTGCCTCACCTGGGGATACACCCCATATACACCCAATAAACCCAA
Source organism: Micromys minutus (assembly GCF_963924665.1). Taxonomy (NCBI): domain Eukaryota; kingdom Metazoa; phylum Chordata; class Mammalia; order Rodentia; family Muridae; genus Micromys; species Micromys minutus. The sequence continues at coordinate 22,676,043 of NC_137956.1, read as the reverse complement.
ACACTATTGCTGATGCCAAGTAGTGCTTACTGGCAAGAACCTGACATGGATGCCTCCTCAGAGGCTCTGCCAGAACCATACTGATACAGAGGAGGATGCTTGCAGCTAACCAACAGCAGGACACGAGGATCCCAATGAAGGAGCTAGAGAAAGGACTGAAGGAGCTGAAAGGGACTGCAACCCCATGGGAAAAACAAAATTATCAACTAACCAAACCCATCACAGCTCCCAGAAACTAAAACACCAACCAATGCATTCACATGGAAAGACCTATGGCCTGAAGTACATATGCAGCAGAGGATGGTATTTTCTGACATCAATGAGAGGAGAGGCCTCTGGTCCAGTGAAGGCTCGTTTTCCAAGTGTAGGGAAACTCCAAGGTCCTGAGGTGGTAGAGGTTGGTTGGGAGAGGAAGCACCTTCATAGATGCGATGGAAGGGTGGGGGGTGGGATTATGGGAAAGGGTTAACATCTGAAAGGTAAATGCAGAGAATTTCCAATAAAAAAGAAAACAGTGTGTTCAACCTTACCCTGCCTATTCTCCTCATGCAACCTACTTGTAAGCTAAATTGAATGTATATCTTTAACATTATGTTTAACCTTTCTGAAGTGTGTGTGATGTGGTAGATAAATAAATTGTTGGCTGAAAACCTTACAAGTAATGAATTACTATAACTGTCAGCTACAGAGATGTATAGGTAATATCAGTTTGCAGTTGTGTGTGCTATTCTGGGTCAGCAGGGGTCAGTAAAGTCACTTCTTACCTTCGAAAACTGATTTAAATAATTCAATGATTCCTTATTCTTTTTCTATACCGTTTTCTGTGCTGTTCAGTAAATACATATTACCCTTGTCAGAGAGACACAAGGGACAGAAAGTGGGTTACTTCAGATTAGGTTTGCTCTTGGCTTTAACAACCTGAAAGGAAGTTTAGCTTAATGTAGTACTGCACTGCTGCCCAGTATGAGGAATGATTCCTTTCTGGACTCACATAGATTCAGTGACAGACACTCCCAGAAAACAGAATTTGGCCACCCTAGTAGTGACCAGACACCAGGCAGAGGGGGGTTGGGAAGATTTTTATTCCTCCAGGTATTTCTGTCTATCTGTCTATCTGTCTATCTCTCTGTGTGTCTATTCTGTCTCTCTGTGTCTGTCCTGTCTCTCTCTCTCTCTGTCTCTGTCTCTGTCTCTCTCTCTCTCTCTCTCTCTCTCTCTCTCTCTCTCTCTCTCTCTCTCTCTTCTCTTTCTCTCTCTCCTTCCACTTATTTGCTTTTGTCAGGGCAATCAATATTCTTTAGAGATTCTTCATTCCTTTCCAGTACTGTTTTAGGTGTTCAATAAATAAACAGACCTTGTTAGAGAAGCAGATGTAAGACACAGTGGTACCTTGTCACATCTGATTGCACTTAGTCTAAATTATCCCAAGAGAAGGAAGTCTCTCTCTCTCTCTCTCTCTCTCTCTCTCTCTCTCTCTCTCTCTCTCTCTCTCTCTCTCTCTGTGTGTGTGTGTGTGTGTGTGTGTGTGTGTGTGTGTGTGTGTGTGTATGTGTGTGTGTGTATGAGTGAAATTTTATTTAGTCATTTTCTTTACAACTGAAACTCTGGGAAGTCTATATAAATGAGGACAGAACAATTAAAAGGAACAATATTTTGCCCCTTACCCAAGGTCAACTTGGTCCCAGTAAACTGTGGGACATATCAAGATGCCTTAGGGCCATAATGAGCTGACCATCCTCTCATTCAGGGAAACTGGGTATTTGTCCACATGGACCCTAATCATTGTCTAGTTTACAAATAGGAGGGTCTCCACAGAAGAAAAGTTTTCTTTATTCTTCCTAGTAAATCATGGTCCAAATTAAAAAAGCCTTTGGCTTGCCTTCAGATCAATGGAACAACCAGTAAAAGGACGATAAAAGAACCAGAGGCTCCCAATAGAACCCAACTTATCCCTGAGAACCAGATCTTCAATTTCCTAATTAATAAAAATGGCTTGTTTTTGCTTCCCACATTCTCTTAGATAATAAACGTGAAAATTTTAAACAAAACTTAAAATTGTTGATGTTTCACAGCTCCAGGGGCCTCACTCAGCAGACACTAGACGTCAATCCATATGTGATGTTATGAAGACAACAGTTTCTGAGCGATGGGTTCTTACTGATCAAGAAAAGGCTGTCCAGATGTACATATTGACTTTGGCTCAATTCAACACTGAAGCACTTACCAGCATCTGAGAAAATCCAACAATGAACACACTCTGGCAGATTAGTCCTCACAGTTTTGCTGTCAGTTCTACAACCTAACCAGTCACGTCCAGACATGAAATGAAGTTACCAGATCATCTGTTGTCAAACTCACTGGTTTAGCAGGAATCGTTCAAAGTACTTCTAAAGTGCTTGTGAATGCAATGCAATTGTATTTGTTTTTAAGATTGGCATTTGTACATTCATTTTTGGTTGTGCCTCACCTTTAAATGACTTCCCTTGTACAGTTTCCAGGCATTCACCACCCCCCCCCCCAATACAGAAGTCTGGTGTAACAAATTGTTACTCTGGATTTGTCAATCTAGAAGTAAAGAAACCATTTCTCTGACTTTATCTCATGATGTCCCCCATGAGGTTAAAGTTATTGAAAGACAATAGTCATTCTCAATCAAGCTCCCAGATAAGAAGTTCCTCAAACTCCTGAACCATACCAGTGAGTTACTTCATAAAACATTACTAAGGATAGGTGTGGTAAAACATGTTTTTTCTTGAGTGTATGAAGGATTTTGGTTGACTCCTTTGTGTTGCTTGCTCTGGCTAAGCTTTCAGAAGAAAGAACAGAAATTTGGTAGGTCTGTGTGGGACTATAATGGCCCTGGGTTACAGAGAATTAGTCAAGAGAGCTTCAACCTCAGATACCTCAAACACGAGGACGGCAGGAGTTGGCTAAGTTCCCATGCCCAAGCTGGTACCATGAAGCTGGCTTCCCCACCACTGGCACTAGTGACCAGGCTCCACTCCTCATTTGACCTTGCAGCTTTTCCACACACACACCCTACAGCCTATGTATGGAGGTAAAGCATCTTTCAATATCCCTGCCCTGGCCAATGGTGTTGGTCACACAAACCTTGCCCCAGAGACCTTGACTACCTCCCCAGGGGCATAACTATCCCCTTTCCCTCAATACACTGAACCAGTTCTCCTAAGCTCCTCCTGAGTGTGTTCATTGCCTGTGACTGCACTCACCCTCAAAGGGCTAAGCTTCCCTTCCTCCAGTCCAGCTCAAGGCACAATGGGCCTGGATACCCAGAGTGGGGTGGACATGGGGTAGCAGATATGCAATCATTGTTGTTTGTATTATGAAGATGCTACTTCAAGTATAAGAAATGCCAAGAAAAAAGAAAGAAAGAAAGAAAAAAAGAAAGAAGAAAGAAAGAAAGAAAGAAAGAAAGAGAAAGAAAGAAAAAGAAAGAAAGAAAGAAAGAAAGAAAAAGAAAGAAAGAAAGGAAGAAAGAAAGAAGAAAGAAAGAAAGAAAAAAAGAAAAAGAAAGAAAGAAAGAAAGAAAGAAAAAGAAAGAAAGGAAGGAAGAAAGAAAGAAGAAAGAAAGAAAGAAAAAAAGAAAAAGAAAGAAAGAAAGAAAGAAAGAAAGAAAAAGAAAGAAAGGAAGGAAGAAAGAAAGAAGAAAGAAAGAAAGAAAGAAAGAAAGAAAGAAAGAAAGAAAGAAAGAAAGAAAGAAAAAGAAAGAAAGAAAGAAAGAAAGAGAAAGAAAGAAAGAAAGAAGAAAGAAAGAAAGAAAGAAAGAAAGAAAGAAAGAAAGAAAGAAAGGAAGGAAGGAAGGAAGGAAGGAAGGAAGAAAAGAAACAATGGCACCAACTAATGGCTGTCCCTCATCCTGAATCCCCAGTCTCAGTTACCACGTTATATTGCAACCCTTAGACCAACTCACTCTGGGAGAATATTGACTTACTCTCCCCCAACATCATTCTTTCTGTGATGCCAGAGAGGTCATCGCCACAAACTGACAGCAACAGTTATGGTGACCCCTGAGAGGGAGACCAAGATAGATACTAGCCATAGTTTCAGTTCTTTGGTAGTCAGAAAAGTTATAGTCATGTTTTTTCACCTCAACAGTTCAGATTGTCTAATACTTCATTCTTCACTATCTCCAAAATAAAGTCTGGGCAGGCTTTTTCCCACCAGAAAACTGCTTGGCAGGACTTCCACGTCTCCCTGTGTGTTGGGAGTAGTGATCTTTGAATTATACAGTCACCAGTCACAGCCCAAACTACCCAATTCTGAAGGAGAAAAGCAAACTATTCCTCCTCCAAAAATATAAAAGTCTGGTTTTACAGACAAAGCTCAGACACTATCTTTGGGTTCTCTTTCCATCTGGGAACTCCTCTCTCCTTCTCCTCCCTCTCATTCTCTATTTCCCTCTCCCTCTCTCTTTCTCTCTTTCTCTCTTTCTCTTTCCCTCCCTCCCTCTCTCCCTCCCTCCCTCCCTCCCTCCCTCCCTCCCTCCCTCTCTCTCTCTCTCTCTCTCACCCCCCCTCTGGTTTCAATAAAACTCATCTGACTACTGCAACCTTGCCTCTCTTGCCTTTTTATTCTTTAAATTTGAAGAGAAAAAAAAAATTCCTGCAACTCAAAATAGCCTTGCGATGATGGAATTGTTTCTACCACAATCAACCATACCCCTGATCCCTACCTATCTCTTTTTCAGACTTGTGACTTATTGTAGGTGTGTGGATGTGTCCTGTTTAATTTAATCAGATACCATGTGGCACTTACATTTATACCCTGGATGAATGACACATGCAGTTGGGTCCTGGTGGATGCTGTGACACTTGCATTTTGGGTTCTGGGACCCTAACTAGTCATGGGGAGGTAATGAAGGACAGGTGAACATTTAGTAAAACTTAGGTTAGGTGGCATCTGCTACGCTGCAATCAAGAACCTCAGCATTTGTATTATGCACAGCACAGAGGGAACAGTTAGCTAGCTGCCATAGGTCTCTATAGGTGGCAGTCTCGGAGCATAAACATCCAGGGAGACGACGCTGTGGTTCCAGTGTTTGAGCACATTGATCACTTACTGACACTTGGGCTCCAGTGGAAAGCTTTGTCATCCTTCCACACCTCTTGTAACCCTTGGCATGGCTGTGCCCATATCAACAATACATACTCACTCACACCCAGGGTTCCTGTGCTTCCTACAGGTGGGGTCACCAGCAGGTCCACAATTAAACAGAGATTCTGCCTTGCCTTGAACCAGTCCCTAGGAAATGGTTCATTCATGAAGAAACATGATCACTGAGTGTCTCCTCCATTCAAGCCTGTTTGTTGATGGGGTCGTTCTTATAAAGACCCAGTTCAGTCATCCAGAGTTGCTGCCAGTTTGTGATTGAAATCGCTATGCCTTGCCTGGAAGATGAAATTTCACAGCCCTTCATCCTCATCCCTGGTTCTTGCACACATTTCTTCTTTGGTGTCTCCTAAGTCTCTGACAAGAAGATATAAATTTCATCTTTCCACTAATTTATTCATTTCACATTCTGACTGCAGCCCCTCCTCCACTGCACACTTTACACAGCTCTCCCTTCCTTCCCTCTTTCCAACCCAGATTCGTGTCATTTTTAAGTGCTGAGCAACCAACTGCCTTTATTCTTGGGACCTAGTGCTACCATAAGTCTCTATAAAGGTTGACTGGAAAGAGAGTCTTCTCTGTTTAAGCCTATCTAAACACTGAGTGTCTGGTGCATGGATCCACTGGCCATATACCCACAGAAAGGTTCCAGAGTCTGTCTGGCTGAAGCCTAAATGAAGAAGCCTGGTCCTTCTTCTGCTGCCAGAGTATGCTTGGGCTGAATACCCAAGCAGAAAATGCTGGATCCTTCACCTGGAGCTTGAGGATAGATACTTCCTCTGGTCCCCATAGTAGATTTTTACAGGCCTAGGTGTCCATGATTTACAAGATGCAAGATTCAGACATGCAATTTGACTACAAAATTTAGCAGTGACAATACTTGAAAAAAACTCCTGCCTGATAAACTAGTGGAGATACCATTCTCTAGGTGGCCCACTATGCTGAATTCTAATATTTGCTTTTAGGAGATACTATATATAATTTGTGTTTTTTCTCTCCCAGTTGCATTCCAAATTCCTTCATTTTATGTGAAAAAGTATCATATAACTTTATCTAACCTGCATCTTAAGGCATAGCAGGTCTAACCTAAGTTGTAATAGGAAGGAGACCTATGAGCCAGACGTTGAGTTCAAATTCTAGTTGTAACTTAACAATAAAACAACTCCACATAATTGATTTAACTACTAGGCATATCAGTTTCCTTATACACAAATTAGGGTACAATTTAAGTAAATTTATAACTACAAATTATTAAGAATTGCACCTGCCACATAGTGTACATTCTTGTTGTTACTGGATTCAAAACTTAATTTGTTCCAGCATCTAAACATCACATGTATAGCTTTCTCATTTCATTCCACATCAGAAGATGCTCTGTGCAGAAGAGAATTACTAAGGCAATGTAGAAATGTCAAAGTGCCCAAGCACGCATGGCTCACCAGCAATTCCTGAAAGAGAGAAGTCAGGACAGCCTGAACCTAAGAGGCAACCCTCATTTCTGATAAGCCCAATACCCCTTGATATATCTATGCCTTGAAAATCCAGGCTTATATCCCATACTATTCCAATATCAGAAAGCTCATACCCAAAAGCATAGAACTCATGTGAATTACTCCAGAGATTGGAAAGGTAAAAACTTGGAATGAGAAGATAACGGCACATAGAAGTCTTATCTGTTCTAATACAGAATAAGTCAAGGGAAAAGACTTTAAATATAGTATATTACATTGTGCTAGGATTATAATATTTGGTATAGCTCACATGACATATTTGATGAGTTTTGACCATGTTTCTTCTAATTTGTATTAGAATGTTTCAAAACACTATTTTTTCCTACTACATAAAGTTTCTACTAAAGTAAAATAATGCTCCAATTCTTTTCTGAATGCAATGGTTAAGTCTACCAATGATGTTTTTAATGAGTCTACAATACTGTGGTTTCAATTTAAGCTTTCTGTAATAAAACAGGGCATCCAAGCATGTAAACGTTTAGAGCCTTGTAGTCAAAACTAGAAGACCTATATGTGAAGATGTTCTGCTACCTACTAGTTAGAAGACCTTCTAAGCCTTGTGAATTTTGGAGACCTCAATTCCCACATAATAAAACGAAAATTACCACATTTATGGCTGTACAGAATTATTTTATGAACTCAATACAATCAAATGTGAAAGCATTTTAGAAGCTGCAAACTGTTACACACCAGCATAAATCTGCAACTATCTGTCATCTACAGCCTTTCAAATGACCATTCTCTAAATTAATATTACCTCATTCTTTCCAGGAAATGCACACTTGTATGCATGAAGGTATCTTTGAAATTTAGCACAACAATGTGCAATTTTGTGGGTTCCTTTATTTTATTATAAAAAAACCTACTTTAGTGCCCCATGGTTTTCTTAGTTGTTACAATAAAATACTACATAATTCATAAGTAGAGGGATTTTTTTTCTTACAATTCTGGAAGCTGCAAGGTCTCAAATCAGGGGGCTTCAGGTGATAAAGACATTCTTGCTGTGTTAGCAATTGATGGGATGAAGTGCAGTAAAGGTTTCTTGTGCTGGGCAGTGATGGGAGGCGGAGTGAGGTTTGATGTGTGGAAATTAAAGTATATTTTGTCCTATAATGTATCTCTTAGTTAAAATAAATTAAACAGCTATCAATGCCTATTTGTTATGTAAAAATCTAAAAAACGGCAAAATAACAACTATGCTCCTTTTGCACGGTGTGTGTGTGCTAGTCTGTATGTGTGTCTGTTCATGTGCATGTGCGTGTGTGTGTGTGTGTGTGTGCATTTGCATGTGTGTATGTGTGTTCCTTATTTCCTGAATTTGATCATTTCATTATCAATTAACCTCCCATTAATAAAAGTGGATGGATTTTTTAAATTAAGACAAAGCACACAATGTTCTGTATTTTTTAATTTAAGTTTTAATTACATTTACCTATTTATTTGGAAAATTTGGGAACTGTAGCTTTAATTTTTTTCAAAACCTATTTTTAATGATGGTTCTTAAATGCTTTAACCTCTCCTGTAGCCCACCACCCACCAGAGGCAGAGGAACCGAAAATATATGGGGGAAGGAAACCTGTTTAGAAAAATTATTTGGAGCAACTCCTGTCTGTGGTGTCTGGAAATAGGCTGTTCAGTTCACAGCTCAGCAGCAGCAACTCAATCCACTCTCCAACACCTCACGGATACAGTTCAGTCCAGTTCAGTAGAATCAGGATTGCAAACACGGATCAGCAGTGGTGCCACTACCTAGCAGAGACAGCCTGACCTCAGCCTTGGCACTAGTCAGCAGGAGGGACCAGGAGAAACTCCAGGAGTTCTCAGCTGTGCCTCCCTCCCTCCCTCCCTCTCCCTCCCTCCCTCCCTCCCTCCCTCTCCCTCCCTCCCTCCCTCTCCCTCCCTCCCTCCCTCCCTCCTTCCACTAAATGTCCCTTCATATGCTTGCCCCAGCAAAAACCCATCCAAAACAAATGACTTCCCAAAGAACCTTTAAGTTTCAACTTTAAGGAACAATATATATGTTCCAATTAGAGCTGAGAATTCCATAGTCTCTTATTCTCTGCACCTCTGCCAGTTATGGATTCTCTATCAGTCACTATCTACTGCAAATAAAAGCTTCTCATTGACCTATGGATACAATGATGCATAGTTAGGAGTCAGTTTAATACTAGGTCCATTAAATAGAATAATAGCATTATATTATAATAGTATAATATTCTCCCCTAAGCCATGAGGCCTGTATAACTGCACACTCTTTATTTAAGAATGGTTTAGGTTTCATCATGTGAAATGAGACTTATAACCAGTCTGGAAGTGACTGGTTACCCGTGTGGTGTTCACAACTATTACACTAGTGGGCATGACTTGCTATGAAGGTGTATAATATTATAAACTGTCTTCTTGTGACTGGTTTCACTGTGTACCACTGATCTTGGGATGTTGTGTTTTGTTTTCATTTTATATATATTAAATTTGAGGAAATTTTTTAATTATTTCTTGATTTCTTTTTTTGTTATCATCTGTTGGCATGGCGTTTAGCCACCACGATTATGTGTACTTTATGTTATTTATGTATTTATTTTGTTGCTGGTATCTAGCTTTATTTTCTTTCTGGTTAAATAGAATGCAGGATGCGCTTTCAACTTTTCTGTTTTTGAGATTTGCTTTAGATATAAAAATTAAAACTGATATGAATCTGAGAACATCTCTAGAATATTTCTAGGGAAAAAAATCAGAGAATCTACTAAATGAAACAGAATTTTCCTGAGCAAAATTTAAACAAGCCACACATGAACTTTTAAGAGTTGCATGACCCAGTTTCTCAAAGAAAATGTTCAAGTCTAAGAAACAAAGATTAAGAACAAACTGAAACAAGAAATGACACTGGAAAGGCTTGTCATCTATTGCTATGCACAAATCTCACTTAAATTCTGGCTTGAATGATTAAAAATGATTTGACAAATACGAAATTTGAATGGTGACTGAAAACTTGAAAATATTTTTTTAAAAAAAACAATTGTTTGATTTTCTCCTATAATCGTAACACGTTGTCTTCATTTCTTTAAAACGATGTCCATATATTACAAAAAATATACTAAAATTATGGGGTAGAATTTTCCTCAATTCAAGGCAGAGCCTGAGGTAAAAGGTCTCCTAAGTTTAACAGGTTGATGAATCATCACGTCTAGAACTCACGAGGACATAACTGTTTACTTTTAATGTAATCAAATTTTTTAACCAATTGATGTGCGTATTTCACTAAAAATCTTAGATAACCTTCAAGATTTTATTTACAGTGTGAAATAGGCGTGATATATAAAAATTTAAAGTATTTGAATAGAAAAACACTAAAATAAATTTTTAGGTGCTTTTTTAGGTCATGTTTGTATTCATAAATTCCATGTATGCATTATTAGAATAACAGTGGGTATCAATCTTTAAATGAATACATTGTGTACATTCTATCAAATTATTTTTTAATTGTTCAGTTCTTTCACAGTAAGATTTCCCTCTCATGTATTTCCCACACTTGGGAAATAATTCAAGGTTTTTATGAATGCTTAAAGAATTATTATAAATGGAAATTTTTGTTGTCCCATTATATCTACCCATTGACTGTAGAATGCAAAAATTTTTTAAACTAGTTTTGGAAAACTCAGCTCATTTGAGAAGTTTTTAGTTTTATGTCTATTTATTCCTCTCTGTCTCTGCCTCTCTGCCCACCTACACACACACACACACACACACACACACACACACACACACACACACACAATTTTGAGATTGAACCCAAAGCATTATGTACATATGTGTTGTTCTGGTCTGACCTGCAGGCAACCTGACAGCTGTTTCTCTTCAATTGTTTAGATAACTTTTTGTTGTTGGTGTTGTTGGTGTTGTTGTTGTTGGTGGTGGTGGTGTTGTTGTGGCAAGGTTTATGGTAGCCCAAGCTAGCCTCACAACTATCATGCAATGAGGGGTGAAGTTGAACTCATATTGCTTCTGTCTCCCTTTTCCAAGTGCTGAAGCTGTAACTGTGGATATAGCCAGCTTTCTAGACAAAATGTGGAAATATTTTTTCATCTTTCCAATGATCAAGTATCTTCTTTCTTTGTTATAGAAAAAAATCTCCAACACATTATTAAATTATACAGATACAAGATACCTATTTTTAAAAAGATTATATTCTCATTTTTTTAAAATCAGTAGCAGATGGTATGATTTGAATGCTTCTGAACACCAGAGGTGATTCAGGATTTTGCAGACCTTGTAGGTTTGTGGTCCAGAATAGCATCCTTGACTCTGGAATTGGAGAGCCCTCTCTGTTCATGAGATGGGACCTGCTTTCATCACAATCTTTGGGTCAATTATGAGAATTTGAATTGATCCCAAGAGCTCTGAAATCAGAGAATCATTAGTGGCTTATCTTAACAATAATAACATGTGGTGTTAGAAATGTAGAGCTGAGACTGAGGAAATGAAACCAATGCCTTGAGGTATTAGAAGTTGTATCATGCTACAGCCAGAGCCACAATAGAGACATTTAAATTATGCATGTTTGAAAACAGTGTTTTATCCTGAGGCAAGATCACAAACCAGGCTAAGTAAATGGTAAGCTGCACAGAAACACAGCTACGATCCACAAATTACCTATTCTGGGCAGGACAGCATCTAACCACTGGGCACAGAAATAGAGACAGATGGCACCATGTGCTTCAATAAAGACAAAAGAACAATCGCCACAAAAATCTGGGTTTTTTTTCTTTTGTTAGTCAAAAATGCTTTTGTAACTATGAAAATCACCCTTCTTGCTATTTCTGTCTACCAGATAAGTTGAATATTGATGACATTAAATGTGCCATTTAAAAATATCATTTGTCTTATAGAGAAGCCAAAAGCATTATATATATATATATATATATATATATATATATATATATATATATATATATTCTTTTTGCCATTTATAAATCTCTTTTTATTAATCTTTCCATTCATTTACATCTCAAATGATATCCCATTTTTTTGATTACCGCTTCCCCAACCTCCCATTCCACATCTGCCCTCCCTCCCCTTTGCCTGTATGAAAGTACTCCCCCACCTACACTCTCCTGCCCCACTAGAATGAACAATCTCAAGAGAAAAAGAAACACACCCAAGGGATCACAAGAATAAATAAACAGTCTCAAAGGAGATAATCAAGAGATACCTGAGAAAAACAATTTAAATATGATGGAAGCTAATACATGTCTGTCAATAATGACCCTTATTTAGATATTAGTAGTCCCAATGTCCCAATTTTAAAAAGACACAGACTATTAGATTGGATTATAAAACAAAATCTATTTTTCTGTTTTATTCAAGAAATACATCTCTCCACCAAAGACAAACATCACCTTAGGGTAAAAGAACAGAAAAGGTTGTTTCAAGCAAATAGAAGCAAGTACCAAGTAGGTATTACTATGTTGATATCTGAAAATAAACAGACTTTAAAGCAAAAAACAGCTGGAAAGAAATAAAAATTCAAATAATGTTCATTAAAGGAAAACTCCAAGAAAAAGGATATAACAATCTTAAACATGGGGTTATCTAATTTCATAAAAAGAAACATTGTTAAATCTAAAACCACAGATTGACCCAAACACAAACATAGTGGATGATTTTAATGTCCTGTTATCACTGATAAATAGGTCATATGGGGGGAGGGAAACTAAACAGGGAGACTGTGGTGTTAAATGACATAATAAACCAAATAGACCTAAGATATCTAAAGAACATCATATCAAAAAAAGTCTAAGAATACACATTTTTCAGCAGTCTATAGAACCATTTCCAAAACTGACCACATATTAGAACACAAAAAACATCTCAACAAATTCAAGAAGTATAAAAATAGTGTTATAAAAATACAAAGAAGAAATTATAACAATCGAATTAAAAGTGGTGGTGGAAAGGAGAACAGGGTAGAGAAAGAAGGGAATTTCAGGAGGGACACCTAAGACTAACGGCCTTTTGAAAAATCCATATGGAGACCTCCTACATTTATGTGTGTATATATATATGAATATGTATATGTATATATTTCTTATTTATATATATAATATATATGAAGTTTAAATTGAATTACTATATAAACACATCATATGCTACCAAATAAACCCCCTAATACAAGGAGTAAGTTATGTCTTGCTTGGTTGTTGGATAAAGAGTTTCCATAGAGACAAAACCACTATCCAAAGACTACACATAGACAGACTTATGGTTCCAGCTACATATATAGCAGAGGATGGCCTTGTTGGGCATTAGTGGGAGGAGAAGCCCTTGGTCCTTTCAAGGCTCAATGCACCAGTGTAGGGGAATGTCAGGATGGGGAGGAAGAAGGGTCTGGAGGGAGCACTTTCATAGAAGCAAGGACAAGGGAGTATGGGATAGGGGATTTATGGAGGGGAAACCAGGAAAGGGAATAACATTTGAAAGGTAAATAAAATATATCAAATAAAAAAAAGAGTTCCCATAGAGCCCCCCCAAAACATCAGCCTGTTGTCAGTGCTATTGACTACTCAGCATATCTTGATAATAAGATGATATTGCTGAAAATAACACATACTTATGTCATAGAACATGGAATCTATCTGGTATTCATCTGAAATTTTTACTCGTAGTGTTTAGCAACTAAAATTCTGGAAGGTACTATTTACCCCACCGAAAGAGAAAAGTCGTAGTGGATATGAACCCTGTGAGCTTCGATAATGACTTGCCTCCAACTGATGGCCACTAGTGCAGTAGTGGCCTGAATGTAATGGGAGTAACCAACCACTGCTATTGGATCTAAAGCTCTGTTAAGGAGGACAAGAACAGAACACTGCGTAGGTCAGAGACCCTAGAAGACAGCCCACTATTATTACTCTGCTAAATGAACATAACAATAAAATGACTCTTAATGACATATTGATATACCATCATTCAACCCTCGTCAAAGAGCCTTCCTCTTGCAGTAGATGGTAATTAATAGAGACCACAGAGAATATAAGGCTGTGGAGTGCCTAGCCAGAAGAGGAATGTCATCTATGTGACACCCCTCCCCCAGAGCCAGAGGTAGTGCATGCTTAAAGGAAACTGTGTTTCACACATCCAACAAGGTAGACATAGCTACAAATTCCCTGGAACTGTGGCAGCATACATAATAACAATCCAAGCTCAAGCAAAATGCTATCAGTCAGGAGGAGAAGTAGGCACCAAATACCATTCCTAGACAACAAACAAACTATCAGCGAGTGATAATTCCTGGGAGAGGAAAAATCAGTTTTCTTCAGTGAAGTGAGCACATTAGTCATACTCCAGAGCAAGCCCCATGCTGAGGAGTAAATGGCAAACACAAGTCAAACCACGTGACTTGTTTTGTCTTTTTAAGAGGCAGCAAAAACACGGAGTTGGTAAGAAATGGGGATAGACTTGGAAGGAACTGGAAAGTGGGAGTAAAATGTGATCAAAGTACACTGTGTGAAATTCTCAACAAATAAGCATTTTTAATGAAAAAATTTCATGATGGAAATAGTGGCACACATCTTTACTCCAGCACTCAGCATGCAAAGACTGGAGGATCTCTGATGAGTTCGAGGCCATCCTACTCTACATAGTGAGCTCCAAAACAACCAGGACTATGTAGAGAGACCCTGTCTCAAAAAAAAAAAAAAAAAAAAATTACTCATGCGCAGCTTTTCTGTCTTCGGGGTCCGGATGCAGTCATGTTTGTGGGGGGCTCCTCGTTCTGCTGGTCCGTCATCAACATGGTGAAGCTGAGCAAAGAAGCCAAACAGAGGCTGCAGCGACTCTTCAAGGGCAGCTAATTTGCCATCTGCTGGGGCTTTATTCCTCTCATGATTTACCTGGAATTTACGAGGGGTGCAGATCCTGGAATGCCTGAACCATCAGTTTAAAGCCTACTTTGGGGATAAGGGACTATTTGATCATTTAGATTTGGACACAGCCTAACATGGAAGGTTGGATAAGAAAGGAGACGTCATTTCAACACATCTGTGGCAGAGTGGAGTCTGTACAATAGACTATCAAAATAGATACTTTTTTTTGTAACCACCTTGCCATAAGCTAATCTATTATTAGCAGATTATTTTAACTATATGTTTATCCCAGAAAAAAAAGTCAAAATAATGCTTTCACTAAAATTGGAGATCTCCTCTCTTGACAAAAGATTTTCATGTGGTGTCTCTCCTCTTTGTCTAGTCAATTTTTCTTACATATTCATGGTTTCATAAGCTGATCACATGTTATAGCTCACCAAGTTTCCTGGATTATTTACTTTGTTTTCTGACTTCATTAACATTGATTTCTTGTTTTTCTTCTGACACCTCCCCAACTGATGCACAGTCGTGATGGGGGGGGGGAGGAACATAATATCACAACTCTGGAAGTATTGAAGGTTGTATCTGGTAAACATTGACTATTCAAACCAAACATACACCTTTTTGAAAGAGTAAAAGCAATTTACCTACATAATTTAAATACAAAATTTTTTACAGAAGTGATGATTACAATAAATGCTTTCTATCAATTCTCTTTTGATTTCTAGATCTGCTCCCTTGTTTCGTGTTTTAAATTTTTGGTGGAAAACTTCATTCTAAGACCTTAACAACCAACCCAACAACAATGCAGAAATCCTATGATAAGAAAACAAAGTATTGTTGACTGAAAAACGCAGAGAACATAATTAAAAAGCCTCTTAAATTACCATCCCCTTCATGGCTGCCAAATTTCCTTTTGTCTCATTTTATCCAGCTGGTCCGAATTATGACAGAGTGGTTTGTGATTATGTGAGCAGTGTTAGGTGCCAGCCGAAACGGACACTAAAGGAAGACTCCAGCATCCTGAATTCATAATTCCTGCTACATTTGGCACTGCACCAACTTCACAAACATGCATCTACTTCCCCATCATGTTCCCACTGTAAATTCAACCAACAGTGAATGCTGCTATGGCAACAAAAGCTGGAAAAGAGAGTGCTGGGGGACCAGCTATAAAGACTTCTCAGAACACCGCGGTAACTGAAGAGCTGGTGAAAGACTATCCAGCAGCCACACACTGTTTGCGCATCTTGTCCAGAAGGAAATGTTTCCACTAAATTTGTTTACCTGTGTTGTAGGAATTCTTGTTACCGAATTTTAGGGTGGTTTTCATTTTTTAACTAGTATATGGTTCAATAGAATCATCCAGGTACATCTCCTCCACTTAGAAGAAGCTGCCCAAAATATACTTTTAGAAACTGAGCACAGCTGTCAAAACAATGTTATCATTTTTTGAGAATCTCCTTGAAAGATAGTTATTCCAAAGAAGCTTAAAATGATATCGTATATTAACACACTAAGTCATTCATATTAGTTTAGTAAATCAGATATTCCATACTGCTAGTTTAATAAGATGGGGAGTCATGCATGAAATGGCTGCCAGGTTAATGACATAGGGAGGCAGGCATGGTATGTATTTGCACATAATGACAGAATGTTCTCCTAAATCCGCTAAATTGCTCATCAATTCTTAAACAGGCATTTAACTAAATCTCATTCAGAATCAGAAAAAAAAAATGTTTTTGTTGTTACTTCTAATAGAAAAAAACACCTACATATTTGAAGTTATTAGGTGTGATACAGATAATACTTGAGGGATTGTTTGAAATTGAAAATTCTAAAGCTTGAGAAATTAGATCTATGTGAAGAAACAAACACGTCGTGGGCCAGAAAGGCCCATAATGGTATTCAGCCTATTTCCCATCACTGGTACATTACAGTAACCACAGATCAGAGGTTTCACCTCTAGACTCCTAAACAAATATATAGATATATGCATGATTTTAAAAACTAGATTAAATCTAGAATTGTTTTGTGTGTGTGGTTTTGTTGGGTTGAATTCTGAATAAAAAGAGCAGCTTCTCTCATTCAGGGGCCTGAATGTGAATGTTCAAGAAATTAAGAGGCACAATTTGCCCACTTTATTTTTTCTACTGATAATACAACAATTTGTAGAACCCAAATGTACTGCTTGCCAGCAGAACAGTTAGAAATAATTATAAACGGAAAGCAGAAAGTGACCATGTCAATACAAATGGAATTATCCCTTACAGACCGTTCATCCTCACAAAGCCTCCCTATAAAATAGAAGCCACCTACAGATCAAAACCTAAGCCCGTGCAATAAGAAAAAAAGAAAATACAGGAACTTAAGTAGCTGGTCATCTGCTCTTGCTATGTTTAGTAATAAATGCTATCAGCTGTAAGATTCATGCTTTACTCGGGTATCAAATGCATTTTATCCTTAACAGTATTATTCAGCAAATCCATCACTGTCTCTAGTTTACAGATCGGAAATGAGGCTTATATCAATTAAGTCATCAACGTGGTTGATCAACTGCGGGTAGATTTTTAGCCTTTTGATTCTCAAATTAAATCCTATTCCCTTAGAGATGTCCTTCCCAGGACCCCTTCCGGCTAGCAACTTCCCACAGGTAGGAGAAATGGCCCTAGGGTTCTGAGAGCAGGAGAGCCGCGCGGTCCCTCACTGGCTGCAGCACTTGGGAGAGAGGGACCCGTACCACGTCTGGGAAGGACCCTGGTACAACTGAGCTATCCTCGACGGCATGGGCATGGGAGAACTGGCCCTCCACTAATCTGCCTTGCAGTGGCATGGATGAGGGAGAGATGTCCCCCACCTGACCTCCTTCCACATAAGGCAAGCAGGATAGCTGACGAGACCATGCCTGGCTGCAACACTCCAGAGAGTGAACCTTGCACCTCAACGGTGCAGTGCAATAAAGCTGGCTCTGATGGAGTGGGCATGGATTAGCCGGGCAGGAGCTCATGAGCCTGAGAACGCTGGCTCTGCCGCTTGCCAACTCAGCATTGGATGAGCTCGCTGGAGAGGGCTGGAGAGGCCCTGGTGGTGTGGGTGTGGGAGAGCTGGCAGGCTGACCATCTCAGCTACCACATAAGCCCAAATCCAGGCCTTTGAATTGGCCTAACCCCAACATCTACCCCATCTATGAACTCATGAAGGGGAGGATTCTATGGCTCCAAAGCTACAGTATCTACATGGCACAAAGAACCAACCATCGATCCAAGAAGAGTCCCAGTGAGAATGCAATATTGATAGCGTAGCTGGAGCCAGAGACCTGGAACCAGAACAACGGTTCATTGCAATGAACGTTTTCCAAGTGCCGTGTAGACAAAAGGATATCCTGTCGAACAGACTGTCACACATTAGAGCTTCCACCGTGAGACATTTTTCCTTTGGCGGGGGAGGTGAAAGGGCAGAGGGCAGATACATAGAGATAGGAGAGGAGTGATATTAGCATATATGATGGTGAAAATCACAAAGAATCAATAAAAAAAATAAATATTAAGTTAAATTTAAAAGTCCTATTCCCTTTCTAATAACTACACTCTCTAAGGAATCTTAGCAGAGTAGAAATGTGTTTTCTAAGAACAATGTTATAGATCATCTAGCTCACTTTATTATTATTGAGTGTTTGAAGAAAGGGTATAGCACTGTGAAGTACAGGCTTACCTATTATCTACTGTTTAGACTAGGCTAGCCTCAAGACCACAGAGGTCCATCTGCCTCTGGCAGTGCTGGGATTAAGGTGTGTGCTGCTGAACCAGGCTAAAATTTTGTAGGTTTCTTATTCTACCATTATTCATAATCTTTTGAGAAGAAGGGAAACAAACCCTAGAACAAATCACATCCTTTGGTAGTTTTGGGGTGAAGAACATATACTAACTTGACAGTAAAGTATATCTTGTTGATTTATATCACGAAGAAATTCTAAGAGTTATTTCCAGAAAAATTAAGCAACATATTATCCAGGGACAACAGAATTAGGAAGTATGTCAGTTATCTCAGTGGTTATTGGATCAACATAAACTCCTTGGAGCAATTTTCCCCCAATGGGACTAAAAAGATGGCTCAATGGTTAAGGAAAAATTGCGATCTTTTGGACCACCTAAGTTTAATAACCAGCACACTAGTAGTGACTCACAACTGCCTATAACTCAGGCTCCAGGGTATGTGGCTCCTCTGACGGCATCTGCCCTTGCATGCGCATACCCACACACAGACAGCACATGTACACATAATTTAAAATAGTAAGAATAATACTTTTTTCTCAAGCGCAACACTTCTGTTAGGATCCATTATACTTATTGTGTAAAGTGAGATGAAG
Source organism: Micromys minutus (assembly GCF_963924665.1). NCBI lineage: Eukaryota > Metazoa > Chordata > Mammalia > Rodentia > Muridae > Micromys > Micromys minutus. The sequence continues at coordinate 22,657,177 of NC_137956.1, read as the reverse complement.
TGTTGAGGTCTGATTTTTACAAAAAGCATGAATTACCTAATCATCATCTGCTGCTGACGTTCCTTCCCTATGGGAGAAGTAAATGATGTCCACCCCTCCTCCAAAGGTACTAACAACAAAACAAATTATGATTCCACCTGGACTGTTTTATCCAATCCTCCAGCTAACCACTGTTTGAGCTTTAAAGCTTTTAGAAGCTCATTAGAACAAAATTTGGCTAATTCTGTTGGGTTTTTTTTTTTTCCTGAGCAACTCAATACAAAATCTGTCCACACTTGTGGTTGAGCACCCCAGGTGGATTTCCTTCTCTAGGTGCTTGTCTCGTGCCTCATCCCCTCTGGTCTCACACACTACAGCAGTGATTCTCAGTCTTCCTAATGCTGCCATCCTCTAGTGCAGTTCCTCATGTTGTAATGACCCCCAGCCATCCAATAATTACTGCTTCCTAATTGTTACAAATCATAATGTAAATATCTGATTTCTGGTAATCTTATACAACTCCTGGGAAAGGGTTTTCATCCCCCAAAAGTTCTCAACCCATAGGTTAAGAACCACTGCTCTACAGACATTCTACGTCTTCATCCAAGTCACCTAGATCAGCCAAAGCTTTTCATAGTTCATGAAGATTCTACCCCGCCAACGTCTCCAGAAAACTACCAAAGCCCCCCATACTGATCTCAGAGCCTTTGCTGAATCGAGTTCTACCTTAAGCTTCTGTTGATCACAGTCCTGACAGATCCTGTGAATCTGTGTTACACTGCTTTCCTCATACATCATTCTCTCAGAAGCCTCTATCACTCCTCTGCTGTCTTCCAAATGCTGATATCCAAGGGAACCAGCACCTGTGAGGAGCAAGGATGTTCTAATGGCTTCTATAAGCCTGTCCTTCAGGGTCTGACTCCCCTTGTACCACCACAGACTATGCTACCTGTGTCTCAAGGGAGGATGCATGGTTGTGTTGCTCAGTTTCTCTTCTTCAGAAGCACTGACTGACCCCATTTGCCCCCATATCAATTTTATTGTTTGTTTGGAGATTTTCTCTAATTCAAGCAATCCCAATTCCAAATATTCTTTGGCTACCATGGTCTGTCCTGTCCGCTGCTAAGACTACCAACTGCATGCTAACTTGTGGGCTTTCCTTTCTTTCTATAAAAATTTAGACTTTTCTTGTTTGCCTTTGAGTGCCCCTTCTTCATGAGTGTGTGATACCTTCTGTGGGTTCCAGATTTGGGAATTGGGCCCCTAGCCATAAAAAGTGGCATTCTAACCAATACTGTACCTCTCCTTCCCTTTTATCTAATCTACATGCTAAGCTAAGTTGGAAGAGTGCCTACTGAAAATGCCAGCCTCCTATCCTTTTGTTATTGCACCTTCTCCTTAAAACTTGCAGTCTCCCTTCAGGATTCCATCTTAACCTAAGGTGGAGTTGTTCCCACTTATAGTAAAGGCTAGGCCACTTCTATAGCTGCTTGTTGATGCCTCTGCCCCTGATGTGAATTTGTAATACCTGTTCCAAACCTTAGGCTGTTCCCAAAGCATCACAACATACCCTGGGGTGACCCATAAAGCAAGCATACCACACCATACCTATAAGACTGTCATTCTAAGAATTCCTCCTCAGACAAACCGCTGCCCACATGGTCTCATTCTAATTACATATCTCATTATCTGTTTTCCTGCCACTACCTCCAGAGAAGCACTGTAGGAACTGATCATCATGTCCGAATCTCTGCAAACACCCTGTCCTCCTAAAACTTTGTTTCCGTTGTTTGTCTCACTCCCCCAAAGAAAGAGCCAATTCTATCGCTCCTCCTAAACTCATCCTCAGTTGTGTAGGGTCCTCCCAGCCATGCCAAGTATTGCTGAAGTTCCTTCCCTGAAGGAAACATAAGCAATAGCTACCCCTCCTCATGAGGTCCTAATGACAGCATTACAATTCCACCAATAAAGAGTAGGGTAACTTACTGGAGCATAGGTAATTGCCCAAATAAGCCCCTCTGGAGCAGGGCTAATGACTTTCCCCCAGTCACATAGATGGAGTAGGCATTTCCTAGTGTTCTCTGTGTCCTCTGGCCTCTCACCAAGGAAGCATATGGCTAGGGCAAAGTTCTACACAACAGGTGGTAGAAAGTGGCTGAATGCTAGGAGGGGGTTTTCTAATGCTTCAGGCTCCTCTGAGAAGATGCAAGCACTCAGCAAGCCAGATGGGATGGTCTTTTGCAATCCAGCACAGCTGAATGCCCCCAAGATGGTGGTTGTTGGAGTCTGCGGATAATCTTAAACAACATCCAAAAAAAAAAAGTAAATTGAAAACCCAGACACAGTAGCTCAGGCCTATGTTCCCAGCAATGGAGAGCTTGAAACAAATAGAGCCCCAGGGCTAGCTGAACAGCTAATGAATAATAAATGGTATAAAAAATTACTGGAGAAACAAAACATACAAACAAAAACTACATAGATAATGAACTACACCAAAATACTACATACAGTACCCACTACCATTCACCTCATCCTGAGAACACTCACCCAGAATCTTACCAATGTCCACGTTCCTTTTCATGTATAGTAGAGTTGCAAATGTTTTGTTATATTTACTTTACAAATTATTACTGTAATTATTTAAAATAAAGACTTTAATTTTTGTTTTGATAAAGATACCATGTAGAACTTCATTTTCTTACCTAATATTATGCTGCTAAGATTCAAATAACTGTAATTCCTTCATTTTGACCATATATCAGTAAAATTGATGTGACTATCTGACCACGTAACAGTTATACTGTGTTTTTCTTTTTTTCCCAGTGGGTAGCATTACTATAGATAATTTAAATGTCTCTGGTTAAACATCTACACAAGCCCTAGATTTCTCTTGGTTACTTACCTAAGGCACAGAATCAAAGGATCATGATTTTAACCAATGTCCAACTTTATAATCAAACTCTAATACCAAATTGTTTTTCAATTAGCTACATCAAATTGACATTTTTTGTTTTATATAATTCAGTACAAAGTTACAATGTTTAATAAACGTATGTTAGATTTATTTACTGATAGCTTCTTATTAGTTTTCTGTTTTCCAAATCTGTGTCTTTGCTCTCTGGTGTACTTGGCCAAACTTAATCTCCTTTAATTCTACATAATAAAGAAATCAATTTTTCACTTTACTACTTAGGGTTTTGTGTTTTTAAATGAGGTATTTCTCTATCCCAAGTTATTCTTCTGAAACAAATTTCACTCAGTCAGTCATTTGCTTTATAATATTCTATCCAATGTCAGCCTTTAATCACAAATTTCAGCACACTTTATATATAATGCCAACTAGAAATCCAACTATATTCCCTATATAATGTATTACCTAAGCAGTGCATATTTCGTAAACAGACATTTAATGATTCTTTAGGCATATATATATTAAATTCCCATGCATAAAATATTATATCCACAATGACTTATTCATGTGTCCTTTTCCTTAACATTGTTTTTAATAATAGAAAGAATAAAGACAAGATTTATTCAATGTGTACACACTGGGAAGAGGAGAAAGATACTCAGTGACTCCCCCTAGTGTATCTTCTGGATGGAGTTCTGAAATAATAATATTAAACTTTATCTAAAGGTCCAAGGACATATCCATTGAATTAGTTAGGGTTGTTTACTGTGGACAGACACCATGACCAAGGCAACTCTTATAAAGACAGACATTTAATCGGGGCTGCCTTACAGCTCCAGAGGTTCAATCCATTATCATCATGTCAGAAATAAGGCAGCATACAGGCAGACACATTGCCGGAGGAGCCCAGAGTTCTACATCTTGATCTGAAGGCAGCCAGGAGACTTGAGATGGAAACTTAGGAGGAGTTCTTTGGAAAGTCAGTTGTGTTGGATGCTGTTTTGCTAGAGCAAACACGTGAAGAAACATTTTGCTGAAACAGACACAGGTGAAAGAATTTTCTGCTAAAGCAAGCATGTGAAAAGATACATGATGAAGAACTCTTTGCTATATTAGTCCACCTTACATCTCATAGTTGAGCTCGATTTGTCAGGATTCCATAGAGAGAAATGCACCAAAAACCTTCTGGTAGCATCCTGCAGTTTCTTGCTGCTTCCAAGGACTAGGGCTGATTGGCAGAGTGATGTCAGATGAGACAGACAGACAGAGGCATGACGCATAGAGGACACATGATGTTTGAAGAGGGTATAGATAACACTCAACAGACAGTGTGGGGAGCTTGGGCTTGCTTGTAGAGCTAGGTGCAACAGTTGTTGGTCTCAGGTCTTTGCTGATCTTTGCTTTGCTGAAAGGCACAGCCAAGAACTCCTTGCGTTCCTATTGACCCTGGTCCTTCCTGCTGGTTTGTGCCACTGCTGCTGCTATCCCAACACTATTGAACTAGACTGCTGGTGTATACATGAAGTGTGCGAGTGTATCAAACTGCCACTGCCGAACTGAACTGCTCGTTTTCTGACAACACAGATGGGATTTTCTCCAAAGAACCACTTCTAAACAGTCTACTTCCCCCATATCCTTTCTTTTCCACTACCTCTGGTAGATGATAGACTAGAAGGGAGGTTAAATCATTAAGTATTATTAAGTTAAGTTAAGCATCATTAAAAGTAGGCTTTGAAAAAATTAAAGTTCCAGAGACTGAATTTCCACACTAGGTAGACCTGAAAGCAAACCCACAGTGACAGACTTTCCCCACCAAGGCCACTCCTACTTCGACAAGGCCATGCCTCCTAATAGTGCCACTCCCTATTGGCCAAGGATTCAAACACATGAATTTATGGAAGCCAAACCTATTCAACACTCCACGCACATCTAAAAAGACTCAATCAAGATATAGTCCCCACCCCCCAGCACTGATATTTTATCGCCTGGGCTTCAGTTTCAGCCAGTCAAATTGTCTGACAAGGTGTTAAACCTGTATGTCATCTTGCTGAAAGACAAATTTCCCTCCATCTGATGCTTTTTCTTCCTCCCAGCATGAGAATACTAGAGAATTTCTTTGGGATCCATTTTTTTTTCAGTAATCTGCTTATCAAGTTGAAAATTTTGTTTCTATAGAATCGCTTTTCAAAACTTCTCAGTTTTAGTTAATTTTAGAAAGGCTGGCTCAAGGAAACTCCACCTTGTTTGGCTTAAAATGAAGTCTTGTCATAAAGCCTAGGCAGATCTCAAAGTTATGACCCTGCTACTTCAACTTCCCATATGATGGGAACAGACAAGCGCTACCATGCCCAGCATAAAATTTTTATTCCTGACAACTCTCTCTGTTGTCTCTGAAAAATATTCTCTTATAGCATTGCTGCTTAGCCACCTGATGGCTTGCTTTTCATTGTGTCATGTTGCCAGAAAAAGATTCATCCTATTGCTCTGACTTAATCTAATATTGAGGAAGAAAGGGACCATCAAGGAGTTAATACCAATAAACTCCTTAGGGTCCATTTAAACTGAGCTGTGGAAGAAATGGCTTCTAGGTGAAGCAGACCTGAAGTCCTGTCTGCTTGTACTGTGAATAATGTCCTAGCATCTCAAAAATGCTGAGTTCTTTTGTCAGAAGCTGTACCTCTGTAGAATGTTAAAAGGGAGCTAGTCACAAGGATTTACAAAACTCAACTATCGAGCAATAGATAACAGTTGTCTATAAAGCTTTATTTTTAAAAAAACACACCCAGCAAACATAAAATAATTTGAAAATTAAGCAATTGGGTACAAATCTACAATTACCTGATACATACTGTATGCAAGGGGGCAGTAAAGAAACCACTGAAATGGCACTCCATTAGGGAGAAACCTCTTATTGTGGGTAAGAGAGAAAACATCTAGAGACTGAGAGAAGAAGAAGCAGTCTGGACATGGCCAGGGCTAGAGCAGTGGGGGAGAAAAGAGCAAGGATGGCAAGAAAGAGAATAATCGAGAATCTCAGGGACAGGGGAAAGAATTTTTGCTGTCCTAAAGAAAGCATGGATCTGGCACAACCTAGGAGCTAGAAAAGTCAAGGAGGGATGGGATGAGAAGGGCCAGGGGGCCAGTGTTGGTGCTCTGAGATACTTAGCAAGCTTCTGTGAATAGGGACTAAAGGAACCTGGAGATCAGCGTGGGTTTGATATGCAACATAAGATATACGTCAATGGAGAACCATCTGTCTCTTCTTAGCAGGCAGAAGCCCCATTTTACAGGTTCCTGGGGAATGCTTGCTGTAGGCTTTTAGCAATCTTTCTACGTCCAGCTTCAGAGAGCCAAAACTATTATTTCTGGACAAAGTCACAGGCTGAGACCTTACAATATCAATCTTTACAAGGCTTGAATAGTCTAAGCGAGGTTCAACCAATGTAAAAGAGAGGCAACTATCAGTATCATTACATAAACTAATGCTAAAGCAAAATTTTGTTTAGCATAATAAGCCTCTAGTAATGACATCTAAAATTAAATTTCTTACAAATTTAGAGGACAGTGCTAGTCATTACATGAGGTTATGTCTACTATATTTTATATATGCAATAGGAAAATAGTTATTTTGTCAAACTAAGCACATATATATATTGAGCTATTAGATGGCGATCTGTAGATGCCTTTTTAAGTCTGTAAGACACTAGGGGATTACCACTATCCTGTTCATGTAAAGAAACCTGTTTTTCACAAGGTTGGAAGATCTCCATAGATACATAAACTGTCTGTTTTAAGCAGGTGCTGGTTGATTTCCATAGTCAGGTAAGAGGATTAAGAAATGTTAGCAAGATGCAATAGTGCACAAAAGATTCCATCCTTTCTCTCCGTTGTTCTCTAACAGAGTCAAGGTAGGTACAGCTGAGCGCAGGGAACAACTTTCTTGTTAATCCTCCATAACCCATGATCGCTATTGCCGCTCTCATCCTGGGTGCCTTCGTGGGGCTTTCTTGTATTTTCTGTCTTCAGTGACATTGGGTCAAGCTATCCAGCCTGGTCAGGGCCAGGGGGAAGCAGGGTCACATTCCTAGGTCCTTGCTCGTGCTGGCTCTGGATGACCTGTGCTCTGTTATTGTTTGTCTGTCAGCCATACCTTGTTGCTGAGAAGCAGCTGCACTGAGTAGCAGCATTTATTGGTTGTTTTTGCATTATTTACCCAGGAAGGACAACATCTGGAAAGAAACTGCATCTGCAGAGACTGATTAGAACTGCATTACATGAAGTGATTGGAATGTTGCAAGTCCAACAGCTAAGTATCTTTTCTTGGGCTACCCTTGGCTCCCTAGAACAGCAATTCATTGCCCACCTCTGTGCCAGAACTTTTATCCTACTAATAGAGAAAAACTTTAGGAATCTACTAATTTAGTAGACTCACTTCCATCAAACTAAGAGCTAGTGATGTCATCAGATTTGAGAACAATAGAATGGCTTCTCCCTCTGGCTTCAAGTGCCTTCCTGATGGGCTCATCAATGAATTTTAAACTAGCCTTGAGTAATTATTTTCTGTGTTCTGTAAAACTATAGAACTGACTCAACATTGGAACATGGAATTCAGGGTAGCCTAAACCTGGGTACCCAGGCTATGGACACTGTTAGGATGAAGCGGCTGGGTGTGGGAGCAGTACCTTTGGCCAACTCAGGCTAAGATGTGTGGCTAAGAAGTAATGCCACGCAAAAGAGGGGAAGAGAGAGAGAAAAGGCCGCCATCTTGGAGTGGGGACATGAGAGACAGAGATAACAGGGACAGAGAGAATGAGAAGACAGGGAATGAAAGAGAAAGAGAGAGCACCTGATTTGGACTGTCTGGGACCTTTCACACTCTGTAGCTGGCTCCTGACCTAATTGTCAGCTGCTGATGATGTAAGCTTTTGCTACTAGTTCCCGAGGACAGAGATTCGAAGTGCCTGATTGCTAACAGTCACTCAAAATGGCTCCAAAATAAAAACTGCCTCTTATTCCCTTTAGGATGAAAATTAAGTTAGTTTTGTTTTGTTGTTTTGTTTCTGCATCAACAAATGTTATGTGCCTTTAACTTTGTAAATCGTTTATAACACATAAGGTTTAAGCATGCAGACATACATGTATCTAGTTGCACATACATAGAGCACTAAGAACACTAAAATTAATTTGAAATGATTCATTTACAAAGTGATCATTTAAGAGACTTCAACACAGATAAATACTTAAGTGAACCGTGACTGGGTTAAGACAATTTCCTGAGGTGCCAAAAAGCTGGAAAGCAGACAGCAGAAAAATCTGAAACAGTTTTTTTGAACAAAACACAAGATCTTGACTTAGTTTACCACAAAAAGCAAACAATCTCTTTTTAAAAACATCTAACTGCTTTAAACACGGGAATTAGGTTCTAGTTTTACATAGATCTTCATATTAAAGCATTAATAATTCCCAAATTTTTAATTACTAATGACGAATCTTATTTTAGGTCTATGCAGCGCTTTTGTAATTTAGGTGAGATATTAATTTCTCTATTACATTTTTTTAGCTGTGATCTAAATTGATATTAAGGTCAAACTTTCCTAAGTAAATATAAAATTATCTAACAGTACTACTCATTGATGGATTTAAGTTTTAAATTGTCAGGAGACAAAAGGCAGCCATTTTTGCATGATCATATTTCTAGATCTATGTAGCTACAGATATTTTTAGATCCACAACAAACAAAGCTCCCAATCACATCTTTTTTTGTATTTAATTGAATGCATTTTGAGGGTTTCGTAAGTACTGTACTCATATCACTTCCACTCTCCCCTCCTCCTCAACTCTTCTTACTCCCCCCACATTCCCTCTCAAATTCATGTTGTGCTGTATACATGGGTGTACATGCATGAGTGTACAGTAGTAGTGTACACGTGTGCCTGCATGCACGTGTGTGTGCATGTGTGCGGTTATCTGTTTAGGAATGACTACTTGGGACTGGAAAACATATCCCTAAAGAAGACTGATCGTCCCTCTCATAACAGCCATGAATTACATGTAGCACAAATCACGCGTGTTTGCATCACAGGTAGCAGCTTGGGAGATTTCCTCCTTCCACTTTAGAATGTCAAGTAGTGCTGTCATCATGCAGGTCTTGTTTAAATGAACATATACTTGAGATTTAATGGTTCCAACTCCCTTTTATCTATGGAAGACACTATCTTGCAGCACACATCCTGGTCCTCTGGCTCTTACAAGTTTTCTGTGCCTTCTTCTGTGATGCTCCCTGAGGCTTGATTATAGCAGTTACGGTGTACATGTACTAACTAGGAATAGGCACCATATAGTGGATTATTTTGTTTTGACCAGTTGTGAATTTCTCTAGTAATCTCAATCTGCTGAAAAGAAGAGGCTTCTTTGAAGAGCTACAATTATCAGTGAGTATTAAGATCAACATTTTCTATACTTAGAAATTATACTGGCTTAGAAAGCTACCAGAAAATAAGAAAGTTATTAGTAGTACCTTCTCCTCTAAGGTTTATGACCTAATCAGCATAGGTATTGGGCTACATTTACAATATTAGGCATGAATTACCTTCTATTTAGTGGACTTAAATCCAATTAGACAGCTGTTGGCCACCCACCAAGATAATAGTGTCAGTATTGCATCATTGGTGGGCTGGCCAACAGCTATCCATCATTGCTGGGCTGGTCATTCTTGTGGTTTGTATTATTTACAGATAGGTAGGACTGCTGATTGATTTTCACCTATGAAAGTTTATTCTCAGTTCTAGTCCTCAGGGAGGAGGTTTCCATGTCAGTTGCTGCTTATTTCCTCCAGGTCTGGTGTCTGGAGTGTGTGTGTGGTGTCCTCAACAATGAGGTATCACTTTCAAATTTATGAGGAAATCAGGGACAATGTAAATAGCCTAATCTGTTTGGGTAGTCTCTTAGGTGTTTCCAACAACAATTCAAAGTGAGATTTCCCTTGCTAATACATTGGCGGATCATTATCACTACAAGTAGCATAGCTTCATTGTGTGTGTGCAAGCATGCATGCACACTCATGAGTGTGCGTGTGAATGTGTGAGTATGTGTTGGTATACCACATTTACACTCTTATACATTAAATATGCATTTTAAGTAAACATAAACTAATGCTTCCATAAGGACCTCTCAAATTTTCCTGGTCTTATCTCTCCTCCATTCCCTTCCCCTCTGTTACTCTCTACCTCCAGATAATCATATCTATTTTCCCATCCCCTGATAACACTTGTATTGTACTATCCTTCTCTCTAGAACCACCTTCTTATGCTCCCTTTTTAATTTTTTTTAAATATTTATTTATTTATTTTATTATATAAGTACACTGTCTCTGTCTTCAGACACACCAGAAGAGGGAATTGGATCCCATTACAGATGGTTGTGAGCCACCATGTGGTTGCTGGGAATTGAACTCAGGACCTCTGGAAGAGCAGTCAGTGCTCTTTACCTCTCAGTCATCTCTCCAGCAACCCCCTCACCACGTTCCCCCTTTACTTTTCCAGTTTTTGAGGTTACATCCAGTTATACATTGATCTAAAGATTTGGAGGTCGGACCACAGATGAGAGAAAGCATGTGGTCTTTGTCTTTCTGGGTTACATCATTCAGTAGAATATTTTTCTAGTGTGTCCATGTACCTGCAACATACATGACTGATTCCATGGTGCTTGTTTATGACATCACCCACTGTCAGTGGAAGGTCACGTAGGTTGTGTCCGTTTCCTACCAATTGTGATGATAATGGTGATAATCATGACTGAACAAAAAGCTGGGGAGAAGTATGACAAACCCTTAGAGCATTTGCAAGGAAGTGGATTAGCTGGGCCATACAAGAGATTTATTTTTAGCTTTTTGAGAATTCTCCACACTGATTTCCAGAGTGGCAGCACCAGTTTGCAGTCCCACCAACAGTGAATTATCAGGTCATCTTTCCTCAAATCCTTTGCAAGGATTTGTTGTTTGTCTTGATCTTCGTAATTCTGACTGAGTGAGATGAAGTCTCAACAGAGTTTCCAGTTTCGTTTTCCTGATGGCTAAGAGTGTTAGACATGTCTAAAGATATTTCTTAGTGATTTTTTTTCTGTTGAGAACTCTCTATTCAGACCTATATCAATCACACTACAAGAATCAACTCCAAATGGATTGACGAACTCAACGTAAGCCTGAACTGCTGAAAATGCATTGATTTATTCTTCAGGACCTTTTTTTTTTTTAATCAGCACTGGCAAAAACAAATTTTACGACTGTAATTCCATTTTTCTCCACTCTGTATGCCTTTGTCATATCTGTTGCTCCAAGATGAGAAACAAGAACAGTGCAAACAAAATCTCACTAGAGTTTTCAACTCTCACCCATTCGGAAGATCAATTCTTCAACTAAAACCCCTCCAAGTACCAAGAATCTAAAAATATTGGCACTGAAATACAATTCTGTGAAATCTCAGAACATCAAGGAGAAAGGAGAAAAAATATCACTTGTTGTGGAAAAGAAGAGACGTCATAGTTAGTTCTTTTCTTTGTGTAATTGTCAAAGCCTCATGGTTCTCCCAGTCTGGTTTGGCGTGTCCATTGGTGTCATCCTTGTTCAGATTGTATTTGGAAGTCCTGTTAGTGACACTTTATGGGTACCATTATCTCTACAGCTCCACACTGCCCCTAAGGCCCAAGTGAACTGTGAGCCGCCCTCTCCCAGGTATTCCCCTGCCAGCTGGGAACTTTCTCACATTCCCCACAGCGCGGTAAAATCATGACTTGACAATCTATAATTTATCAAACAGATTTATATTTTGAATTCTCAATCAACAATCCATTCAAATAATAAATTCACTGCCAATTAATAAAGATATAAACCACCCACCTACACAAGATAAAATCGATCTAGTTGACCTTGACCTCAACCATCCTTCTCCACAGTCTCCATCTTGATTCTCTCCTTCCTCCTCTCTCCTGCCTTACAAAAACTTTGTCCCCACCCCAATCTCTACTGTCTGATCTTGTATCACCTTGACATAAACCCACATTGATTTATTCAAATTTTTTGTCAATTGCAGGCATAAGGCACCAAAAAGTTAACTCAATGTGTATGCCATCCTAAAATCCACAAATAATTATTTATATTTTAGATGTGGAAGTCAAAGTACAGAAAGTTCAAAAACCTAATTGAACTCATACAGCCAGCAATAGTGAAGAATAAAAAAGTGAGGTACTGTATTTACGTAGCCTTTGTCTTTAACCAGACTGAGCATGTTCCTGATCAGGAACTGTGCCTCACAGCAATAAGCAATAAGAATTAGAAATAATTATTAGTGATAACATAATCACTAGTAATACAACACAATTTCTCATAAATTTTCAGGAAAGCTCAAGAAAATTAAAGCACAGTAACTGTGTGGGCAAGGGAGATGGCTAAGCCAAGAAAGGGAGTAGGAAACTGTATCTTATCATGGGGAGAGTATTCAGTTATGAATAAAGGAATAAGCTGATATGCATTAAGTTTGACCACATTTTTCAAAATATCATTTTATATTTTATTTAAAATTTTGATAGTATTGTTTCATATGTACTTTATGCTCATTCTAACTAATAATAATAACTCAATGCATACTATCAAACCTTTTTTAAAAAATCAAGTACTGACAAAAATATATTCATATAGTTTTATGCAAAAATGCTTTTAAAATCTGTACATTTGTCTTTTTTTAAATAAAGTTGTTTAATTTTTTTAATTTGTTTAAAAAAAACCACTAAAAATAAAGTGTATTTCTTTTGCTTGCTCACTCTCCTCTTCTCCCCAACACCTACTTCTCCCTCTCCAGCTCCCTCTCCAGCTCCTTCACTCTTTCTTTCTCTTTCTGTTTTCTCTGCTATTACTTTTGGCCACCCACTAATTAATTAATGTTTCCCTTTAACAGATTCCTCACTACATATATTTGAGACAGGCAGATCTCCCTGTGTACCAAAAAAAGAAAAATGAGATGTTTACAGTTAAACAGAGGACATCTTTCTCCCTTCAGAAGGGCTTTAATTCGGGTAATGCTGGGGTCCTGGGTGCTCATCATCACACAGAGTTTATGCTGTCAGTGGTCTCTAGGTTCATATCTCATAAATGAAGGGTGAAATTCAGACAACGAGGAGTATGAGTTTTAAAAAGAAATTTGCTTGGCTTTGGCGAAGTGGCAGGAGAGGAGGAATCTGAGAAATTTATGTATTATGAGTTTATAATTGAGATTTTAAGAAATAGAATGAGGGAAGATCCCTTCTACAGCAGCAGTGAGCCCCAGAAAATAGCCCCATCTTCTGGGAACCAGGGGTTTCGTATAAAACTTGTAGCAGAAAATCCCATGAGACCTTGGGAGGAGAGCGAGTTGACCAGGTGATCTCTCTAATTTGGTCCTTACACAGAGAGTCCAGGAAGGGAAGCTCTCATAACGGAAGAGAAACCAGACTTTCTTTGTAGCACATCTGCCTCTTGCCATGATAGGACCAAACACATTTTGACTGAATTGTTTCCCAAATCTCTGGCCTTTGGCAAAGAAAAGGTCACTGACAGGACTAGAAGCATCTCTGACTTTTCTCAAGGATAAAGTGTTTACTTGATGGTGGGCTAGTTTGAAAGGGCCCGTCCCAGACCACAGGGACTATAATGGTCACGTTCCTCTCTTCCTGGGCCTCCAGAGACTAGTACAGAGGAACAAGATGTAGGCCTGCAAAATACACAACCCTATGCAAGTCTTTTGGAACAAATAGCAGTCTGCACAATGGAGTGATGTCAATTTCCTGAAACAGCAGTGACAGAGACATAAGTAGAAGCAATAAGAATTGAGTTTATTGGCTCTCTGCTCCTCCCTGTTTCAGAGACAGCCGCATCTTCTCATGCAATGCCAACCTCATTCCTTAGACAAGATGGTGAAGGTCGATGTGAACAGATTTGGCCGCATTGGGCTCCTGGTTACCAGGGCTGCCTTCTGCTTTGTATCTGGCAAAGTGGAAATTGTTGCCATGAATGACCCCTTCATTGACCTCAACTACATGGTCTACATGTTCCAGTGTGACTCTACCCATGGCAAATTCAATGGCACAGTCAAGGCTGAGAATGGGAAGCTTGTCATCAACAGGAAGTCCACACCATCTTCCAGGAGTGAGATCCCGCCAATATCAAATGGGGTAATGCTGGTGCTGAGTATGTTGTGGAGTCTACTGGAGTCCTCAACACCATGGAGAAGGTTGAGGCCAACTTGAAGGATGGGGCCAAAAGGGTCATCATCTCTTCCCCTTCAGCCGATGCCCCCATGTTTGTGATGGGTGTGAACCATGGGAAATATGACAACTCACTCAAGACTGTCAGCAATGCATCCTGCACCACCAATTGCTTAGCTCCCCTGCCCCCCCAGTTAAGGTCATCCATGACAACTTTGGCATCATGGAAGGGCTCTTGACCACAGTTCATGCCATCACTGCCACACAGAAGACTGTGGATGACCCCTCTGGTAAGCTGTGACGTGATGGCTGTGGGGCAGCCAAGAACATCATCCCTGCATCTACTGGTGCTGTCAAGGCTGTGGGCAAGGTCGTGCCAGAGCTGAATGGGAAACTCACTGGCATGGCCTTTCATGTTCCTACCCCCAATGTATCTGTTGTGAATCTGACATGCCACCTTGAGAAGCCTGCCAAGTATAATGACATCAAGAAGGTGGTGAAGCAGGTAGCTGAGGGCCCGCTAAAGGGCATCCTAGGCTACATTGTGGACCAGCTTGTCTCCTGTGACTTCAACAGCAACTCCCACTCTTCCACTTTTGATGCCAGAGCTGGCATTTCTCTCAATGACAACGTTGTGAAGCTTATTTCCTGGTACGACAATGAATATGGCTACAGCAACAGAGTGGTGGACCTCAAGGCCTACATGGCCTCTAAGGAATAAGAAACCCTGGACCACCCACCCACCAGCAAGGACACTGAGAACAAGAGAGGGGCCCTCCGTTGCTGAGGAGTCCCATCCCAACTCAGCCCCCAACACTGAGTATTTCCCTCACAATTTCCATCCCAGACCCTCATAATAATAGGGGCCTAGGGATCCCTCCCTACTCTCTTGAATACTCTCAATAAAGTTCTGCTGCACTCAAAAAAGAATTGAGTTTATTGACTGTGAAGGTGTAATTATGGCAACAAACTGGTGGAGCTGTAACTGTCCTATCAGGAATAAACGTAACTGAAAGATGCTTGGTGCTCCTCTCACCAAGACCATTGACCCCAAGACACAGGAACATCCTCTAGGAATCCCATGTCGAAAGATGAAAAGAACAGGACTCTGGACCCCAAGACACAGGAACATCCCCTAGGAGTCCCATGTCGAAAGATGAAAAGAACAGGACTCTGGTGCCAGCCAGAAGGAAACTTTGTTTAAGAAAGGTGTTTCACACATTTTTTTTTATGATACAGGGTTTCTCTGTATAATAGTCCTAGCTGTTCTGAACTTGTTTTGTAGGCCAGCCTGGCTTTGAACTCAACAAGATATACCTGCCTCTGCCTCCCAAGGGCTGGAATTAAAGGCATTCACCACCACACCCAGAGCCTCATACAATTTCAATGACTTGTCAAAGTACCATTCAGAAGAGACTGAAACTAAGAAAATAATAATTGAGAAAGTGCACCTTGACTAACCCTTTCCCCTCTCCCCCCCATACATATCTATTGCTTTCTATTTGTTCTCAGTACCTTCGGGTCCCCCAAAATGGACTTGGAGATCACTGGGTTTCTTTTTTCCTCTTGACAAACTTGGTCACATTGAATACATTGCTTCTGTCTGCCATTGCAGTCCTGTAACTGACCTATTGGGGACAAATGAGCAGGTCTGGCTGGTTACAATGTGCAGTGTCCCACACTTCAGTAGTTCTCCAGCAGGAGTGAGGCTGCGCTGGAGGACAGCCGATAGTCTCAGCTTAGACTTCAGTTCCCTAATCTAGAGTTTTAGAATACCAGCCTTCTTCTGTCTTGCCTCCTTCCATATCTTTCTTAGTTTGTGACACACATCTCAACATTTCCTTTTTCATTTTCTGCTCCTATTAGAATGTGTTTATGCCTCTTACAAGTAAGAATTCTAGTGCAACTCCCAAAACTGTAGAGGAAAAGAATAGGGAAAGAACAGCACTTAAAGGATCTAAAAAAAAAAAACTTAAATAACAATAAATGAAATAAGTATTTCAGAGAGTAATATCTAGAAATGGAAATATATTTAAATACATCTGTAAGCATAATAATATCACCAGGTTAAGCATAGTTATTAAAAGCTTATGGCTAAATATATTAGTTTCACATAATTTTAATTAGATACTCTTTGTATTTAAATTTAAAATGTTATCCCCTTTCCCCACCCCACTTCCATCCCCCCTCCACCTCCCCTTGTTTTCACAAAGGTACACTCCCTCCTGATAACCATCTCTACCTCAGTGCCTTAGCATTCCCCTACATTGGGAAAATGAGCCTCCGCTGGACCAAAGACCTCCTCTCTCATTGATGCCAAACACTGCTATCTTCTGCTACATATGCAACTGGAGCCATAGCTCTCTCAATGTGCTCTCAATGGTTGGTGTTTTCGTCCATGGGAGATGTGGATGGTTTGGTTGGTTGATAATGTTGTTCTTCCCATGAGATTGCAGCCCCTTTCCGCTCCTTCAGACCTTTCTTTAGCACCTTTATTCGGGTCCCTGTGATCAGTCCGGTAGTTAGCTTACAAGCATGCTCAGCTGTATCTGTATGACTCTGGCAGAGCCCCTGAGGAGGCATCCCTATATTCTGCCAAAAAGTACTACTTGTCATCAGCAATAGTGCTTGGGTTTGGTGGTTGCATATGAGTTGGATCCCCAAGTTAGGCAGCCTCTGAATCCCTGCTCCTCTATTTTACCTTGCATTTCCTCTCATGACTGTTTTGTTCTCCCTTCTAAGAAGGACTGAGGTATCCACATTCTGGCCTTTCTTCTTTTTGAGCTTCATAAGGCCTGTGGATTGTTTCTTCATTATTCAGAGCTTTCTGGGGCTAGTATCCACTTATCAGTGAGTACATACCTTGAGTGTTCTTTTATGACTGGGTTACTTCATTCAGGATGATAGTTTCTAACTTTATCCATTTGCCTAGGAATTTCATAAAGTCATTGTTTCTAATAGCTGTTTCTAATTTACTCCATTGTGTAAATGTACCACAATTTCTGTATCCATTCTTCAGTTGATGGACATCTGGGATTTTTCCAGCTTATGGCTATTATAAATAAGGCTGCTATGAACATAGTAGAGCATGAGTCCTTGTTATATGTTAGAGTGTCTTTTGGGTAAATGCCCAGGAGTGCAATAGCTGGGTCTTCAGGTAATACTATGTTTTCTGAGGAATCTCCAGACTGATTTCCAGAGTGGTTGTACCAGTTTACAACCCTACCAACAGTGGAAGAGTGTTTCTCTTTCTCCACATCCTTGCCAGCATCTGCTGTCACCTAAGTTTTTGATCTTAGCCATTTTGATTGGTGTGAAGTGGAATCTCAGGGTTGTTTTGATTTGCATTTCCCTGATAACTAGGGATGTTGAGCACTTCTTTGGGTGCTTCTCAGCCATTCCATAGTCCTCAGTTGAAAGAGTTTAACTTTAGGCTATTTGTATTTATAGTATTCAACAAAATACAAAATAATAGGTAAGCTTTGGAGATAAATAAATAGAAAATGGGGCTAGAGAGATGGTTTTGAGGTTAAGACCACTGACTGCTCTTCCAAAAGACCAAGATTCAATTCCCATCACCACATGGCAGCTCACAACTATCTGGAACTCCAGTTCTAGGGGATCTGACACTGTCACGCAGACATGCATGTAAGCAAAGCACCAATGTACATAAAAATTTTTAAAAATGGAAAAATATGCTTCAGAAAATTATAAACAAAGTTCTGCAGTTTTACATTCTTTTACAAAGCAATTATTAAACATTCATCCCATTCCTCTTTCTTGTGCCCACACTTTTGTGACATATAGGATCAAGGTCCTCCTTGTTGTAAGACTGAGAATTTAAATTTCATAACATTCCTAACACTTCTGTTAGTATAATTATTTCTATGTATAGAAAACATATCATATTGAGAAAGAAAACTCCCAAGGCTTGGGATGCAGTGAGTTAAACAGCGCTTAGTGTTCAGAAAGCCTTGGGTTCAAGCATAACTCCAAGAGAAGACTTCTACAAAGCTGTGATTCAGCCCTCCATACTCTCACTATCCTAGCCTTCCCATTTACAATACATGCAAAGGGATCTAACCGCACATTAAAGAACACAGGCCAGACAGAGTCTCTGACACAAGATGAACCAGAATTTTAATCCTAGGCCTGACTTGGGTATTTGATGCAGAGTAAAGTCTCCCATTTTACTGAGTAAAATTTTCCTCTGTAAAAAACAAAGATAGGCTCCTCAACTTGTGTACTTTCTATAAAGTTATAATGAGATAATGAATCAAAACCTTTATTCTCAAATTAATTGGAGTCACCTAGGGAGCTTTATAAAGTACTGGTGGCTGAGTCCATCCCCTTGAGGTCTGACTGTAATTAGTCTGAAATAAAACCTGTTCACTGATGATTAATATTAGTCACATGATTATAATGTGCTGCTAAGGTTGAGAAACACTTATCATAACATATAGTCTAGACCATGCATAGCCTAAAGAAGAGTATGATACATTTGTAATTAGCTCAATGATCATAAAAAGGGTGATAATTCAGCCAGCAAATGTGACCTATTATAATTTTTCTTCTATAGATTTCAACATATAAATTACTTGAAGATTACTTAAAGTCTTGGTTTGAAATAAGAATGCCTTCTGCAGAATTGATCCAAGTTGGTGAAACTATTTGGAAAGGATTAGGTGTGCACTTCTTGGGGAAGTTGTAGTCCTGAGGACAGTCTTTGAGGACATAGTTCCCAATTGGCTCTCTCTCTCTGTGTCATGCTAGTGGATCAAGTTAGCTCTGGGGCACTGCTCCTGTGCCTACCTGCTGCTATGCTTTCTGCCATCACGGTCATAGACTCTAACCTTCTGGAACTGTGAGTCCCAAATTAAACGCTTTAACTTATAAGTTATTTAATCACAATGGTTAAGATGCCTTAGTGCATCACTAGAAAATGAATTAAGACTGTAGCTTTTAAAGTTGAATCCTATTTACAGCCTCTGAAATAAATCTGCCTTGAGAGTAAAAATTACTCAGAATTTAATTATTTTATAAAAGTTGACAGATTGTGGGTAAGTTAAGCCAGAATACAAACTTTCTACTTTGAATTTTATGTTCACTACATCACTGTTTTAACACACTTGTCCAAGCAGGTGAAAGATGAAGGTAGTGTTAAAATTTCTAAACTCCAGAAATCACGAAACAGAGAAAATGGTAAATTACGTTGATAATCAATGATCTCATTAACTTGTGCAGAGTTTGAAGCCAAAGTCTGTGTTTTATTTATCATTATACCCATAGTGACTTGCATTGTGACTAATATTTATTAGGTGCTCAATAGATGTATGTTAAATGAATATGTGAAGACCTCTAAAGTAATCAGTTTTAGTAATTTAACCAAAGTTACAAAGGAGGCAACAGCAATATCTAAGAAAATACATTAAACTTTAAGTTTTAATTAAAATTAATAATCCTAAAGATATATTACAAATATTTTTCGGGGGGGAACACTTTTAATCTTCACTGTGTGAGGAATTACAAGAACAATAAATTAAGTCATAAATTGAACCAAAATTTCCTTTATACAAAGTGTTAAAATACAATTGCATTTCTAAAATGCAATCATAGGTGTACAGTTACATTAAGTAAACTAAGTTAAATGCTATACATTAAAGAGAACCATCCATGAGGCAAATGTATGGATGTACTCCCCCGTTTCATTGAGCATCAAAAACCACCAATCTTTTAGTCCTTTTCTTCATTCTGTATCCACATCTCTGCATCTAATTGGATCCCTGGATTTTACTTCATCTTGGGTGTGACACTCTCCTCAATGTCACTGGCTGCTGCTTTGGTGGTTGAACATCTTTCTGGGTGTCCATTGTTGGTGCCTCCACAGCTTGAAAAAGCGTCCCTTCTCTCCAAACATTTCAAGTAACAAAGTTGAGCAGAAAAAAGAAGCTCTGTGTATTTTCTCTTTGTCTTCATCTCTTTTCCCACTAAAAATATGGATATACATGAAAACTAAGCCCTATCAAGTAATATTACTTAAGATAAGGGGATTATGAATAATAGTCTGCAAGTTATTTCATAAATTATAAATTTTATAGTATGTTCATAATGTTTCCTTTCCATTTTAGTTAAGAGAAAATAAAACTGGAAACCATTAATTCAAATGCTGTAAGATTAACTAAGATTTTGTTTGCACATAGAAAACATTAAAATATTAATATTTACAAATATGAGTGCAGAACTGTTGAGCAAAAAGACCCCTAAAGAAAATGAACATGCTGTTCTAAAGAAATACAATTGTACATGTCTAATATATAAATTGTTGATAAAGGTATAGGTGTTTTAGCACACTGTAAAAAGCTGCAGTCAGATTAAATATACAGTATTAAAACTGTACAAATTAAAATAGATCTCATGTATGCCACAATTATATGTCTTTAGCTAGCATTAGCATTTATGTAGCAACTATTTACTGAGACTTTGAGTAGGAGAGTGAGCACATCATTTCATTGTGAAGAGTTGTGTGAGGCTGAGGTAATTTTAAAACCCTGTTGTAGATTGCTATCTGTAAGCAGGTGAGGGCAGGGAAAGACAAGGCTAGAACTTGTGACTGGACCGTGGAAAATAAGGGCGGGCACAGAGTGTTTGAAAGGTGGAAGGAACGTGGGAGGAAAGAAGATAGTGGAAGAGAAGGATGACCCAGATCAGTGTGGCTTTAAATAGCCACAGGTAGCTTTGAATATATTATAAGGGATGAATAATTACAGGACAACTGTCTTATATAGGTGGGCAGTTTATATCAATATCAATTGGCTTTGAGTTTATTGGGGTTTATGTTTTATGGGGTGAGAATTTACTGACATAAATCTGACTGATAAAGTACAAGCCTCAATAGTTTTAATTTTACTAGGAATTGTGACAGAGCAGAGTCCTCAGCAAGAGAGCCACGAGATAGGGCAGATGCTGCGTGGGGCTAGCCATGGAAGCAGAGAGTAGCCAGTGCTAGTGTGGCATAGTGCCTTTTCTTTTTTATTATTTAGCGAAACACCCTGTTATAGAATATAATAATACTGCTCTCTTAGGGAACAGAAACAGGAACCATCCAACACTGAGATTCTTGAAGGTAGACATTAACTAGTATGAGTAATTCATTTACGTTCACTTCACTCTAAAAGTTCCCATGACTTCAGAAAGTTTGGCCCTCAGAGCAGTCAAAAAAAAAAAAGGCTTGATTAAAAATTAAGCTTGCCCCAATGGGAACAAATAATTTAAATGGGAAGTGAAAATCTGTCGGGAATTCTAGGATCAGAAGTAACTCTGTAACATTGACACTGGAGATGCTGAGGCAGAAATATCATTAATTTGAGACCAGTCTCCAAAAACAAAATAAAGAACAAGAAGGAAAGAGAAGGAAGAGAGATAGAGGGGAGGAAAAAGGGGCTGAGAAAGGGAGGGTTCTAAATGAACTATAGAGAGATACAGAAAGATCAGATCAGATAGAAACATAGCCTATTTAGAAAGGAAGAAATAGAAGTCTCAGAGAATTGAAACAGAACAAGATAGGGTGTTATGAATTATCAACTTGATTCACTGTTATTCTTATTACTAATTAAGAATCTGCATCACAAAACATAGAGAATTATGGAGGCTCAAGAAATAACCTTAGTGCTTTAACACAAGGTAAATATTTATCTTTAGTTACTGCCAGAGTTTGGTGTCCTCATCCAGAGATGCAACTGAACCATTAAAAAGTATCACCCTCTGAAATGTCCTCGAAGAAGATAGACAACAAAGGGATATACAAAAACTACAGCAGGATACATATGTTTTCTACTAATCTCACGCTGAAACCTAATCCTCGATACAACACTGCCTTAATTACTCTCCTATTGCTGTGAGGGAGCATCAGGACCAAGGCAACTTATAAAAGAACGCGTTTAGTTGGAGGCTTGCTTACAGTGCCAGAGGGTGAGTCCATGACCGTCAAGGCAGGGATCATGGAAGGAGGCAGACATAGTGCTGGAGAAGTAGCTGAGAACATAGATCTAACCCATGAGTATGAGGCAGAAGGAGAGAGAGGGCTAGCTGGGAATGGCATGGGCTTTTGAAATCTTAAAAGCCCACCCCCAGTGACATACCTCCTCCAACAAGGCCACACCTCTTAATCCTTCCCAAACAGTTTTACACAATAGGGACCAAGCATCCACGCATACGAACTTCACTCAAACTAGCGTGAATTAGCAGCTTTGGGGATGGAAGTGGGCCATGAAAGCACCTTTCTCATAAAGAGATTAGTGTCTCTAAAGGCCTGAGTAGATGAAGCCACCATCCTCTTTTGTTCCTCCACTTTCTCTCCTGCAAAGACTCGGTACTCACACCCCCTGTGATGTAAGGATACAGCAACTGTATCCAAATCTGCCAATCACTGGATCTTGGATTTCTCAAACATCACAACTGTGAGTTCCAAATGCTGGAGTATTTAATTATAACAGCCTGCATACTGTTAGGCTCTTAATAACTACGATCTAAAAAGGACAAGTATCCCATCTACATTTCATGGGTCAAATCAGGCTACACAATTATGTCTGATATCAAAAAATTACATAAAAGGAATCTTGACATTTGTCCAGGTAACCAGCTGGGCAGAAACAAAACTGTCTAACCGGTAGATTTAGATTCTAAACTTTAGAATCCAAAAAAAGTCACTTGTGTTTCCCAATCTATCAGGCTATAGACACAATGCACCCGAAAGAAATGGGACGTTTCCCCAGGAATCTTGTGCTGGGAGAAGGAAAAATCACCAACCATGAGGGGGAACTTGTCTCCTGGAAAGAGTCATAACTTGTCAGACCTCCTTACAGGATAAGATAGAAGCCCGGGTAAGGATGGACCAGTGAAGGATGGGGCCACACCTTGACTAGACTGCTCGGACATGTGTATCCTTGGGTTTCCATTTAAACATTGATATCATTTCAGGATCCCAGACAGACTTAAGGGGTCTTGGATCTCCTCATCCTTCCTCCCTATTTAGCCACAGGAAATAACTTTTCTTTTTCTGCTTTCTACTTTCAAATGGGCTCTTTTTTAGAGGTTTATTGGGGGTAATTCAGACCAAATTTGAGACACATGTTGTGTCTACCTCCCCCTAAGTTTGATAACTAAATGATAAAAACACTTTTGGGGAGTGTATGCCACTTATAGTGAGCTGTTCCCAGGTATGGAGTAAAGACTGAAATCTCCAGCAGCTGCTGGGCTCATTTGGATCCAAGGACATTTTCCTCTTTCACGTCAGCAGCATCAGCTTCCCTTTACCTCTGCTTGGTGAATCAGAGAAACAGATGATCCTGGGCTTTGATTGGAATCGCAGCATTGTTGTAAAATGGAGAAAGAGTGGTCATGACAGTAGAAAGCTCTCAAAGGCACTGAGAACCTGGCCGGCATTCAAAGACAGAGACTGTGTGTAAGAGACGGGTGTTGACTCTAGACCTAGAACACCAAATTCTCTGAACAAAAGTGATCCATTTGTCCTGGATGGACAGGGGGCAGAGATAAAGCACAAAAACAAGAGATAAAGAACAAGAAAGAGAGGGAAGAGAAGGAGGGAGAGGGGGAAGGGGTATTTGTCCTAGAGGGAAAAAGGAATACTGCCTCTGGATAGAGAGAACACAGACAAGGTCTATAGGCAAATGGTGGTTTATAAGGATAAAGGGAGAAAACCAGTGTTAGGATGAGAAGTTTAATTTTAATTGAGCATGATAGTTAGGTAAGCCCAATGTGATCTTTAGGTTACTAATCACTTTAATTAGCTGGAACTTGATAGTCAACTTCGGGAGGAGAAAATGGCCAAATAAGGGAATAGATCTTTGTGGTTAACTTTAGGAACATACTCTAATGGTTTTCGATTTTTTTAGCACCTTAGGCCTATGGGAAAAGTTTCCCACGTCTTGCTGTGCCCACCCCTCCGACGTACTCACAAGGGAATTGTAAATGCGCCTTGATGTCTGACTCTCCTTTGTAAAATGATAAAACTTCATGAAACTGCTTTCACATTGGAACATGGAATTTGGGGAAAAGTAAGTCTGTGTTCGTGGGTCATGGTCATTCCAAAAGCAAAAATCAACTGAAAATAAATAGGAAGAATATGCTCCTGCTGTGAAATAAAACAACCAATCAGCAAAAACCTGCCCTACTTTTTTTTTTTTGCACTCAAATATTTTTGCTCATTTTCTAAGAAAGCAATCTAATAAAAATGACGGTTAAAATGGGTGGTAATTTACATTTATAAAATCATTGCTGTATTGTTAAAATGACAAGAAGTTATTCATTATGTAAAGCAAAAAATATTCTATAAAAAAAACTTAGAAAATGCAAAAATCTAACAATTGTAAATTTGGATTCTGAAGGTTAAGTTTAGCACAGTTTTTGAAAAACAAGCCTGGAAGAAATCTAAAAGAAATAAAAGGCTTCTCAGGACAAAAATAAGAATGTGTATGTAATTCTGGGCTCTGGAAAACTAGGCACCAGAAAGATATTTAGCCAATGAATTGTGGTAAAAATATAGACATATTGGAATAAAATTATACCTTATTAGCTACTTAAGTAAAGATTCTACCAGACTTCTAGAGTTCAGAAAAGTTACGTTTCAGAATAACACTTTTAATGTCCTCAAATTTTACCTGATACAGTTTGAGTCAATATGAATGTTTTCTTTCAAAGGTGCATTGTGCACAATGACGTTGCCTTGAGCTTTCTATATAAAAATACCCACTAAATTCAATGCCATCTTATTTATCTGGCTCCTACACAGCCAGCTCTCCAGGTGGGTTGTATGAATTTAGTACATAAATAAACCTATTTTCTTAAAAGTGAGACCAATACATAAGAGGAAAATTCTATTAGGAAAAAAAAGCCACCTGAAATCTAAAATGAATGATGGAAAAATAAAAATTCCATCCACCTTCCATGACATGAAAAACACAAGACTTAATAAGTTCTTCCTTTATGGAGGAAAACTTACTGTATCTAAAAGCCAGCCTTGCGTAATCCACGAAAATGATTCTGCACAGGATATGCAAGTCAGCCAAGGCAAGACGAGGTCCCATTGTGCAAACCTGAATCCCGTGCAGACAGCTCCGGGATTAATTATTTTAGATTGGCATTACAGAGAACAAAAGCAACTTATTGTCCATAATCATCACTGTGCATTCCACATCAAAAAAAATTTCTATGACATTCAGTACCACATGAGTCTTACTATCTAACTTCTGTTGGGTATTCTGAGTGTAGAAGCAATGTGTCTGTCCCACTTTGTGCTGTGCAAAAGTGCCTGCACATGTTATAAAACAGGCCCCAGCACATTCCCTCCAAAGTGTCTTTGTTTCCCTCCATTCTGTGGATGAATAAGCTAAAGGCAGGAGATGTTAAATGCTGCATCCAAGACCATTCAAATGATAACTGGAATGGAATTTGGTTCTCAGTACATCTGACTTCAGAGCCTAGGTTATCTGTGCGCTGGAATATGTCTGTAGGAGGCTTAGTGTTCAAGGATCTCTCCTGTTATACATTTTGAAAACCAGCCTGATGCTTGAGATACTGTCTTGCATCACAACAAAAGGAAAGAGTGTCTTTAAGAATAGTGTAAAACAAAAAATACAGGACAATAGAATATATTCTCCAGCAATATCTGGTTTGCTATCAGATGAAGATATAACAAATAAGCAGAAAAATAGACTGAATTCTTAGCTTTCTTCTAATGAAAAGAATTGGGAATGATGAATTAATACATGAAAATATTTCACTTCATGGTCTCTTTTCCAGTCTTGCTATATATCCCAGGCTGGCCTTAAACCTTCAATCTATCATTCCTACCTTTTGGGGTATATTGTTGGCTTTGGGAGCACAAAGGGTTTTTTGTATGCTCCTTTTTCATTTTCTTCCCAGAGAACAATCTTTCCTGTTAACAATTAAGTAGGTATTGCCTATATTTTCCTTGTTCATATTATTAGATGTAACTTAAAGAACCATGAATGTGTCTGCCATTATTCATTTGCCAACATAGGATGGTATAGTTTTCTTTTACAAATACTACATCATATGGTGCTGGCTTTTCTCCATACTACCTTTCTCACACAATGTTATCAGGGGAAAAAACTCCAAGAAAACAAGCACATCATTTACTGCATCAATTTTAGCCTTTGTACATTTTCACAGATAGTAATTATCCTGGTAGAAGATACAGTTTGCCTTGCTAGTATTTTTATTTCTCTGCAAGAAATTTCTCTATCTATGAAGGAGACCATTAGGAGTCACTGGAAATACACATGGTAGTAAGTTTAAGATGTATTTCATGTTATCATCCAAGGAGTGTCAAATATTCATGTCATCAACTGTAGGTCACCAAGATGCTCTCATCTCTGTTTTCCTGGTTTCAACAGTTCTTTCCATCATTGCTGTGTTGGTAGCAGTAAAATTCTATGTTATTGTTACTTTAGTGTGTATGCCCTTGATAGTAGAATGACTAGGACAAGTCACAAGTTTGGGGGCCACACTGACTTACCTAGTATTCATTCACCATCAATGTCTTTATCTTATGTTGCTTATAATTATATTATATCCATGTCTATATTATTATGTATAGAATTAATCTGTTCAACAAAATGTGTGTTTCTATTTTTCCTAACAAAATTCTATTATTCGTTTACTAATTGACAAAAATCTGGCAGAAAGGTTTAGTTCAATAAAATATGTATAACTTATTTACACTTCTGTGTCATCTGCCTTGATTGAAAAGTTTCTCCTAGCTGGGCATGGGAGCACACACTTTTAATCCATGCACTCAGGGAGCAAAGACAGGTGGATCTCTGTGAGTTCAAGGCTAGCCTGGTCTATATAATAAGTTTAAGGATAGCCAAGACAGAAAAACTCTGTCTCAAAAAAAAAAAAAAAAGCTGGTCTCCATCTGTGCCCCATATAACCCTGTAGCACAGATAGAGCTGATCTCCCAGAAGTGCTGTCGCTCCTTAGTCTACAGGTGATACAAGCATTTTGGCTCCAATGACTATCCAAAGAGTGCCATTTGAGGAGACAGGAGGGCTCAGGATCCACGGAACAACTGGGAACAGGATCCTGCCAGTCTCCATCTGCACCCAGGAGTTAGCCCTGTGGCACAGCTCTCTGGACCTAAATCCTTCCCAGAGAGAGCTGGTCTCCCAGGAGTGATGACAAGCCTAAGATCACAGCTCACAGGAGAGACAGGTTCCAGTCAGAGACAGCAAGACCAACTAACACCAGATATAAGGAGTTGACAAGAGGCAAACGCAAAAACATTAATCAACAGAAACCAAAGCTGCTTGGTATCATCAGAACCCAGTATTCCCACTACAGCAAGGCCTGGATACCCCAACACACCAGAAGAGCAATATTCCAATTTAAAATCACATATCACGGTGGTGATAGAGGTCTTTAAAAAGGGCATAAATAACTCCCTTAAAGAAATGCAGGAGAACACAGGGAAACAGGTAGATGCCCTTAAAGAGAAAACACAAAAATCCCTTAAATAATTACAAAAAAAAAAAAAAAAAAAAAAAAAACACAACCAAAAAGGTGAAAGAATTAAACAAAACCATCCAGGATCTAAAGAAATAACAAAGAGAGACAACCGTGGGGATAGAAAATCTTGGAAAGAGATCAGGAATCATAGATGCAAGTACCACCAATACAAGAGATGGAAGAGAGAATCTCAGGGGCAGAACATATCATAAAAAACATTGACACAAAAGTCAAAGAAAATGCAAAAAGCTCCTAACCCAAAGCATCCAGAAAATCCAGGACACAATGAGAAGCTCATGCCTAAGGATAATAAGTATAGAGTAGAACAAAGATTCCAAACTTAAAGGGCCAGTAAATATCTTCAGCAAAATTATAATAAAAAAAAAAAAAAACTTTCCTAACCTAAAGTAAGAGATGCCCATGAGCATACAAGAAGCCTACAGAACTCCGAACTAACTGGACCAGATAAGAAATTCCTCCCACCACATAATAATCAAAACACCAAATGCACAAAACAAAGAAAGAATATTAAAAGTAGTAAGAGGAAAAGTTCAAATAACATATAAAGGCAGACCAATCAGAATTACACCAGACTTCTCAACAGAAATTCCAAAAGCCAGAAGATTCTGGGCAGACATCATACAGACACTGAGAGAACACAAATGCCAGCCCAGGTTACGATACCCATCAAAATTCTCAATTAACGTAGATAAAGAAACCAATATATTCCAGGACAAAACCAAATTACATAATCTCTTTCCACAAATACAGCCCTACAAAGGATAATAAATGGAAAACTCCAACACAAGGAGGGAAACTACACCCTAGAAAAAGCAAGAAAGTAATCTTCTTCCAACAAGTCCAAAAGAAGATAGCCACACAAACATAACTCAACCTCTAACAACAAAAATAACAGAAAGCAATAATCACTTTTCTTTAATATCTGTTAACATCAATGGACTCAATTACCCAATAAAAACACACAGACTAACTGACTGGATAAATAAACAGGACCCAGCATTTTGCTGCATACAAGAAATCAAACTCAGTGACAAAAACTGACAATACCTCAGAGTAAAATTCTGAAAAACAATTTTGCAAGTAAATGGTCCCAAAAAACAAGCTGGAGAAGCCATGCAAACATCAAATAAAATCAACTTTCAATTGGAAGTTATTAAAAAAGATAAGGAAGAACACTTTATATTCATCAAAGAAAAAGTCTACCAAACTGAACTCTCAATTCTGAATTTCTATGTTCCAAATGCAAGGGCATATTCATAAAAGAAATTTTACAAAAGCTCAAAGCACATATTGTACCTCACACAATAATAATGGGAAACTCCAACACCCCACTCTCATCAATGGATCATGGAAACAGAAACTAAATAGAGACACAGTGAAACTAACAGAAGTCCAAATGGATTTAACAAATATCTATAGAACATTACATCTTAAAAGAAAAGAATATACCTTCTTCTCAGCACCTCATGGTACCTTCTCCAAAACTGACCATACACTCAGTCACAAAACAGGCCTCAACAGATATAATAAGAGTGACATAATCCAATGCATTTGGACTATTGAAATAATACAATAATCTCAGAAGATGGAAAGATCTTTCATGCTCATGGATTGGCATGATTATAATCATAAAACTGGCCTACTTGATGAAAGCAATCTACAGATTCAGTGCAATCCCCATCAAAATTCCAACTCAATTCTTCATAGAGTTAGAAAGAAACATTTGCAAATTTATTTGGAACAACAAAAAGCCCAAGATGGCAAAAACTATTCTCAACAATAAAAAACTTCTTAGACTACCTGAAGATCCAGCTATTCCACTTCTGGGCATATACCCCAGAGACACCTTAGTACACAACAAAGATATATGCATCACAATGTTCATAGCAGCTCTATTTATAATAGCCAGAAGCTGGAAAGAACCCAGATGCCCTTCAGAAGATGAATGGATACAAAAATTGTGGTACATTTACACAATGGAATACTACTCAGCCACCAGAAACAATGACTTGACCAAATACTTAAGAAAATGGCTGCATCTAGAGAATATCATTCTGAGTGAGATAACCCAGTCACAAAAGAACAGACATAATATGCAGTCACTGATAGTGGGATGCTAACCCTCAGAGGCTAGCACTGCCCCAGAAACAACTCACAGACTGTAGGAAGTCCAAGAAATAAAGAAAACAAAACAAAACAAAAAAATCTTTACACAACAAGAAAACTTTGACTATTTTAGTGTTACATTTTGTTTTGCATGTACTTTGTGCTCATTGTAACTATTGGGTTTTCGAGGCATACTGTCAAACCTTTAAAAAGATCAAGTACTGACTATTCATATAGATTTATGTAAAAATTATTTTAAAATCTGAAAAAAAGTACTAACAAAAATGTATTGTATAATTTTACGCAAAAAATGCTTGAAATCTGTACATTTATCTTTGTTTTGTAAAATAAAGATGTTAAAATTAAAAAAAAACTTCTTAGGGAATCATCATCCCTGACCTCAAGCTGTATTACAAAGCAATAGTGGTAAAGCAATAGTGGTAAAAACTGCATGTTGTTGGTACAAACACAGGCAGGTATATCAATGGAATAGAATTGGAGACCCAGAAATGACCCCATATACCTTGGTCACTAGATCTTTAACAAATAACCTAAAACCATCCAGTGGGAAAAAAACACAGCATTTTCAACAAATGGTGCTGGTTCAACTAGCAGTAAGCATGCAGAAGAATGCAAATCTATTCATTATTATCTCCTTGTACAAAGCTCAAGTTCAAATGAACCAAGGACCTCCACATAAAACCAGATACACTAAAACTAGTAGAAGAGAAAGTGGGGAAGAGACTTGAATACATGGGCACAGGAAAAATTTTCCTAAACAGAACACTAATGACTTATGCTCTAAGATCAAGAATCCATAAATGGGACCTCATAAAATTGCAAAGCTTTTGTAAGGCAAAAAAAGCACAAAACAGCAACAAACAAATTGGGAAAAGAGCTTTACCAATCATACATTTAACAGAGGGCTAATATCCAATGTATATGAAAGTCAAGAAGTTAGAGTCCAGGGAACCAAATAATCCTATTAAAAATGGGGTGCAGAGCTAAACAAAGAATTCTCAGCTGAGAAAACTGAATGGCTGAGAATAACCTAAAGAGTTTTTGAACATCCCTAGTCATCAGAAAAATTCAAATCAAAACAACCCTGAGATTCCACCTCATACCAGTCAGAATGGCTAAAATTTAAAACTCAGGTGACAGCAGATGCTAGTGAGGATGTGGAGAAAGAGGAACACTCCTCCATTTTTGGTGGGATTGAAAGCTGGTACAATCACTCTGGAAATCAGTCTGGTGGTTTCTCAGAAAATTGAACGTAGTACTACCTGAGGGCCCAGCTATACCATTCCTAGGCACATACCCAAAAGATGTTCCAACATGTAACAAGAGCTCATGTTCCACTATGTTCAGAGCAGCCTTATTTATAATAGCCAGAAGCTGGAAAGAACTCAGATGTCCTTCAACAGAGGAATAGATACTGAAAATGTGGTACATTTACACAATGGAGTACTACTACTCAGCTATCAGAAACAATAACTTTATGAAATTCCTAGGCAAATGGGTGGAACTAGAAGCTATCGTCCTGAGTGATGTAACCCAGTCACAAAAGAACACACGTGATATGCACTCAGAGATAAGTGGATGTTAGCCCAAACACTTGGAATACCCAAGATACAATTCTCAGACCACATGAAGCTAAAGAAGGAGGAAGACCAAAGTGTGGATGCTTCAGTCCTTTCTAGAAAGGGCAACAAAATATGGAAGGAGATAAGGAGACAAAGTGTGGAGCAGAGACTGAAAGACAGGTCATCTGGAAACTACCCACATGGGGATCCAGCCCATATACAGACACCAAACCCAGACACTATTGCAGATGCCAAGAAGTGCTTGCTGACAGGAGCCAGATAAAGCTGTCTCCTGGGAAGCTCTGCAGATGCTTGCAGTCAACCATTAGATTGAGCATGGGGTCCCCTATGGAGTAGTTAGAAAAAGATCTGAAGAAGCTGAAGGGGTTTCCAACCCCATAAGAAGAACAACAATATCAACCAACCAGACCACTCCCTCACAAAACTCCCAGGGACAAAACCACCAAGCATAGAGTACACATGGAGAGACCTTTAGTTCCAGCTGCATGTTTAGTAGAGGATGGCCTTGTCAGCCATCAATGGGAGGAAAGGCCCTTGGCTTGGAAAGGCTCAATGCTTCAGTGTAGGAAAATACCAGGGCAGGAAGGCAGGAACAGGGGGATAGGGAGACACCCTCTTAGCAGGAGGGTGAGGAAGGATTGCATTGAGGGTTTCCAGAAAGGAAGCCGGGAACAGGTATAACATTTGAAATATAAATAAATAAAATATCCAATAAAAATAAGCAAGTTTCTCCTGCACTCTGCATATTTTTAATGAAGATAGTTTTAAGAATTTTGTGCTCATTTCTTGCTACATGACTCTTTATCTCATGTGTGTAAAAATGTTACTTGGCTCTTTATCCCAAAAATGTAAACAATGTATAGGACACCAAATTTTTTTGTCTTTCTAGACAGATAGTAATTTATTGGCATCATGTGTTAATTCAACTCCCTCTTGCCAAATTCAAATATTAACTTTCTTATGCATACAACTCAGAAACATACTGGTTGTATAATGTGGGAAGATGATTCCCTCTAAAATATGATGATATCCTAGGAACTGAGCAAACCTTAAAGACAAGAAAAAAAAAAAAGACCTATCACAAGAAGAAAGACCTATAAAGTCAACTAACCTGGGCCCCTGGGAGACCAGAGACTGAACCACCAACCAACCATCATGCAGGGGCTGGACCTAGGCTCCCTACATGTATGTAGCAAATATGCTGCTTGGTCTTCATGCGTGTCCCCTAACAATCTGAACAGGACTGTCTCTGACCCTCTTGCCTGTCTTTGGATTCCCTTCCTTTAACTAGACTGCCAGACTGGGTCTCAGTGGGAAAGGATGTGCTTAGTCCTGCTGGAACTGGATGTCTGAGGTGGGGTGAGAAGAAGGGTAGAGGATAACGGGAGGGTGGGGTTGTATGGGTGAGGCTGGAAGAAGAAGAGGGAGGGGCTGTGATTGGGATGTAAAGTGAATAAATTGATGAATGAGGAAAAAAGAAAAACTCTCATTTTTTCTCCCATCCTCCTCTCTGAAGCCAGTCAAAAGGACTAGGGAAACATTCTCTGAACTTCTGCTAAGATCTTCATATGGCAAGTACCCTACTCTATACCGTATAACCGTCACTCAGAAATACTGACAGCAACCCAGTGATGTCCTTCAAAGTAGCTCCCTGTCTATTACCCAATAAGGAAACACACCATACTCTCCTTTGTTCAAATATTTTTCATAAAACCAAGGCAAAATTAATTTTTTTAAAAAAGACATGTATTTGAAAGAGGAAGAGGGGGAATATAGGAGGTATGGAGAGATGAAAGGGAGGGAGGAATCTTGAAGTTTAAGACACACAAAAATGATATTGTTCCTCTTTTGGTATTTAATTTCAGGGTTTAGGTGCTATATAAAATTTACATTAATGCATTTGTCTTCTTCTCCTTGTAAATGTTTATTTTATTACAGGGTTCTCAACGTGATTCTAGCCACAGGTGTGGAAAGACGCCTCCTTCCTTCACTGGCATCATTTTCTAGAAACTTTTCCTCTTCTAGTGTAGACTTTCACATCATCTAAGAAATATAACATGTATTTACATCTTGACCATTTAAAAACGTTGGCCATACTTTTTAAATTGTGATAATGCCTCCAATTTTATTGTATGGTATTTTCAAACAGCCAAGGGGAGTGTAGCCATCTCTGTGGCAAAATACTCCTAATTTAGTCAGTTATTAAAGCAAAATACCTATACTACCTACAATAGGGAAACTGAACTTCCACATTTTCTTCTGTTTTGGTCCTTTTTCTCTTGTAAAGCAGGGAAACTGTTGCCAGTTGGTAACACAGTTGCTCCATCCCTGTGTTGTCAAATATCTAGCCAGAAAAGGTTTCTTTGCTGGAGATATTAAATAAGGCCTTGCCAGAAAGCTTTCAATGGCTCGAGGAAAAGATTGTTAGGTCCCCCCAAAATGTGCAACCATCTCTAATCAGGAACTTAAGGTTTGAGGGGATGTTTATACTTGGATTTGAGAATTCTTAATCCAAATATTTCTCCAGGGTGGCAAATACATTATTGTATTTGTAAGCTGTAAGCTGAGCTGATGAGTGGAACCTTCTCATCCTTAAGTAGTTTTAAATAGGCGTTCTTCTCATAGCAAGAGATGGGGGTTTTCAGGAATTTCTAGCATACGTTTGATTCATCTAGTTGTGTTCTGTGTGTTTCCCTGAGAACATAGTATAATAAAAATAATTGTTTCAGGCTGGAGAGATGGCTCAGTGGTTAAGAGCACTGACTGCTCTTCCAGAGGTCCTGAGTTCAAATCCCAGCAACCACATGGTGGCTCACAAACATCTATAATGAGATCTGATGCCCTCTTCAGGTGTGTCTGAAGACAGCTACAGTGTACATATATATAATAAATAAATAAATCTTTTTAAAAAATAATTGTTTCATAATGGCATGGCATTTCTTTACATAGCTTTATGGAGAGCTGAGATTGAGAATTCTTGTTGTTATAACACATGATACATCCCTAATTAAACTCTGACACTTTAAATGGAAATAGTACCTTTTATTTCAAAAAACATTGTCATTCCCCCAACCATGTACCTGCTCTGACATGGGAGGTATACTTTTAAAGGTTTCAAATTTTCACACGTTGAAATTTTCTTAGAATAGAATTCAAGTGTCAACCCGAAGAGAAGAAAAAAAATCACACACACTATTATTTGTTTAACATTTTTATTAAGGTTGACGTTTGTTGTTAAAGACATATTGTATACTACAACTAGGTTAAATGCTGTCTCTGTGATACATACGATACACACCAGTTTGCCATTGTAAAGTAGAATATAGTGTAGATCCAGCCAGTGTGACAAACTCTATTGCAGTGCTATGAACGTTAGTCTAATATGTTTTGATACAGGAGATGAGCATCTGAGATTGGGCCCTGATGTCAGTGTCCCCGGATGCAAACTTGGCCCCTTAATCACTATCTATATGACTTTATCCTCTACCGTCCTCACTGTACCTGCATCTTCTCATTTGCAAAATTGGAAGCCACCTACTTAACAGGTTATTCTGGGGATTAAGTGAAATAAGAATGTGGAAAACCCTGCCATTTTAATTAAAAAGAAACAAAGCCCTGTTTAACCTACCAAGAGACTACAGATTATTTTAAGCAGAAACACTTTGCATTTGCTTAAAATAAATTAAAGAGCAGAATACTTTGGCTCATATGCATTCATTAAAGCAGGTGGGATGAACAATACTAAACAGCTCTTTGATAAGGAATAATGCAGTCTTTATGTTCAGAGACGGACTGTTTAACATAAACCATCTGTGGTTCCATATACCCGGAACACATAGCTCGGAACAGGCTGGAACCTCACTGTTTAGGAATCGTTGCACCTTCACCTGCATTTCTTCCAGAGATACAGAAGGAAGGGAGCAAAGCTGAACAAAAAGAAAACAACGGGTGAGCAGCACACCAAAACTAAGTGCAGGATATCAGGAATGCTTGTGAGCCAAGCGGAAAACTAAATGAATTAATCTCATTATGAATTCATAGTGATGTATGCACAAGAACTGAGCAGGCTCAGTCCAGGCGTACGTAACTCCATCATGGAGAGGTGAAGGGCACAAGGTCCCACCTCTAGCTGAGTGGCTATTAGCTGTTGGTAGCTTCTGGAAGAGGGAAAGTACTTTTTCCTTTAAGTGGGCAGCCCCTAATTGGGACTCCACTAAGGGCCACACATCCAAGAATTTATGAGCAGCACAAACTGTGCTTCTTGATTTTTAAGGGGGATATAATAGTATTTGGCTCAGTGGTAGAGTGCTTGCTTACCATATGACCCTGAGTTTAACTCCTAATACTGTAAAAGATGAATAAATGAAAAAGAAAATGGGATAAAAAGAGGACACAAAGTTGGGCAGGTAGACAACTTTGATCTGGCGGGAGCTGGGGAGGAAGCTAATATAGTCTAAATGCATTGTGTGAAATTCCTAAGAAGCTTTAAAAAAAAATGAGAAAGAAAACTGATAACACACACGCACCTGAGAATTTTATTTTAGAGGGCTTACTGCTGACGAGTATAGAAAACTTAAATTTAAAAAGAATGTTATTCTATTTGGTTTTCTGAAGTAAACAAAATATACTCTTCTAGGACACGGCATTTTCTCAACCTCGGGAAACATTTCGAGTGCATGGTGGATTTAACCCCATTAATGTTTGAAAATGTAATGAGTGGTTCAGATTCTGATTTTCATACTCAGCCTAACTGTATGATGCTCTTTCTTGCCTTACAGGGACATCTGCTGGCAGGTAGCTAAAAGGTCTGGAAGAACAGGATACAGGCCTCGCAGCCTGGGCGGAATTCTGCAGCCCCACATGAATCTGCTTCATAGTGTTCCTGACTGCCAACAGTCTAAATATTATATCATTTTATGGTCCAGTGTTTCTAGGATCAGTGATGATTAGTTGTGACTGATTATTACCTCTCACTTTAAAAGTGAATAATTAAAAAAACACAGAAACTGGCATCATTTTTTCTGCTAGTGTTAGCCATCAAAAAAAAAAAAAAAAAAAAAAAAAAAAAAAAAAAAGATAAAATAACCGATTCTCTTTTCTGGTTTGATTAAACAAGAGTCACCCTCATGTTCTGTTTTTTGAGAAATAGTTCTGGATTAATCCAGATAGTATCATCTTAGAATTAAAGTGCCAATCAAGGCTAATGTTTCCCACAATGCAACAGTTTGCGCATTTCCCTTCTTAAGCATAACATACCATTAGTGGGTGAATATTGTCAAAAATCATCACCATGTGCTCTTGCCTCCTATTATTTATACATGTAACTTTTAAAGATAACAGACTTTCATCAGCCAAGACATCACCTGCTCATAGACATGATGTAATCATTAACTCATTACAGCTAAATAATAGCAGAGCACATTTTCACAGGTTAACACATATCTTGTTAAGAATTGAAAGATCAAGAAAGAATGAGAAAGCTGGTACTCGAAAGATCTGCATGCCAGTGTGGAAAATACACTCAGACAAGATTGTTAGCATGTCCTCCTTCTTCTCAACTGTTGCACCGTCATAAGAGAACCAAGAAATTTATATTGGCGTTCTACACGAGGTCAACACATTTTACTGCATTTGCCAAATTGTCAAGTCATAAAATATATTGCCTTTCCTAGTTCCAACATGGTAAAAGCACCAATCTTTATGCTTCCTTACAAATAACGGAGGGAAACATGAATGGTGATTATCGGTGTGAAAAGAATAAGTAAACCCAAGTCAGGAGAGAAAAATTAGTGTTCTTTCAAATGTAATCTAGTTCACTTGAAACTCAAATGCAAACATAGATACTGAGGTGCCTCGGCTTCAGTGTTGTCCATAAAGACCTTCACAACTAAATAAAAAACTATTAGAGACGTGGGTGTAGTATTAAATCTTTTTTGTGATTTCTTATATAACGACTCAAAATTTACTTAGCATGAACTTCACCAAAGAAAGCGAATTTTAGCAAGTTACAATTTAAAGTCTGCCCTTTATCAGACCCATGAGACAATGAGACAATCCTGTTTTTATTCTTGCTGTAGACTGTAGACTGTTTGCGGTCATATACACACCTGCAGAAGCAATTAGCTCATCAAATATGAATATAGTGCACAGAGTGCCAACATTATTACAGTCTGAGACCATCTTATCCTTTATTATAATACTGTCATCAAACAGATGTTTTTAAACTAGCCAGACTGCTGCAAATAAATTTAAAGTGACAGTAGGCTTCTAAAAGATGCTCAAGTGGTTGCTTATAAAACATCAGGAAAGAATTACAATATGATAAAAGCAGTACGACTCGTCCACCAAAAAGAATGGAGGAATTACTGGATTGCCTGGTGATGGTGGTGGTGTATGCCTTTAATTCCAACACTTGGGAGGCAGAGACAAGAGGATCTCTGTGAGTTCAAGGCCACCCTGGTCTACATAGCGAGTGCCAGGACAGCCAGTAAGACTTTCTACCTACTGAGACCCTCCCTCAAAAGATTTAATAAGTAAATAAAATGTAAAAAATAAATAAATAAATTATTGGGTCAATAAAAGAAAAAAAAAGAATATTAAAAAGGGCATTATGAACGTTCAGATATTTTCTTTCAGAAATTTAGAAATAGAATGATAAAATTTATTTTAAAGTGACTTTTAATTTTTCCCTGAAAGATAAATGAACCATTGTTCACCATACACTCTTACAATATATAAAAAAAAAATGTTGATATCAGATGATATAACATAATCTATACATTAAAGAATGGTATTACAAAACATACAGGAAAATTGTAGGAAAAGTTTAAACTGTTTACTTTTCTAGTTAAACAGAAATTCTTTTAGCTAATTATCATGAGATATTGCCTAGAAATTAACCAGTCATGTTGTGTTTCTCTCTCCAGACTTACAATTAGTAACGCTATTAATGTGGTTCCTGTACTTTGCATAACTAATTATACTGCTATGAACTAATGGCGATAAAAATAGCAATACCCATCAACTACCAATTAATGCTTAATGAGAGCATATAAACCTTGGCATTGTAATGCATTTCAAAATTGTTGCTCACGTTCCTTTTGCAATTGTGCAAAAATGGTAAAACCAGTAACAACTATGATTGAAAGTGTAGAAAGCATAGTGATCACATCACTGAAAGAAAATCAGAAAAATAAATATATATATACATACATACATACATACACACACACACACACACACACACACACACACACACACATAGCAGGGTAACATAGGTATGTAACCATGACAAGTCAGTACAAAACTAAAGATACATGCTAGAAAGCCAACTCAATTATCATAAACTCTTTCTGAAGAAATGTTTTCACCAGCGAAGGCAGATTCTAATTCAAGAGCAGACAGTGTAGGTGGGCAACAGACTGTGACAAACTACTCTATCTAGTCTCTTCTATGGCTCCACATAACTTCCATTAAGATTATTTACAGTCTTGTTGGGGTTCTCCAGTTAAGTGTAGGTTCTCAACTGTCACAACTTTTGGAAGCATTAACTTTTTTCTCTCTCATATCCTATACACAAGTTAAAAATAAATATAGTGATACACCTTTCCTTCCTGTCAGTTTGTTATCATTTTATAGCTCAAACTACTAAGCCAAGAAAAGACTAAAAACATAGGAAGAAGACCCATTGGGTTTAATCACAATATTTAAAAATATGCCCTTTATTTCAGGAAATACAAGATAAAGTGTAACATCTATTCTAAAATAAGGATATGCATTATAGCCCATAAAATAAGGGTATGCATTATAGCCCAAAATTGTTCTTAACAAAGGGTCAAAGGGGTCTAGTGGAAATTCCATCCATCCTCCCTCTCTGAGTCTCTTCCCGGATCACATGTAGGTCAGGATCTTCCTACATGTGTGGCCATTTCATTAGATTTTCAGAATTAAGTGCCAGGTATATGATAGGAGCAGATTATAGAGGAGGAAATTTCCTTCAGAACCCGGGTCGTCAGTTGGAAGGACAGGAAGATGGGAGGCTGGCCTCAGCTCAAAGGCTCCGTTATCGATAGATAGGTGTGAGACTGTTAGCCATCATTTGGTGCTTAGCCTAAGTGCACCAATGCTATATTGAACACCAACCTTCATGTTCCTTCTTCACAGAAGGCAAGTGTAGATTTCTTATATTGTACCTCAAGGCTACAAAGGCAAATATTCAAACCTACTAAACCAGAAGTACTGGTGTTCTTTTAAAAAAATAATATATTTTATTCGATATTCTCTGCATTTACATTTCAAACGTTATCCTCTTTCTATCTATCCCCCCTCCCCCTTCACTTGCTTCCAAAAAGGTGCTGCCTCTCCCAACCATGCTCTTCCAGCTCAGCACCTTGGCATTCCCCTACACTGTGAAAAAGCACCTCCACTGGACCAAAGGCCTTTTTCCCACTGATAATACCATCCTCTGATGCTTATGCAACTGGAACTCTGGGTCTTTCCATGTGTGCTCAATGGTTGCTGTTTTAGTCCCTGGGAGCTCTGGAGGGTTTGGTTGGTTTATTGATATTTTTGTTCTTCCCCTCGGATTGCAAATCCTTTCAGCTCCTTCATTGGGGTCCCCGAGTTCAGTCCGATGATTAGCTGCAAGTATGGCACCTGTATCTGTATGGCTTTGGCAGAGCCTCTGAGGAGGCATCCATGACAGCCTATTGCCAGTAAGCACTACTTGGTGTCAGCAATAGTGCATAGGTTTAGTGGATGCATAGGGGATGGATCCCCCAAGTGAGGCATTCTCTGAATGATCTTTTCTTCAATCTCTGCTTCTCTATTTGACCTTGTATTTCCTCCCATGAGTGTTTTGCTCTCCCTTCTAAGAAGGACTGAGACATCCACCTTCTGGCCTTCCTTCTTTTTGAGCTTCATAAGGTCTGTGAATTGTTTCTTGAGTATTCAGAGCTTTTGGAGGCTAGTACCTCCTTATCAGTGAGTGCATACCACATGCGTTCGATTGTAACTTGGTTATCTCCCTCAGGATGATAGCTTCTACTTTGATCCATTTGCCTAGGAATTTCATAAAGTCACTGTTTCTAATAGCTGATTAGTACTACATTGTGTAAATATACCATATTTTCTGTATCCATTCCTCTGTCGAAGGACATCTGGGTTCTTTCCATCTTCTGGCTATTATAAATAAGACTGCTATAAACATGGGAAAGCAAGTGTTCTTCTTAGATGTTGGAGTGTCTTTTGGGTATATGCCCAGGAGTGGAAAAGCTGGGTCTTCAGGTAGTACTAGTACTATATCTAATTTTCTGAGGAACCTCCAGACTGATTTCTAGAGTTGTTGTACCAGCTTGCAACCCCACCAATGGTAGAGGAGTATTCCTCTTTCTCTACATCCTCGCCAGCATCTGCTGTCACCTGAATTTTGATCTTAGCCATTCTGGCTGGTGTGAGGTGGAATCTCAGGGTTGTTTTGATTTGCATTTCCCTGATGGCTAGGAATGTTGAGCATTTCTTTAGGTATTACTCAGTTGAGAATTCTTTGTTTAGGGCTGTACCCTATTTTTAATAGGATTATTTGATTCTCTGTAGTCTAACTTTTGAGTTCTTTGTATATATTGGATATTATACCTCTATCAGATGTAGAATTGGTAAAGATCCTTTCCCAATCTGTTGGGTGCCATTTTGTCCTCTTAATAATGTCCTTTGCCTTACAGAAACTTAGCAATTTCAGGAGATCTGATTTGTCAATTCTTGATCTTAGACCATAAGCCATTGGCTTTTCTGTTTATATTATATATCCAGTCTAATAGTCTATATTGTTTTATTGGGGAATTGAGTCTGTTGATGTTAAGAGATATTAAGGAATGGTGATTGTTGTTTCCTGTTATTTTTTGTTGTTAAAAGTAAAATTATGCTTGTGTGCTTTTCTTTTTGTGGTTTGCTGCAGGAAGATCATTTTCTTCCTTTTTCTAGGGATTAGCTTTCCTCCTTCTATTGGTGTTTTTCATCTATTATCCTCTGTAGAGCTGGGTTTGTGGAGAAATATTGTGTAAACTTGCTTTTGTCATAGAATATCTTCGTTTTCCATCTATGGTAATTGAGAGTCTTGCTGGATATAGTAATCTGGACTGGCATTTGTGTTCTCTTAGGGTCTGTATGATGTCTGTCCAGGATCTTAAGTCCAAATCTTGTTTTCCTGGTATGTTGGGATATCCACTTCTTGCTGTGGTGGGAAAACTGGGTTCTAATGTTGCCGGGTTGTCTTGGTTTCCATTGCTTAGGTTCTTGTGCTTGCTTCTTGCCATCTGTGATGCTAGGTGATCTTGTTGTCTCTGACTGGAGCTTGTCTCTCCTGTGGGTCTGTGTGCACATGGACTCAGGAGGGAGATTGCTCCTGGGTATCAAACTCTCTGTGGGCAGGCTGTGAATCCTGATGGGGGTGGCCCAGCTCTGGTTCTGGGCCGGAACAGACAGTTTCCAGTCAGCACTATGTGCCTTGGTGTTCTTTTTAATTTCTAGAACCTGGCACAACAATAATTTGTGGTAAGCACTCCTTCACAAGCAGTATGAATGCTCAAGTTTCAAGGAGGAAAAAGACATAGATATAAAAATCTCAATTCATAGACTACAAAAGCATTCGAGTGCTACATTTAAAACTGTTATATGCACCATGAAATGCTTTTCAGTGTTTCGCTTTTACCGTTCAGTTCATACTCGACTTCTCCAGCTGCCAAGTATAAGATGGCCTGCTCTCTTTGGAAGTTTGCAGTGCGAGCTTGCTGGAGCAGTTCCCTGCCACCCCACCCCTGGCAGCCACCTTTTTGCAGAAAAGTTACTTCTTGAAAAGACTGAAAATCTAATTGGTGATTCCTAGATAACCAAAACTATTGAAAACTGTGATTTATGTAAATTATTTTATAGAGTATGAACTGGAAGTAAGAGTATCATGTGTTAAATTTGTTTATGAAGGAGGGAAAATTATTATTACTATTATTATTATTTTATTATTATTATTATTATTATTATTATTATTATTATTATTACAGTCCAATCATTGACCGTCTCCTAGTCTTCCCTTCTGCAGTTCATCATCCCATTTCTCTTCCCCAATGTCTCCAAGAGAATTTTCTCCCCAGGCCAGGCTTCTTCACTAACTGGAGCCTCAAGTCCCTTAAGGCTTAGGTGCATCTTCTTCCACTGAGACCAGACCAGGCAGTCCTCTGCTGTATATGTGTTGGAAGTCTCAGACCAACTCGTATATGCTGCCTGGTTGGTGGCACAGTGTCAGAGAGATCTTAGGTGTCTGGTTAGTTGAGACT
This sequence comes from Micromys minutus, assembly GCF_963924665.1. Taxonomy (NCBI): domain Eukaryota; kingdom Metazoa; phylum Chordata; class Mammalia; order Rodentia; family Muridae; genus Micromys; species Micromys minutus. The sequence continues at coordinate 22,614,452 of NC_137956.1, read as the reverse complement.
GCTGGACTTCCTATGGGGTCACTCTCCTCCTCAGCTTCTTCCAGCCTTTCCCTAATTCAACCATAGGGGTCCCCAACTTCAGTCCTCAATTGGTTGGGTGTAAGAATCTGCTTCTATCTCAGTCAGCTGCTTGTTGGGCCTCTCAGAGGACAGCCAGGCTAGGCTCCTGTCTTCAAGCACACCATAGCTTCAGTAATAGTGTCAGGCCTTGGAGCCTCCAGAAGAGAATTTTTTAAACAGGTCTCAAGTAATAAGAAATATCTATGCTGTAGCAATGCTTGTTGAAAGGATCTAAGAAGTGTTGGTGATAGTACCCAATACATTCTATCACAAATAACCCTGGAACAATAAAAATACAAAACAGATTTTTTTTTTACCTAGTTATAGTTAAAGATTAAAAGCTTTGGTTTTATTTCTCAAAACTTGTGGTACTGAGTTTTCTGCGATTGGGAACAAAGACATTATAGTTTCAAAAACAATGCCGTTCCATTACTGTAAGCTACATTTGAATTATTGTAAAAAACTGGCTTTCACTAAAAGATATAAAATAACTAGGTTGATTATCTTTATATTTAAAAATGACTGTTTGCTTCAAGTTTTATTATTTACAAACTAAACCTTGTATGACTTAAGTAGTTGATATCTATCAAACACCATTATAGGAAGGCACACGGAATGGACATTGAAAGTTGGTCACTTCTTACACAGGGGATTTAAAACAAGTTTTTTAGTTACTTTCACCAATTAACACCTTTACATCAGATCCTTTACTCATTATTGCCATGTGACTGGGGTTTTCTGAGGGTGGCATTTGCATCCTGGTTGACTTCCAGGATTTAGACCAATAAACTAAGACTTCCTCCCATTTTATCCACACTTATTTTCCATAGCTTCCCCTCTTGTCAATAACTAATGAGCTATCCTACCCAGGCCAAAAGCAACAATTCTTAGAGCAGGCTGTGGATACTCATGATCCTTCTGGTTTCTCTCTCTCTCTCTCTCTCTCTCTCTCTCTCTCTCTCTCTCTCTCTCTCTCTCTCTCTAGACAAACAGTATACTTTCATGTATTGGTCATCACAGCAAAAGCTAATGAATGCGTGCATCCAACACCATATGAAACATTCAGATCTTGAAAATGGGAGGGAAAACATGTTTATATAAACAAAGAAATGAAAACTTGAAACTTTTATGGTGGCGGGGATTAGGATCAATAAGCACAAATGAAAGGCTATGAAAGCTTGTTAAAGAACCTGTCGGTCTTTTTTAGTAAGATTTTATAACTTAATAGGTAGATTAAATATTTATATAATATATGCATATATAGATAGTATTGGTTAGAAGATGGATCGATAATAGATGATAGAAAGATATCAGTTCCCACCCGCTCAGAGAAGACTGGGGTTGTGGATGGGTGAAGGATTGTGGGAGGGGATGACTGGGAGGGGGACAGTGAGCAGGATGTTAAGTGAAATTTTTTTTAAAGGTAATTACTTTAGTATTAGTATTACTGGTGGAATATGTCTTCACAAAATCATGTTAGGAACTGATTTATCGCCAGAAATTCCAAAAGAAACATACTTACCACTAACATAACAGCATCATTTATTGTTCTGGAAAAGGAACATAACCAATGTATGAAGATATATGGGAACAGATGCCTGTCATGGCTTTACTTATGTGTCACATGTATTATTTTGGGAAATAGCAGCAAAGGCTGCTGTACCCTTTGTAGGAGCCTGATCTGAAGAGCTACCACCACATCTGTACATTGGACTACTGGGAAGTTATTTGAAGAAAAGTCAAAGCCAAGACCGGCAAGAGTACCCATAATAAATTTAAGGCGGTGTCACATTACGTCCTCAATTATAATCCTGTTTCCAGTTAAAGTGAGAAATGAAAAGAGATTGATAAAATTTTATGTAAGGTTTTCAATGTTGGAAAATGTTTTCAATAGTGTGAGCTGCCTAAGTATAAGGGGTAAGATTTTGAGAAAAGTAGATTAGGATTAATTACGTTTAGATTATTTGGAGCATCTTCTAGGCAAGCATTACCTTTTGTTTAAAAACAATCAAAGAAACAAAAATTAAGGCATACAATCCTTGAACTCAGTTTTATTAGCAAGTTTTCTTCAGATGCTATGTTTGTTGAGGCTTTCACACAGATCCCTCTCAACCTGAACCAGTTGGATAGGTTGTGCAATGGAGGGGGCAGCAAAGGTTGTCCACTGTGCAACTCCTAACTCCATGGACTTGGTCCAACCGAACACAACTGTCTTGCGATTATGTATGCACACAGTATTTGTACTATACTGTGTGAAAAGAAGACAGTTGTTCAGACTGAGGCGAGAGAATAACATACCATAGTTTACTTTGCATTTCTCTGGTGGTGAGGTATATTGAGGACTTTTTAAAAATGGTTATTGGCTACTTGGGGAGGGTGTCTTTTTAAGTGTCTATACAAATTTATTGGCCCATTTGTTGACTAGCAGTTTTAGTTCCTTTCAGTTTACTTTCTTTCTATTCTAGTTTCCTCTTTGTCTTACATAACACTGAGCTCTATTTCCTCTTCCATGGAAGATCCCCTCCTGCATCCGGTCCTTGACTAGATACTTAACCTCTATGGTTATTCTGATTGAAACACACATACCTAATGCCTAAAAGCTAACACCCACGTATAAAAGAAACCTTCAATATTTGTCTTTTGACCTTGGAGTTACCTCTGTGAGAATAGTTGTTTCTAGGTCCACCAATTTTCGTGAAATTTTCCTAATTCTGTTTTTTATAAGTTGAATAGTATCCTATTGAGTACAATAGGTCACATTTTCACTATCAAAGGCTCAACAGTTAATGAACGTGTAGGCTATTTCCAACTTCTGGCTATTGTGAATAGAGCAGCAGAAATGAACTTGGATGAGCAAGTATCTCTGCAATAAGATGTAGGACCCTTGGTGTAGTAACTCAAGAGCAGTTTAGCTAGATCGTGTGATAGATCGACTTTTAAATTTCCGGGGGAAATCTACATTGATTTCTGTGGCAGTTGTACCAGTGTGCACTCCAACGAGCAAGGCATAAATGTCTGCATATTCCCACATCCTTGCAAACATGCACTGCTGTTTGTTTCATTGATCTTGGCCATGATGACTGGTGTAAAATGAAATATCAAAGGAATTTTAGTTTTCATTTCACTAATATCTTAAAATCTTGAACATTTTCAATATTTCCCAGCCATTTGTGTTTCATCTTTGGGAAACTGACTAGCCCTATGACCCAATTTTTTAATTGGCTGATTTACTTTTGTGAAGTAGAGGGTTTTTTTTTTTTTTCAGTTTTTAACACATTCCAGATACTAAGTTTTCCCATTCTGTAGGATTCCACTTTTCTGAAATGAAGATGTCCTTGTCTGTGCAGAAACTTCTTAACTACATGACGTCCCATTTAATAATTGTTGGTTTTAATATCTATGCTACTAACCTTAACCTTAAACCTAACGCTAAACCTAACTCTAACCCTAACCCTAACCCTAACCATAACCATAACCCTAACCATAACCATAACCATAACCCTAACCCTAACCCTAACCCTAACCCTAACCCTAACCCTAACCCTAACCCTAACCCTAACCCTAACACTAATCCTAACCCTAACCCTAACCCTAACCCTAACCCTAACCCTAACCCTAACCCTAACCCTAATCCTAACCCTAACCCTAACCCTAACCCTAACCCTTACAACTATGAGTCTTGTTCAGAATGTCCTTTCCTGTACCAATAAGCCTAAGCTTATCCCCCACTATCTCTTTTATATAGTTTAGGGTCTAGACTTACATTAATATTCTTTATGGGTTTGGAGTTGAGTTTTGTGTAAGATGATATATAAGTATCTACTTTCATTCTTCTATATGCAGGTGTCCACTTTGACAGATATGTTTGTTAAAGTAGCATCTTTTCTACAGTGTTCTTTTTGCTTCTTTGTCAAATATGAGGTGTCTGTAGGGATGTGAGGTTTTGTGCCCATCTATTTCATTACCCCATGTGTCTGTTTTTATGTTAATCCCATGCTGGTTTTGTTACTACAGCTTTATAAGTCAAGTTGAAATATGGGATGCTGATATTTCTAGCAGTTCTTTTATTATTTGGGAATGTTTTAGCTATTCTGGGTCTTTCATATTTTCATATGATTTTAAGAATTTTTTCAACTTCTGAAAATTGTGTAGAAATTTTTATTGGGAAAGGCATTAAATCTATAGATCATTTTAATAGAATGGCTATTTTTTACAATATTATTCCTACCAAACTATAAGTATAGGAGAAATTCTATCTTCTACTGTCTTAAAGATTTTTTACATATGGATTTCACTTGCTTGAAGTTATATCAAAATATTTTTATAGATTTTTATGAAATGTGTCATTTCCCTGATTGCTTTTTCAGTATGTTTTCATTTGCATCTAGGACAGTTACTGATTTTTGTGTATTAATTTCATATGCTGCTACTTTGCTGAAAGTATTTATCAGCTGTAGAAGTTTCCTGGTAGAATCTTTTGAGTCTTTTATGTATAAAAACACATGTGCAAATAAGGTGCCTCAACTTCTTCCTTCCCGATTTGTATCCCCTTCAGTTTATTACTGTACTGACTACAACTTCAGGTACTAAATTTAATAGGTATGGAGAGAGTATGCATCCTTGTGTTCTTTCTGGGTTCTATTTTTAAATAAATAAGTCAAAAATAAGCATTGTAGACAAGATTTCCTTCAACTGGTGGCACCAGAAAACTACCCATGTACAGAATGACACTAGATCCCTATCTTTCACACTGTACAAATATAAATCCAACATGGATCAAAGGTCTTCATGTAAGTCTAAAACTGCTGGAGAAAAACATAGATAAAGCATTTTAAGCTATACTCCCAACTAAAAGTGTTTTGGCTATTATGTGTACAGAGGTTTCTTTTCTGGCCCAATCTATTTCGAGTTCTGTAAGTTTCTTGTATGTTCATTGTCATCTAGTTCTTAAGGATAGGGAAGTTTTCTGTGATTTTGTTGAATATATTTACTATGCCTTTTAGTTGGGAGTCTTTGTCCTCTTCTTACACCTGTGATCCTTAGGTTTGGTCTTCTCATTGTGTCCTGGATATTCTGGATGTTTATTGATTATGTTCTTGTGCCTTCCTCTTGCCATCTTGTTATCTGTGATTGTAGGTGATCTTGCTGTCTCTGACTGAAGCTTGTCTCTCCTGTGGATCTGCATCCTGAGTCCTCATGGCGGTGACCAGTCTCTCTGTCGAGTACTCAGGTAGGACAGTGTTTGTGAGGCTGTTCTGGTAGCTCAGCAGTCTGGGGGCAGGCCCTGAGCTCTGATGGCTGGTATTCATTAACAGACCAATGGATAATAAAGATGTAGTGTAAATATACATTGAATTTTATTCAGCTATTGAATGAAATTGTTTATGTATAGGAAAATAGATGTAACCAAACATTATCACTTAAGGAAACTGAACCAACTAAAGATTATCATTTAAGTAAATGAAGTCAAATTAAGAAAGACAAAAATCACATTTTTCTTTCATCTACAAAATCCTAGATTCATAGATGTGGGTCTCGCCACTCAGATGCTGGGATGCCATTCAGGGAGATGAAACACAGGGCACTTTGCTATGTTCTTTCCTCTCTACCACTGGGGCACTAGGCTCATGACACACCCTCACAGGGAATGTGGGCTACAGCCTGGGTGAGAAAGAGTTCAGGCTGGGGCCAAGGCTGGTTCTCAAACTTTCAGGCACCCAGATGCCACTAGGAACAGCAGGGAGGGAGTTGAAAACACACCCTACCCATTCTGAGATGGGGGATGGGAGTCCCACTTAGCTCAGGGTGAGTGTCTGGAGTGGGGAAGAGCCTTCTTTAGGAGACTTAAGTGGAGCAGGTCTGTAAGGAAGGCTTTCCCCCATTGTGGTCCTTGAGGTAAGAGACAGTCCTTTCTTGTCCAAATTGTTGATTCATGGTGGGAAAAGGGATACATATAATTTACTCAGGGTGGACCAGAGGTTAAATACCTTTTGCAGGAGGGAATGTTCAAAAAGGGAAACTTATTTGCTAAACCATCAGGGCCCATCTACATGACCAGTTTCCATGATCCTTTTAGTGGGGTGTAATGGCCATGTGCTCCAGGACAAAAGCTGGGTAGGAACAGATTCAAATGCCTACCGTTCTCAGTTATAAGGATTGCTGGAGTTCCTTAAACTGCTTAGCCTTACCAGTTTTTCTGTCTGGTGACATGGTTTCACTTGTCCCACACATAGATACAAAAAATACATGTATACACACACACACACACACACACACACACATATATATATATATATATATATCACATAAAATTATAAGTAAAACTGTCAAAGGGAGGGAAGGGGATTAATAAGAGAAAGAAGAGATGGAAAAAATAGCCATGTAAAAGGTAGAAAAATATGGTCTAAGTACAGTATACATATTAAAAAACCATAAATATTACTTATTTTCATCTATGTTTTTCTAAAATGGCTTAGGCATAATGTGGTAAAAGAAAGCTCAAGTATAAAGGGTTAGCAATGTTCCTTAAGAAGATTGTCAAAAATAGCAGCTACAGGTACTGAGTTGTCTCCCACCTTGTTTCTAGAGGGGTTTTTGTTGTTGTTGTTGTTGTTGTTGCGTATGGTTTCTATGTATACTCTTTTGAAAATTTGGGAATTAGGGAGGCTAAGCCTCTTAGAGAGTTTGCAAAAACAGGTGAAGTGCTTGGGAAGCAAAACTGGTGCAAATTAATGGTGTTAACATATAAGGTTTGGTAGATACAGGAGCTGATGTTAGTACACTTTCCCAAAAGTCATGGAATCAAGAATGGCAACTTCAGAAGCTTTACACATAGTTTATAGGAATTAGTAAATTATCAGGAATAAGACAAAGTACCAAATGGATTGCCTGTGTGGGACCAGAAGGGCAAACAGGGAAGTTAAAACTTTATGTGGCTGACATATTCATAAATTTATGGGAAAAGAATCTTTTACAATAATGTGGTATGCAAATTAATATTCTTGAAATTCCAGGGACAACAAATGAGGAAATTAAGATTGATATGGTAAATGCTCCTGGGGAAGGTAATGATATGGGTGATCAAGAAAAATCACAAGCTGTGCCCATGATTTACAAACAGGACATCACAAAGATCAAATTTATAAAGGTAGCCATTGCTGACAAACCAACAGCCTTGCTCCTAAAGTGGTTATCAAGCCGACGTGTATGGAAAGAGCAATGGCCCATAATCACGGAAAAACTGTAGGTTTGAACAACTGGTAAATGAGCCACTGGAGGCTCAACATATAGAATAGTCTAGCAGCCCATGGAATTCCCCTGTGTTTGCTATAAAACAAGTATGTCAGAAAAAGTGGAGGATGATAACAGATTTAAAAGCAGTTAATAAGGTGATTCAGCCAATGGGTCCTTTACAGCCTGAACTTCCTTTACAATCTTTGTTGCCAGAATTATGACCTATAATAATAATTGGCTTGAAAGATTGCTTTTCACAATTCCATTACATAAACAGAATAGGGAAAGATGTGCTTTAATAATGATTAAATAATGATTATCCACTAAAGAGATACCACTTGGAGGTGCTTTCCATGGGGTATGTTGGTCAGTGTTTTCTGCAACTACCATTAGAAATAATTCATAAGCAACTCCTTCAGTCTATCATTTATCATTATGTGGATGACATTCTTTGGCTGATTCTGACAAAGATGTTTTAAAGAATATGTTACCCAGATGTCCCTCAATAGAAGAATGGATACAGAAATTGTGGTACATATACACAATGGAGTACTACTCAGCTATTAAAAACAACGAGTTCATGAAATTCCTTGGCAAGGATAAAACTTGAAGGTATTATCCAAATAACCAAGTCACAAAAGAGCACTCATGCTGTGTACTCACTTATAAGTGGATACTAACCCAAGAAACCATCCACAGAACTTATGAAGCTCAAAAAGAAGGAAGGCCAGAATGTGGATGCCTCAGTCCTTCTTAGAGGGGAGAAAAAAACACTCAGGGGAGAAAATTCAAGGTCAAATAGAGGAGCAGGGATTGAAGAAATGATCTACAGAGGTTACCTCACCTGAAGAACTACCCCATATACAGTCACCAAATACAAACACTATTGCTGATGCCAAGAAGTGTTTACTGACAGAAACCAGATATGGATGCCTCCTCAGAGGCTCTGCCAGAGTCATATAGATACAGATGAGGATGCTTGCAGCTACACATCAGACTGAACACTGGGACCCCAATGAAAGAGGACAAACAAAGGACTGAAGGAGTTGAAAGGTTTACAACCTCATAGGAAGAAAAGCATCATCAACCAGCCAAGGCACTGAGGTGGAGAGAGTGATTGGGAGAGAGAGCACCTTCATGGAAACAAGTTGAGGGGGAGAAGGGGTGAAAGGTGTAACATTTGAAATGTAAATACAGAGAATATCCAATAAAATTGAAAAAAAATAATATGTTAAGTTACCACAAAGAATTCTGCCAATCTAGGGGTTACAGATTGCTCAAGAAAAAAATGCAAAGAGGATATTTACTTACTTATTTGGATTATACAATCAATCAACAAAAAATTCAACTACAAAAGGTACATATCTGTACGGACCAACTGCAAACACTTAGCAATTTTCAAAAATTAATAGAAGATATTAACTGACTGAGGTCTACAGTTGGAATAAGTACATAAGAGTAAAGTATTTGTTTCAAACATTACAAGAAAATTCAAATTTAAACAAACCAAGATGTCTAACAGCTGGAGCCGAAAGAGTTAATTCTTGTAGAACAAAAACTGCAAGATGCATGTAGGGAGCAAATCGATGTGCTTGTATTTTAGTCATTTTGCCTTCGGTTCACTCACCTACTAAACTCATTATGCAGAGAGAAGATCGTATTATGGAATGGATTTTCTTGGCTCATAAAGTCAAATATTGAAGACTTATATAAAAAGATTTCTGAATTAATTATAAAAGGTAGAATAAGATTATATCAAGTGTCAGGAACAGATCTGGCTGAAATTGCAGTACCTCTTACAAATGCTGAGATTATGTCATTATGGATGATTAATGAACATTGCCAAAGAGTTTATAATAATTACTTGGGCAGAAATGAATAACAAGTATGCAGAAAAGCAAACACATACAGTTTGTAAAATGAACTTATTGCGTTCTTCCATATATCCTAAAGAGAAAACTAATAACTGAGTTCTGTGCTGTGCAACCAACATTCTACACTGATGCAAACCAGATGGGGATGGTTGTAAATGAGACAAAGTAAGCAAGGTGCTCAAAGTTTATATACCTCAGTCCAAAAGTCAGATTGGCATGCAATCCCTGCGGTATTATTAGATTATCCTTATTCTCTTAACATAATCACTGAGTCTATATATGCACAAAGAGCTGTTTTCCATATAGAGATTGCTGAAATTTATCTGCCCATTTGTTGACAGGCAGTTTTGCTTTCTTTGTGTCTAATTTTTGAAATTATTTTTTTTTAATTTTGGATATGAGCACTTTGAATGAAGAGTTACAGATAGTCTCCTGTGCTCTGGGAAGTCTGTTCTGCTGATTGCTTTCTTTGATGTACAGAAAAAAAATTTCCAGGTAGCCCCATATATTGATAATTGGGGTTAATTCTCTTTAGAAGTTTTCACTGTCTTAAAGGGTAGTGTCTGTGCTTCCTTTTAGAAGTTTGTTTCAGGTTTTATGTCTTTGATTTTTGAATAGATTTTTGTACAAAGTGAAATATATAAATCTAATTCCATACCTCTTCATGTAGAAAACGTTCTGCTAACCACTTGTTATATAACCTTTTCCAATATGTTTTTGCCTTCTTTGTAAAAAAAATGAAGTAGCTATACCTTTGTTGTTTTAGTTCCAGGTCCCTATTCTATTCCATGTGACTTTCTGTTTATAATCATGCCATTGCCAAGCAGGCTTTTTTCACCATAGTTCTACAATATAATTTGAGAAATATTGAATGAATGGCTGAGAAGTACCTAAAGAAATGTTCAGCATTCTTAGTCATCAGGGAAATGCAACTCAAAACAACCCTGAGATTCCACCTCACATAAGTCATCATGGTTAAGATCAAAAACTCAGGTGACAGCAGATGTTGGTGAGGACGTGGAGAAAGAGGAACACTCCTCCATTGTTCATGGAATTGCAAGCTGGTACAACCACTCTGGTTCCACAGAAAATTGGACATAGTACTACCTGAGGACCCAGCTATACCATTCCTAGGCATATAACCCTAAGATGCTCTAACATATAACAAGGATACATGCTCCACTATGTTCAGAACAGCCTTATTTATAATAGCCAGAAGCTGGAAATAACCCAGATGTCCTTCAACAGAAAATAGATACAAAAATTGTGGTACATTTACACAATGGGGCATTATTCATCTATTAAAAGCAATGACTTCATGAAATTCTTAGGCAAATGAATGGAACTAGAAAAATATCATCCTAATGAAGTAACCCAATCACAAAAAAAAAACAAAACAAACAAAAAAAAAAAAACCACTCATGGTATACACTGATAAGAGGATATTAGCCAAAAAGCTCAGATTACCCAAGATACAATTCACACACTACATGAAGCTCAAGAAGAAAGCCCAAAGTGTAGATGCTTCAATCCTTCTTAGAAGGGGAGCAAAAATATTCACAAGAGGAAATATAGAGACAAAGTTTGGAGCAGATACTGAAGTAAAGGTCATCCAAAGACAGCCCTACCTGGAGATCCATCCCATATACAGTCACTAAACCCAGAAAATATTGCTGATGCCAAGAAACACATGCTGACAGGAGCCTGATATATCTGTTTCCTGAGAGGCTCTGCCAGATCTCACAGCAACCATTGAACTGAGAACAGGATCCCCAATGAAGGAGTTAGAAAAAAGATTGAAGGAGCTGAAGGGGTTTGCAACCCCAAATGAACAACAATACCAACCAACCAGAGCTCCCAGGGACTAAACCACTATCCAAAGAGTACACATGGACGGACTCATGGCTCCAGATGCATATGTAGCAGAGGATGGTCTTGTTGGGCATCAATGGGAAGAGAAACCCTTGGTCCTGCCAAGGCTCGATGCTCCAGTGTAGGGGAATGTCAGGGCAGGGAGGTGAGAGGAAGTGGGTGGGTAGAGGGGCACCCCCATAGATACAGGGGGATGGGGAAGGGTGTTTATAAAGGAAAAACTGGGAAAGGGGATAACATTTGAAATACAAATCAAATATACCCAATAAAAAGAACTTTCTAATAAAAAAGAACTATAAAGCAAAAATGAACTTCCAAATCTTAAGGGTTGTTAAAAGTTAACATTGTAATTGTCTGGTTCTTGTGCAACTTTAAGAAAACTGCTGTTTCTGCTTCAGTAAACAAAAGCTTGCTTTACAGGAGGCAACCTTTCTACTTGGTTGTAGGCAGAATGTAACTCTATTCTCCACTCATGACAAGGTGCCTGTGTGCTGCATTTTGGAATCTCAGGTCCCAAGTATAGACCTGGTACCAGCCTATGAATAAAAACCTCTTCCTTGTTAAAATTTATTAATAGTGACTCTTTGGACAACCTTCAGTAATTCAAATAGGAATGGCTCCCATGGACTTGTGTGTATGAAAACTTGGCTCATAAGAAGTGGCACTATTAGGAGGTGTGGCCTTTTGGAGAAGATGTAGCTGTTTTGGAGGAGGTGTGTCACTGTGGGGGTGGACTTTGAGGTATCAGAAGCTTAAACCAGTTTCTTTCTTGCTGCCTGCTAATTTGGATATAGAACTCTCAACTCCTTCATGTTACCCACTGTCTTAAGTAGGGTTTCATTGCTGTGAAGAGACACCATGACCAAGGCAACTCTTATAAAGAAAAACATTTAATTAGGGCTGGCTCACAGTTTCAGAGGTTCAATCCACAATGCTCTTTGTGAGATGCATGGCAGAGTGCAGGCAGATGTGGCACTGGAGAAGCAGAGAGGTCTACATCTGACCTAAAGGCAGCCGAAGGGGACTGGTTCACACTGGGAGCAGCTTGAGCAAATGAGTCCTCCAAGCCTTTCCGCACAATGACACACTTCCTCCAACAAGGCCATGCTTCCTAATAGTGACACTCCCTATGGGCCGAGCATTCAAACACATGAGTCTAGGGAGACCAAACCTATTCAAACTACCAAAGCTACCATAACAATAATAGACTAAACTTCTGACCCATAAGCCAGCCCCAATTAAATATTTTCCTTTATAAAAGTTGCTATAGTCATGTTGTCTCTTGATAGCAAAAGAAATCCTAAGACAAACCCCAACTGATAACATTTGGGAGCTCATCCGGGATTTGGATGCTCATCCAGATCCACCTTCTTTTTCTGGTTGGCCTCAAGACCCTCGAGGCTCCTGAAGTACTGGGAACAGAGAAATCATAGAGGCCCAGCATTTGATGGGAGCCACTGGTGGGTTCTCAATATCTCGACTGTGGAAAAAAGAGGCATCAGAAAACCTCTGGTATAGGTAAGGGTCCTTTTGTTTGTCTGCATTTGTAGGACTCATGGAAAAGCTGAACACAGCATTAATTCTCAAGTGCTGCTGGCCCCTGTCCTCTGTGGATAGTGAGGGCTCAAAAGGAAAAAAAAAAAACATATCTGTAAGCTTTATTTGTTTTCAGCTTACTCTGGCCAGTTTTCAAGATTTTGGGATTCTTTTAGGTATGGATAGTATTAAAATGTTACTTTATGCTGTTCTACTTGAATAAAAAGCTGGCTCTGGGGTCAGGTTATAGCTGTTCCTCCTCTAGACCTTGACATGCCTATTTAAAAGTGTTCTACAAAATCTCTGTTCTGTGCTGGCTGTGCCGCCTGACTATGTAACAGAGGGGTGGGAGGGAGGGAGGGAGGGAGGGAGGGAGGGAGGGAGGGAAGGAGGGAAGGAGGGAGGGAGAGGATCATTCCTAATGGAATATTGCCACTCATTTTGTACTCTTTTGGTTTCATTTAATTCTCTAAAACTTTTGCTATGACCCTTTGCTATGAGATCAAGTATGAACCTTATCTCAAGATTTGTAAGACTATTATGTAAACTTCCTGTACCTCAGGATTTGTATGTTTATTGGGTTTAAGATCTGTAAAATCTGTAACATAAGTAAGAGAGTTGATGGTTGAAAGTCTACACATAGCTAATCTTCAGTCCTCTGGTGCATTGTTTGTGTCGCTTGGACTGTATTCACATTATAATGAAATGGATACTTTTAAATAACAGTGAGACTCCTAGATGTTATTTGACTGGGATGAAGTTTTGTGTGGTGATTCATGTCCTGAAAATAAGACTAACAGATAAAGACAAAATGATTTTTTTTAAGGTTAAGAAAATTAACTGGGAAATAACACTGAAAAGGCTATAATCATTAAATATATAATAATTTTTTATTCCTCAATCAAGGCAACATAAAAGAGGTTTTGTTTTCCATATTCAGTAATTCCTTGCTCTGTTTTTTAAAAAGACTAAATAACAGATCTTCTAGATGTCAGCTTTATTTCAGAAAAATGTCATAAATTAAATGAAAATGTGTGTCCTTGATGTTCTCAAAATTCATTGAGCCTGTAATAGTCAGGGGGTTGATATATGCAAAGAATCTTCTAGTAATTTTGCCAATTCTCATTTCACTTGAAATACAGAGCCACAGCCAAATACACACCTGATCTAATAGAATACACCAGCTCAGGACCCAGAGGACAGAGTCCAAGAAATCCAATTAAAACATCCAAGACAGAAAGCACAGCCAGAAGCAGAATCAAGTAGAAAAGCTCCAGAAAGGAAGCCGCCCCCAAAATAATCTGTTCAAATCACTCCTGGTAAAGGGCTACTTGATTCTGACCAGATTTTGATGCTAACCTGACAGACACTATCCAGTAACCCTGGTTGGATTTTCTGATTTTAGATGTGACCTTTAAAAAAGACCATCAGAGGTTTGATGTCAAAAGATTAGATCTCATCATGGTTTCAGACAGACTAAGACTGAAGAGAGAGAACTGTACTGTTCTAGATGAATAATAATAGAAGCTCAAGAGACAGTGTAAACTAGGATGAAAAGGAATAAAATAAAAATTAAATGTATTAAAAAAATGAGAAGCTAAGGAGTTGGAGCCATAGTGATGAGCACCCAAAACCGAGATATTTCTATCTTGTGCCATAATAAGACAATGGCCTAAACAGTTTGGCAAGAGCCCATAGAATGTTTCTCCTTACCCAAGACAGCATTAACTCTCTGATTACTACATAGGACAACATCAGCCTTTGGCATCCAGACACAAAAGATCAGGGAGAATTTCCTGTGGGTGGGGACCCGAAACACTAAGTTACCTTGGTGAGGCAAAAAGAAGTGTCCATTCTTCAGTGTTCTGCTTGTCCATAGTCTTGGTGAGATCCTGCAGGGGTATGGGTCATGTGTGACTCCTGGAGACTGAAGTCACTCTGAAGCCTCCATGGCAATTGTTGAAGAGGAGCCTATGGTAACCATCCAGGTAGCTAGTAAGTCTTTATCTTTGATTTATACTTCCTGCTCACATTTAGCCTTCTCAGATCTCTGGTGGTATTGATGACCAAAAGAGAGAAATGTTACAGAATATTTAATCACAGTGTGAACCTAGAGATTGTGTTGTTTAGTGGAAATACCTGTTTCTGGTGGTGTGGTTCAGCCTTAGCACACACCTTTAATCCCTCTGGCTAGAATACAAACACGCCCTTAGAACACACCTTTAATCCCAAATAATGAAGGTAAAGGTAGTTTGTAGAAGGAAGCATTTGTGCTTGAAAGAAATGTCTAATTGAGTTGCAGACAAAATGACAAATCAGAGAAAGATTTGACTGAATAGGAAAGGTCCAACCATCTTAAGATCAGAGAGAAGAGAGAGGCTACTTAGAAAGCAGCATGGAAAGAGGGGGTAGTTTTCCTAGGAGAGTTTTACAGAGACAAGTTGAAGAGAGAACAAACTAGGCATAGGTAAAGACAGAATGATCCAGAGAATGAGAAGGATCCAGAAGAGTAGAACAGTTTGCCAAAGTTATTGAGGCCGAGGAGAGAAATTCAGTCAAGAGGCCAAGAGAAGCCAGATTGAATCAGTCAGCTTGGAGAAGAGTTTAAGGCAGAACAGCTGAGTTGAACTAGCCAACCAGGGTTCATAAAGAACAATAAGGGGAGAGCTTATTCAGCAGTATGTCTCAGAGGCTGAAAACATTCTAGGCCTAGATTAGATTACATAGAAAATAGAAGGTTCCTGAACTAGGCCTAGGTTAGCAGACAGAGGGAGAAAGCATCAGAAACAACAATTAAATAAGGCAAACAAAAGTTACTTTTACACTATAGCTTTTTCAGGTTAGCAGTAGCTGCCCTGTCGATGCATTCTCATATATGTAAATCAGGCCTTGCTTTTTATACAGCTACTAGGCCTCCTGGTATGAAAAACAAACTCACGAAACAGGTTTCAATGTAATTTTTTACTATTCCTTTATTTAAAAGAACTTGCTTTTCCATGCTCTCAACCACCTGTATCTTATGGTAAATGGCTGAATGATAAAAAACGAAAAGTTTGAGGTTTATGCAAGTTATAAAGATCTGAGAAAATAACTAAGATAATAATAAAACTTAAGGGCAATATATGATGTTAAGACTCCAAAGGTTACGTTTTTATCATGTTAATCAATAGAGTTCTGGTATGCTATTAATTCCCTTTGGTTTTGAAATTCCCTTTGTTTTTTTTTTCCTAAATATAGACCAAAAGATTGTTTTCATCATGCTAAAAATAATTAATATATATGAAAATATGTTAATCCTTTTACCTCAAAATCATTTTGGGAGCCAAAAGGTTTTACTATGACTCAAAGGTATGGGTGGGTCTACTGTTTTTCTACAATGTGGGTTTCTGTATAGATTATAAACATGGGTAATGCTAATGTGTCTAAAACTTTTGTCTCTTGTTGTAAACTTTAAATTCATGAAAGTTTCAAGAAGTTGCAATTTGGATTCACTTTTCATAAATAAGTACCTGTATCCATCAGCAGCAAAATCTTCCTCACCACTGCTTATTCCACATGGAGGAAGGTCTAAATATAACATTTTCCTTTGAGTTCTTAAATTTTAACTTCTGTCCCTAGTCTATATTTGTTCCAAAAGATTTCCACTTGCCCTATAGACACTGAATCAGCTGCAAATGACACACCTCTCCAGACAGCTGCAAGCTCTGGACTTGCTGAAAGCTGATGTAAACCAGACCAACCAGTGTAGTTGCTCCCTATCTCTTCAGCTGGGCCAGCAAACCAGATGCCTCTGTTAAATTCCCCCACTGCCTGAACCCCAACCCTTGACCTTTGATTAACATTCCAGCCTTCATGGTCCCTAATCTCAGCTCAGAAGCAGCTCCAGAAGAAAGTATGCCACCCCTTATCCTCAACAAAAGGCTGAAATATCAAGTCTAAAGGAAACTGGGACCCCATCCCCACCCCCAATAGGGACCACAGCTTGTCATCCTGATTACCCAGACTGCTATCAAGGTGGATTGTATTCACATGTAGATTCATCACTCCCAAGTCAAGCACCTCATGATATATAACAAGCTGCAGAAAATAGACCATTACCAAGGTCTGAGAAAACCCACTAAAGACTGGTGTGAGTGGTAGACTCAAAATTTTGTTTTGTTTGACTGTATTCTCTCCTGTTCTTTTATGGAAGACTTGACTAAATCCCCCTTTAAGGGCAAATGCAAACTTTTCATTAATGTCTCACAGCTCCCAACCACCACTTGGTCAGGGGGACATTCCTTCCTTCACTTCCTGGAAGATCAGTTTAGAAGTACAGACAGATAACACCCTTGCTTGCCTGTTTGGCAGGTGTATCAAACTCTGAAATTCTGCATCTTGGTACCCTTGTTTGCCTTGGATGTCTATTTATAATGGCCTAATAGGGAGAAAATACTTGGGTGCATGGGCACAGGCTCTTCCAGACTCTATGTTCAAATGGGGTGGGAGAGATGTGAAATTTCCATCTTCACACCCTTCATAATAAGCTCGGGGTTAGGAAGAGCAGGAACCAGTTATTGGTATACTAATGGCTAACATTAACTTCAAAAATCTAGGATGCCAAATAGCCCAGGACCTGTTGATATTAGAAAAAAAAAAAATCTATTGCCAAACTGGAGCTGGAACTTGGCCAGCTCATAACTGTTCACCAGCTTTCTGTTGTTGAGTGTTTCCATCGCTGCTTAGGCTCTTTGATTCCTTTCCACAAATTGGAAGCTTTGCCTGGCAGAGCCTTGCCCTGAAGCCACCATTCCCTTTATTCCATTTATCACTGGGCTTTTCTTTAAACTGCTCCTCTCCTTGAGCAAAGGGGTTGCCTTCATCGTGCTTCCTCTGGCTCCCTTCCTCCTCAAAATGTACATTTTGTCGTGTTCTTTGCTCAAGTGTTCCTTTCCATTGTAGACCTGTGTAGGAGTCACTACTGACAGCCGTGGAGGTTCTGTCCTGACCTGCATAGCAGGTGTTGCTGTATCGGCTATTTTTGCTATCTCAGCATTTGGTGGAATTTCTCCGCCAGAGTTGGGAGTTCCAGTTTTGGCCTGATAAGAGAGACCTGTGCTATTGACTGCCAGTGTGCGGTGATTTGCATTACCAGTGACATCTAGGGGTTGGGTTTATGGTTTTTGCCTTTATATGCCTGCTGCTTTGCAATAAAGTTGAGCCTTGATCAACTTTGTGTGAGTTCCATTCTTCCCTAATCCTTGCCCTTTAATTTCCAGACCTCCATTTGAGGTACCTACATTGACACCTGGTCGCGGGTCGACTACAAACAGCCAGCAACAGGGTCTGTCTTGAAATCTCTGCTGCCAGTGCCTTTAATCCAAACTCTTCAGTTTAGCCTCAGACAGATAATCTGGACAAGACAAGGACATTCTTCATCAAAATCACAATGACAGTTTCTACTAGATTCTAACACTTACTAATATTCTCCTTCGAAATTTTTTGAGCTTGGCTGTTATAATTTACACTGCTTTTTTTTATTTTAATAGAATCTCTGAAACCTTGGAAACCAAAACAAAAAGAGCACTGTCTCTAAAACCCAAAACGAAAACTATACAATCACAAGAGAAAATGCGTAAGTCAACATCAAGACAGAGAACGGTGTCACAGGCTTCCTTCGTAGTAATAAGAGCTTCCTCACATGTGAGATGGTTTGAAAACCAGATTGTCTTGCCTCATAGGAATCCTCAAATGTGGATAAAGATAGCTAGAAAATTCTTGTAAATTGCAAATTCTATGAATACCTAAAAGCCAAGTCATTCCAAAAGCAAAATCATAAAAAAAAAAACCTTAAAAAATTTAAAATAAATAAAAGAACCACAGTTGTGAGGGGGTGCGTGTGTGAACAAGCATATGTGTGTGAGAGTTGCTTACCCTTCTGTAGAGGTCGCAGGTCTACATTTGGCATCTTTTTTTCTTTATCGTTGTCCTTTTTTTTTTTTTTTTTTTTTTTTTTTTTTGAGGCAGAGTCTCTCACTGAATTTGAAGGTCATAGATTGCCATTAAACTCCAGGCTTCTGCCTGTTTCTGCCAACACCATCCCCACCAAATATGAGGTTACATATATGCATGTCATCCTGGAGATTCAAATTCAGGCCTCCGTGTTCCCAGGACTGATCCATCTCTGTAGCTCCCACATTTTAAAATATTTATTTGCATTTAATGTGAATTTTTATGTATGAGTGTTTGCATGGATGTCTGTGTGCTATGTGCATACTTGTTTACAAGGAGGCCAGAAGAGGGCATCAGATCCCCTGTAACTAGAGTTACAGATGGTTATGAGCTACCATTCGACAAAGTTGGGGGAGAGAAAGAGAACAGACTCAGAGCTGCAGGGGAGATTTTCCAAAATGTAGGCAGAAAAGGAAAGCGGCCACCCACGGAAGGGCAGCCCGAAAGTGTCTTAGATGGCAGACCAATGGGCTTCACAGAAGGTAACCAGGCAACTAACTTGAAAGTAGATTTAGAAGTGTTGAGCTAAGAGTGAAGGGCACACTAGCCACAGAAGGCTTAGAAGTCCAGCTACTGAGCCAATAAGACAGGTTAAAATGAACTAATATGAGTGTGTGTTTCATCTGCGGATCCCAGATAGCTCCTGGGCAAGTGGGCAACTGCGACCCACGGGGGAGTTCAAAGCTGTGTAGCTAAAATACAGGGTACAAATGCCAGCTCCATTTGACCCCTGAAACTATCTTTCTGTATGCTCTGGGTTTTAGGGTTCCTGACAACCTAGAGAAAGGGAACCCTCCTTCAGAGAAACACCCCCAATGTCTCTGACAATACACACAAATAATTGTCTCTATTGGGACCCCAGCTTCCCTAGGTCACATGAAGAGGGAAAGAGTTAGCTTCTGCAGAGCAGCCTGCTTCTCAAAGCTAAAGAAAAGATGAGCAGTTAGAATCCATTTAGAGGTGATTAGGAAAATCAGGACCAAGGATCAGACCTTAAAGAAACCTGTTCTACAGCTTCTTGGAGGCCAGATAGCTGCCAAGGGGCCCAGGTAGGTAGGCTGGTCTATCTGGTAGATTGCAGGGCTGGGGCCCAGGAGTTGCCTAACACTCCTCCCTTCACCTACTGCTGGAAAAATTGAGGTCCAAGGTACACCTCTGATTAGTTTTATTTGTCTGTTTTTTTAGAGGTGGGAGTTTCACTAAGTAGCCTAGGCTTCTCTTGCTTTGTAATCAGCTGGCATTACAGAGTTTTGGGCTCCTATCAAATGCCAAGAATGTGGAAGAGCAACTCGTAAAATTTCCATTGTCTTTAGAGCAGGTGTGCATTTACTCTCACTGTTCCTTAGTTCTCATAATAAAACAGGTAAAATGGGGCTCAGGACATAAATCATCTGCTCAAGACATAGAAGAATCCTAACCCCCTCACTGTACTCATGACCCATAACCTCTCATATAACTGTCATATAACATCTAACTCTTTTGCCTAACCAGAGATTCTGAAGTACCACCATCTATTTTTTTCTGTTGCCATTGTGTTAAGTTTGGATATTATTACATAGGCACAAATGACCTAGAACTCTCTATGTTGATTAGGCGGGCCTCGAACTTAAAGAGATCTGCTTGTCTCTGACACCTAAGTGCTGGAATTAGAGGCATGTGCTTCTTACTGTACCTGGCTAGAAGTATTTTTAAAATGTAATAATCCAATTAACATTTACTCCAACTAGTTGAGTTTAAAACTGTTTCCCAGAACCACTAGAAAGTCCTAGATGCCAGGTATTGGAGAGGTTCCCAGGACCTAATGGGGATGACATTAGCCAACATACCCAACAGAGGGGAGACAGAACCTCAGACCACCCCAGTAGATAGGCATGGACCCCAGTTGAGGAAAGGAGCGGCTCACCCATCTCAAAATGTTTAACCCAGAATTGTTCCTGTCTAAAGGAAATGGACGACAAATGGAGCAGAGACTGCCCGACCTTGGGACCCATTCTATCCAGACACCAAACTCTGACACTATTGCTGATGCCAAGAACTGTTTGCAGACAGGAGCCCAGTAGGGCTATCCTCTAAGAGGATCTGCCAGCACCTGACTAAGACAGATGCAGCTGGACTAAGCCTGGGACCTCAATGGAAGAGATAAGAAAGGACTGAAGGAGCTGAAGAGAATGGCAACCCCATAGGAAGAACAACGGTTAACAACTAACCGGACCCCTCAGAGCTCCCAGGGACTGAACCACCAACCATAGAGTATACATGGGTGGGTTCGTGGCGTCCACTAAAACTGTAGCAGAGGATGGCCTTATCTGGCATCAGTGGGAGGGGAGGCCCTTGGTCGCGTGGAGGCTTGTTGCCCCAGCGAAGGGGGATGCTAGAGGGGTGAGGCTAGAGTGCGTGGGTGCGGGAGGGAACACCCTCTTTAGAGGCAAAGGGGAGGAGGGATGGGATGAGGGGTTTCAGAGGGGAGACCGGGAAGGGGAACAACATTTGAAATGTAAATAAAAAAAAAATCAAATTTTTAAAAATTTAACCCCCCCCCCCCACACTCTAGCAACGGCGTCTTCAAGGTCTTTTCTTCTGAAGCCCTTTTACGTTATCTCTGGTCTTCTGGGGTCTTGCCAGGTCACTTTACTTACATAAGCACACTTCTGAACCAAGAGATGCCTAAACTTCCTCTACTAGAACAGCAGATCTTTTCAGGCTTTCAGTGTCCCCTCCTCCTTCATGGAACAGGTGTTCAGTCCTCAGTGTGAGAAGGGAAAGAAGGGAATGAGCTCAGTGCTGAGCATGCGTGAGGCCCTGGGTTGAGATTGGGGTTGGCTGAGAGGTACTGTGGTAGGGATGGGGTGGTGAAGGCAGAGGGGACTACAGTGTCCTGGACATTATACCAGGCTCTAGGGATAAGATAGACCTAGGGCCTCTGACACTTCTGTCCCATTGCCTCCCCTAGGGTCCAGGCCTTTCCTGCTCTCTGGCCAGCATGGCTCTTCCTACCGCCTGTGGGAGCCTTGTTCACTTTGCTTGGGGCTCCTAGTAAACATCCACCCTCATCTGCTCCAAGGACAACCACGCCTCTGCGGTCAACAGCTTGGTTTCCCTGACCCTAGAAACTAGGAACTCATCAGATGTCCTCTCCCTCAGAAGGAGAACCATGAGGTATGTAGATTTGCCTACTGGTTTGCTGGGGGAAATGAGGCCCTTTGGACAGTAGAGCAAAGTGCCCTTAGAGAGTACTCCCCAAAAAATTTCCTACCTGCCAAAGTGTCTGACAACAGGGACTAGGCCCAGAGCCAGCACAGGAGCTGCCCCACCCCAGCCAGAGGCTCAGAACAGAACCTGGAGAGGTTTGTGGAATATCTTAGCCACTATGTTGACATTTAACGGGATGTCAGGGACCTGCCCATGTTTACATTCATTAAGTCAGGTGACTTTAGGAGGCCACTATCCTCAACTCTACTCCACTGCACAGATGAGGGAGTCAAAGCAGCAGGGGGCTTATTTTAGCACCGCCTCTATCTTTCCCAGTTTCTCTGGGAACCCTCCTGGTTGGGCTTCAGACATGTTGCAGAATGCGCCCTCAAAACAATGCAGACAGCCAAGGTGCGGTTACACTGAGAATGTCTTATTCTTCCCTTACCCTCCCAAACTTCCCAGCTCCCAGCCTCCTCCTCTACCACTGCTCTCCTTCCCACCAGGCCAGCATCTTCACACAGTGCCCCAGCCCCCAAGAAGCTAACCCATCTCCACCTCTCTGCTTCAAGAAGAGGCCTTAACTGTGGCTCAGTGGCTGGAGAATAACGATGGCTTCCCAAGCAGGACACAGGGCTGATGCCAGTGTGTTACCCCAAAGTAGGCATGCACAGGAAACCAAGAGGGCTGGAAGCACAAAGACTTGAATGACCTGGGAAACTGCAAAAACGACCACAGCTCACCCACCCCGTCACCCACACCCACCCCCTCATCCACCCCTACCTTCCTCCACTCCCCTACCCCCCCCACCCCAGCCCCAGCTAAGCTTTCTGTCAATGTTAGATTGCAGAGCAGGCCGAGTAGGTCCTGGAAGAGTTTTCATCCATCCATTTCCTGGATATGGGCAGAACTGAGTGAGGTCCTATTTTGGGGGACTTGCTATATAAGTGGAAACTGGGGTCCTGTGCAGAGGATTTGCTATACCGGTAGGAACTGGGCAGTGTGTAGTCTGAGGCTTCTCTATAGCCTCTGGTCACACTGTATCTTCACAGAAGAAACGGACTGGAGACAGACCCCTGGATGTATGCTCCCTGGGGTTTGCCCGGGGACTAGCCTTGTGTGAGTAAGTTCATTTCCCAAATTTCCTCTTTTTGGTAAACAGTGGCTACTTCCTTCTGGGTGGCTACTTCCTCCTGGTCACTGGGTTTCAAGAAGCTGGCATGTCACAGATAATAGGCTCTCTGACTCCACATTCAAGATGAGAAAAACTGAAGCTGTGTTTTTTGGTATGTACTTTACACAAACCGTAAACAGTACCTAAATTGAACATAAAAAAAAAAAAAAAAAAAAAAGAGGCGCGGGGATGAAATAAACATAGAGTCCTAGATGAGACAAAAAATAAAGAGCAGCAGCCTAGAATGACCTTAGAGAATGGGCGGGGTAGAGGAATGGGCAGGGTCAAGTGGAATCTGAGTTGATTGCAAATCTTGGGTACTTCTGGTGGCTCAGGGAAATCCACACTTTCCAGGGATCCCTGCCAAAATGGTACTTTACATTGCCACGGGGGGGGGGGGGAGGGTGTCTCAGGCCTGTGGTTTCAGCCTCCTGAAAGAGCCACATTTTGGCCTAGCCATAGCTTTTGAGGGCCTTGTGAAAGATCTACTGTATAAGAGAAATGTCAGTTTGTATTGGTAAATGCTTGTAATTGCACCACTTGGGAGGCAGTGGCAAAAACGCAAGTTCTGGACTAGCCTTGGCTTCGTAGAGAGAAGCTGCCCTGCCCAGCAAAAGACAGAAAGAAGACAGAGCTGTGTCGACTTTAAAAATCCACAAAGAAGACTAAAATCAAAATCAAGCATTTACGTCAAAAGGCTGCACATAAAGTAGGACATTACATCCATGCTTTTACCCTCAAAGAGTTCCTGTAGATTTTTCTCTTTCAGTTGCCACAGAGACATGGTAATGCTCAGGAGATCACAGCCACGGACTGGAGAAATAGACCAACAGTTAAGACCACTTGACGATCTTGCAGAAGACCAGGATTCAGTTCCCAGCACCCACATGGTGGCTCACAACCATCTGTAACTTGTGTGGGCGATACCCTCTTCTGACATCTACCAGCACCAGACCGCACATGTGGTACACCTATATACACACATGCAGGCAGAACACTTATACACACAAACTAACATTTAAACACATCTCTTTTTTAAAAATCAGAAGGGAAAATGAAAATAAGAAACTCACCATCGTGTAATATCAAAAAAAAAAATTACGGATGTATCAGAGAACTTTTAAACTTTATATT
Organism: Micromys minutus; assembly: GCF_963924665.1. Lineage (NCBI taxonomy): Eukaryota > Metazoa > Chordata > Mammalia > Rodentia > Muridae > Micromys > Micromys minutus. The sequence goes on along the minus strand of NC_137956.1, from coordinate 22,590,389 downwards.
CGTGTGTCTGAGTGCTTTCCAGTAACTAAATGAACCGTGAGCTTGCAGTGCCACAGAGGGGGATCAGGTTCCCCTGGAATTGCAATTACAGCTGTGTGTAAGCCATGTGGGTGCCAGGAATCAAATCTGGGACCCCTCTGATAGCAGCAAGTGCTTTTAACCACGAAGCCAGTGGTTCTCGAGCTATGAGCCATGACCCTTTTGGAGGACAGTGGCCTTTTCATACAGGTCCTGCATGGTGAGAACCATTGCACTAAGCCAACGCAGCCCCAATCTCTGAACATTCTTATGGTCGAATTGTGTTGATATTTACTCTGGGACATGAGAGCATTTCAGTGTGTTTATTATGACTTAAGGTGTAGCCTCCGAGAGGAAGGAGGCAGGGCCCTGCAGCACTAAAGCGGAGTGGGTCCCAGTCACATCCAATGTGAATGTACAGGGACTTCAGGCGCAACAGAGTCAGGTTGGGACCAGCTTGGGATGCCTTGCCCAGCGCTAGCTACCTGCTCCAGTCTGCCAATCTAGACAGCCTCCCAGGCTCCCTCCCTCTGCCCAAGAAGGATGTCATCTCTAGACTTGCCAGACATCTATTTCCAAGTGCCGGCTGCAAAGCTTGAATCTGTCCTCTAGGACCATAATTCAGCGGTAGCCCCACCGTCTCCCAGCCCGCTGACTGAGCTGAGGTGACCTGCATCCTGCCTCTCACATCTCAAGTGCCCAGCTCTTCCCCTTTCCATAGCATTTCAAAGTCATGCCCCATCCTGGCCGCATTCTCCACAAGCCCATTAGTCATAGTCATTGTATCCAGGGGGTGAGGCTCTAACTGAACTTAGTTCCCCTCACTCCCTGGGGCAACTGAGCTGGCACGAAACATGGAGGTCTCTAGCCTACTGTGTTTGTAAACCACTAAGACTGGTAGATTCCCCTCTCAGAATCTGCTTACCAGGGAAGAAGCAACGGCTCCAACACGAATGGCTTGATCGCAATGATAGTAAGAAAGAACAAAGCAAAAGGTTAAATGGCCTGACCTAAGCTCTAAATGGGCAGTCTACTTTGGTGTCTTTTCTGGTGTGTGTGTGTGTGTGTGTGTGTGTGTGTGTGTGTGTGTACACGCGCACGGGCTAATGCATTTAAAATATGCAAAAGGGGGTGTGCAGGGCTGGAGAGATGGCTGTGCAGCTAGAAGCACTATTCCCTCTTGAAAAGGACTTGGATTTGGTTTTCAGCACCCACGAGGCAGCTCAGGACTCTAATTCCAGCTCTATGGGATCAGGCATCCTCTTCTAGTGGTATATTTGATATGTCGTCACAAATATAACTAGAATGTCTATTTCTCTTTGGGAACTCATTGTTCCTTCTGCCTGGAATGCTGTCCCCCTTCCCAGTCTCTAGTTACTTCCCCCATCCCGCTTCCATCATGTAGGGCTCTGCTTATTTCTTAAGATCTGCCTCCTCTGACAAACCTACAGAAGTAGCTTACCGTTATCTTCCTTCGCAAACTCCATCCTTTTACTTTTTTGTTTTGTTTTTAAGCACTTAAAAACATCTTGTGAGGTTTTTGAGGGTTCAAATAAGTCAATGCAGGAAGCACTGGGAGCTGGGTGGGGCTAGCACATTCCTGTAATCCTAGCACTTTGGAGGTGGAGGCAGGAAGATATCCAAGGCTCAGTATCAGCCTAGGCTAGACGGAAACTGTCTCAATCCTCCGTTCCCAACATCCTCAAGTCTTCACTGGTAAGTGATGTCTTCGTTAGGGTTTCTGTTGCTATGTTGTAAAACAATGACCAGAAGCAATTTGGGAAGAAAAGGTTTTTTGTTTGTTTTTAAAGATGTATTTATTTATTTTCTGTATATGAGTACACTGTGGCTGTCTTCAGACACACCACAAGAGGGCACCAGAGCTCATTACAGATGGTTGTGAGCCACCATGTGGTTGCTGAGATTTAAACTCAGGACCTCTGGAAGAACAGTCAGTATTCTTAACCACTGAGCCATCTCTCCCACCCATGCAAAGCTTTTTTGTTGTTGTTGGGATTTGTTTGTTTGGTTTGGGGTTTGTTTGTTTTCACTTTACAAATTATAGACCATCGCTGAAGGAAGTCAGGGCAGAAACCCGAGGCAGGAACGTGGAAACAGGAACCATGAGGGATTGCTCCTCACAGCTTGCTTTTCATGACTTGCCCTTCACAGTTTCCCCATCCTGCTTTCTTACTTCATCCTGGACCTGCCAAGGGGTGGCACCGCCCACAGTAGACTGGTCCCTCACACACCAATTATCAATCAAGAAAGTGCCCCCCCACAGAATCGCCTACAGGCTAATCCTATGGAGGCTTTATTGTGTTTTGCTTTCTGGTTTTTTTAGTTTTTTGTTTGTCTTGTTTTTCTAATTAAAATTCCTTCTTCCCAAAGGACTATAGCTTGGGTCAAGACGGCAAAACACTACCAGCACAGCAGTAATATTTTAAGCAGCAAATCCTTACTTACAGGTCATAAGAACATTTGTACAGCAAACTATTGTTTTATTTGTTTGCCTTTTTAAATGCGTGCATTATTGTTCCTCTTTATTAGAATATATTCTCCATGAGGCCAGGAAGTCACAGCCTAGTCTCCAGTGTTTGAATCCTACACAGAACGCCTTCCATAAATATTTTTTTTTCATTCAGTGAACAAACCAGGATGTAGAGAGGCAGTAAATACTTTGGCTTCCATTCACAAACTCTACAAATATTTACCGAACACCCACTCTGTACCAGGCAACAGGCGCTCTCATTTTCGTTGTATCAGCCTATGACTGGCTGGACATAGATTTTTAAAATCAAGGCTTATTCCGAGTTTAAGGCAGTGTTAAGTGGACTTTCCATAGTTTTTTGAGAAACCCTCTCGTGGAATCCACGCTCGCATAAAGAAACAGAACGTTGCTTTCCGGGATAGGGAGGATCTTGAATGTCCGGGAGCAGGGCGGGGGACATGTAGAGGCCGGGTGGAGCCTAGCCTGGATCGCTAAGAAACCCAGACTCCCCACGCTGTGGGGGCGCGGCGGGGGCGGGACTACAAATCCCAGGCTGCTCAGCGCGCCGCGGCCCTGCTGAGGGCGCGGCGCGGGGAGGTGGGCGCTGCGGCGGCGGCCCGGAGGCGCGGGGTGCGAGCGCGGGCGCTGGCGCTGGCGGCGGGCCATGCCAGGGGCCGGTGCCAGCGCGGAGGAGAGCTGCAGTGGTGGTGACGGAGCGGTGCCGGGAACAGGCTCGGAGGCTGGGGCGGTGGCGGGACGGGAGCCCTCGCGGCTGTGCGGCTACCTGCAGAAGCTCTCCGGCAAGGGCCCGCTGCGCGGCTACCGCAGCCGCTGGTTCGTGTTTGACTCGCGCCGCTGCTACCTCTACTACTTCAAGAGCCCCCAGGACGCTCTGCCGCTCGGCCACCTGGACATCGCCGACGCCTGCTTCAGCTACCAGGGCCGCGATGAGGCTGCGGAGCCGGGAGCCGATCCGCCCACTCACTTCCAGGTGCACAGCGCCGGTGCAGTCACCGTGCTCAAGGTGGGACGATCGCGCCCCGGTGCCCACTGCCCCCCCCAACACACACCCCGCAGATTTTCCCCTCCACCTCCCTTCCTTGTCCCAAAGGCTTCCTCCTATCCTGCCCAAGCCTCTCTTCGCCACTGCCTACCCTGATTCCTTCCTCATTCTTATCATTTGTCCTTTACCTGTGCTTGGACTAAGAGGCTGAGGCAAGGTGGAGGGTTACTAATCTTTCACACTTTGACCCATTATCTCCCAATAAGCCTTTCTTCGGTTCGTTCTCCTGTCCACGCTCACCATCCCGTGGATGCTCTGGGAGTTCCTCCCACAGTTGCAGGCTTCCACCCTCCATCCCGGTCTTTCTTAACTCCTCCTGTGACCTTGTGTGTGCCCTTTGAGTGACCCCTCTGTGCTTCAGCTGCCTGCTCTGTAAAGTGGGGACAACAGTAATATAGGGGTATTGGGAGTAAGAAGTTTCCACTCTAACGGGTTCAGTAAATGTAGTGCTATAGCCAGAAGCAAGTAATAGGGTCCCTGGAAATAATTTACCACAGCCCCGCTAGAGAGGTCAGGGATGCCCCAGCAGTGCCCACTCTGGCTGTTTTCTTGCTTCTTGGGAAAGGTGGGAGGGGTTGCTTCAGCTTATGGGAGGCTTCCTTAGGCTTCCCCAGAGAGATTGAGTATTAGACACTTGGCAGTAGTCTCCAGTCCTGAGGCAGCATTTCCCTGTTGCTGGGAGTTCTAAAAGCCTGGACCTTGACATCCCCTAGGAATTGTCCAGTTTGGAGCACCCGGGGGTCTGGGCTCTGGCCTAGAGCTAGGCTGCCTCTCACTCTGGGCCTTGCTCCCTGCTTGGTTCCCTGAGTCTCCACCCTTTCTTTTTCTGGCTTCTCTTCCGTATTGCAAGCTGGGCTTTCTCCAGAGCAACAGGGCTGGGCTTGAAGCATCAGCCCTCTCAAAAAGCCAGCCAAGTATCGAGCAGAGTGGCCTTGTGGGCATGCAACTGTTCCTGAGATCTGCAGAATGTGCAGCAGCTGGAGCTGTTCCCTTAAGCCATTTCTCAGAGCTTTGTCGACTCAGCAGAGTCTGAATGGGGGTTGGGGAGGGGGAGACATGGTGTTTCGGGCCCCTCTCTCTGCCTGCTCTCTGAACAACAGATGCATAAAATGTTTCTCTCAAGGAAGCCAAGCAGGCCTGCAGTTCAACTTGAGGTAACTTAGTGTCTGTGTAAACTTGGGACTGGCTCCCAGAGTGTCCACAGGGAGTTTTGTCAGAGGCAGATGCTTGCCCTCTGTGTATATGTGGACACTGGTGAATTTCCGGTGGAATTGCTTGTTGAGAAAGAAAACTGAGCTTCCTGTTTCAGATTTTCTCAGTTAACTTTAGAACTCTCTCCCTACCAGTTCTTTCATTTTTGAAGCATCTGAACAATGGTGGTATCTGCCTAAGTGGAGTGACAGTGTTTAAGTTTATGAGTATGGCTTTGGACTTGGATGGGTTTGAACTTGCAGCCCGAGTCATCGAGCATGTGTACTGGACACATTTTTATCACTTCTCTGTCTAGTTCCTGCTTTGGTCTAATGTGAATTTTACCTTCTTCCTTGAATGGCAGTGAAGGCTCTAGAAAACATGATGGAAAATGTCAGGTACATTGTGAGCACTACCTGGCAGACATAAAACATCAGACTTTTGGCCAAATATATTGTATAGTCTGTTGAATTAAGTATGAGTCGGGTATTACCACCATAGTCATTATAGCCATCTAATGGGATGTTATGGGTAGTAAACAGGAAATCAGAGCTGTGGGTGTCGATCTGTATTAAAGCTGAACAAGAACGAGGTTACAGAGTGGTACCTTTCATGTAAGGATTAAGATGTTTCTATGAAGTATCATCCATACACCGTGAGAATCTGTGCTGTGCCCAGCAAAGGGTTGGGAAGCTATGTCATAGTGACAAGCTCTGGTTTCAGGGTGGTAGATAAGGCTGTTAGGAAGATAGGATTGTGGAAGGGGATGGATATCCTGGGGCTTCTACTCTGGTTCTGCAAGGCTTTTCACCTTAGACTGGGTCATAGCTGTACCTGGGTGTGTTGTGGTTTTCAACTTACCCTTTTGTAGCCTGGGCCAGCCTTAAACTCACAGCTTTAAGTACCTCTGCCTCCTGAGAGCTGATATTAATTAAAGGTGTGTGCCACCACACCCAGCTCAGATTTAAACTGTGTGAGTGTGTGTGTGTGTTCCTGCAGGGCCCAGAAAGGATAGCTGAAAACTGGAGTTACTTACAGCTGTGAGCTTCCATGTGCTGGGAACTGAATCTGGATCCTCTGTAAAAGCAAGTTCTCTTAAGGTATTAGCCATCTCTCTGGCCCCTGATACTGTTTTATTTTGCCTTTTTAAGAGGGGGGAGTGGGGACACAATCACATGGGTTACTGACCCACCTGATTTTTATTCAGAATTTCTCAAGCTTCATGAATGTTCATGCAGAACTTTTTTAACTTATTTTTATTTTATGCCTACATTTATGAAAGTGTGCCATGTGTGTGCTGTACAAGTGGAGACCAGAAACTTAATCAGATCTCCTGGAAGCAGAGTTACAGACAGTTGTGAAGAAGCACTAGGTAGTTGCTGGGAACTTAACCCTGGTCCTCTGCAAGTGCAGCAAGTGCTCTTAACTCTCCAGCCCTGGGGCAAGACAGTTTCCTATGTAAAATCAGAGTGTTGGCCTAACAAAAATGGTGGGAATGGAAGAGGCAGGGTCAGAGGCAGGGTGGCCTTACAGAGACTGGGAAGAACTGCTTAAGAGGACCTAAGTTTGATCCTCAGCACCCAACTAAAAGCTGGGCATGGTAGTAACATACCTGTAATCCTGCTGGAGAGAAACAGGTGGATCCCCGCAGCTCCCTGGCTAACCAGTCTAATCATCTGGTGAGCTCCAGGCACAATAAGAGAGACCCTATCTCAAAACCTAAGGTGGAGGGTGGCCGAGGAAGACACCCAACATTGATCACACACACACACACACACACACAGAACTTCAGGTCACAGTGGTTCCTTTTGAGCTGCTGGAATAAAAAAAGTTACATTGGAAAAGACCAGTCATCATCCTTATCATGTGATCTGAGTCCCATGAGCGTGGATGCTGAACACGAAGGCGTGGGGAGTCCCTGGTTTCCAAAGAGCTGCTCCAGTTTAAGTCTGCATATGACTGCACGTGCCACTTCCGAAAGGGTTGAGTTAAAAAGAGAGGGAAATCGGGGATTTGCTTATTATATCGTCATGTGTTCCTTATTTTAAGCATCATGCAGCCTTCTTGGGAGAAGCTGTGGCTCTGTTGGGCTTTTTCAAAATGCCTGACTGCTTAAGTCTTAATGAAAGCCGAGACTGGAATTTCTTGGTAAACTCCTCTGTTCTTAATGTTGGGGATCTGGTCCAGAGTCCTATTTTACAGATGAGGGAAAAGAGGCCCGAGAAGGGGCTAGGCTTTGCCTGAGATCAGGAGGCTAGACTCAGACTATCTGAAAGCTGAGTCTCTGGGAACAGGGAGTATCCAAGTCCCATTATCTGTTGGGACACATCTATCGGGTTCTGTCTTGTTTTGGATTAGGTAAAGTGTCATGGCTTCCTGCCTTCACCCATTCCTTGAAATGCAGTGAGTACCTAGAACATGGTCCTGTCTGATTCTGCTATCTGGGGGCACTCTAGCTTTAAGTAAAATCCTAGAACACTGTTCTGTCTGATTCTGCTAGCTGGGGGCACTCTAGCTTTAAGTAAAATCCTAGAACACTGTTCTGTCTGATTCTGCTAGCTGGGGGCACTCTAGCTTTAAGTAAAATCCTAGAACACTGTTCTGTCTGATTCTGCTAGCTGGGGGCACTCTAGCTTTAAGTAAAATCCTAGAACACTGTCCTGTCTGATTCTGCTAGCTTAAGGAGAAGCTGCTACAAAGGCCTGAAGAGGCAGGGGCTTCCTGTGTAGTGTATGCAGGGTGAAAGAGGCTTCTTTTCCAGCTTTTCTGGGGCCAGAGGCAAAAAGATATTTCTAGGTTTGAACTGGTGTTTGGAGAAAGAAAGCATGTGACTGAATGTGGATAAAGTTTGGAAGCTCCTGCCCCAGCTGATCTCTGCAGTCTTTGGAGCAAGATACATCACCAGACTGGCCACAAATGAATTCCCCTCCCTGCCCTTCCTTTCTTATAAGCATTTGGTGCTCACATGGATGTGTGTGTTGCCTGCTGGTTTCCGAATCACACGTAACAGAACAAGTATGCATTCCTACTCTCAGCCCCATTTTGTGGGCGAAGTGCCCATTCTGTCGTGGGGAACGGCTCTTAACTTAATGACAAACATTTGTTAGTGTGGGTAATCATAGTGTGCTCGACACAGAATAGATGTGGTAAACCAGTCTTCCTTGCTGAATGGTTCTGCTAAGCTGTTCTGAACTCAGGCATCTGTGTAGGGTCTTGAAGCATTATTTAGATCTTAAGATGTGGGAACTTGGCTTTTCATAGATTTGTTATGGTTTCTCAGAGAGTCAGTTCCGTAAAGGCAGGCATACCTGTTCAAGCTCCTAAGAGTAGCTTTCTGTCTCCCCCTGCCTCTTACATACTCCTTGTTGTGGGGAGTCTCTACCATGCAATGTCTAGCCTAGCTCTCAGCTGACCTTTCAGAACAGTACCTAGCATAAAGTAGCTCTGTGCTATAGATTGAGTAAATATTGATTATCTTTCTCAAAGTTTATATGTAGAAGCCCTGACTCAAGAGTGTTGTGGATTTGGAATGCGGGGCTTCGTAATTTTTTTGCATCTGTAAGGTCAGAGCATAAAAGTGTCCTTCCTCAAACATTTAATGAAGACTGGTTGTGTGTTAGACACAGACAGTGCCAGAACACAGATTCACATGTCCTGGTCAGGGGCATTTAGAATTGTGACGAATAAATTTCTGTTTAAGCTACTTAGTCTGTGACAGCAGTATCATCATCATCTGCATGTGTGGTGCATATGTGTGCATGGCACACACATGTGTTTATGCAAACAGAAGCCAGAGAACACCCCACCCCAATACATACATGCACATGTACACAGAATCATACTCTGCCATGTCCAACTTTTGATGTGGGTGCTGGGAATTCAAACTCAGGTTCTCATAGTTACATAGCAAGCTGAACCTTCTCTGCAGAGGCCAAACCGGCCTTTGTTACCTGAAGGGAAAGCATCATCACCAATAAGCACAGATATTAATGTGGCCTCTGACCCTTTAGAGGTGATCACCTAGAACTCTCAGATGTTCAGGTGTTTTTAAAACATCTTTGCCACGTGTCATGAGAGTGGCTGCCATTCAGTAAGAGGCTAGGAAATGTCACAGGCTGTAAGAATCCAAAAGGAGGTTGTAATTCAGCCTTCCCCGGAGGAGTTTGCAGTCAGTCCTGTATGTGGGCGTTTGTGGTGTCTTTCTTGCCCACAGTTTGGACTCCGGGGACACTGCCACAGCAAGGGAAAACTTTATACGGAAAGGGGCATATCGTAAATACTTGAGGTTGCGCAGGCCCTGCCACCTCTGTCGCAACTCCGTCCTGTGGTAGTCCAGATGTGGTCTATGCTAGGTGTAGCTGGGTTCCCAAAACTTGAATTTCATGTAATTCGTATAATATTCTTATGTCAAAAAAAAAGATTTTTCTTCTGATTTCTTCCCAACCATTTACAAATGTTCATTTTAAAAATTCTGTTGCTCTCGGGGAACACAAAAGTAAACAGCAGCTGGCCCTGAGGTAGGAGGACTCACACAGTAAGGTTCCCTTCCCTTCATTGGGCTTACAGCAGGATCTGGGTCTTTGCTCCTAAGAGCCGAAGGAATCGGTGAATGTTAAGCAGAGATTGATGAATATTTCCCCCAGCTGGCTGTCTTCGTCCATCTGGACTGCTCCAACATCCTGTAGACTAAGTAGTTTATAATATCGGAAGTTTGCTACAGTTCTCGAGCCTGGGAAGTCCAAGCCCAGGGTATGAGCGGATTTAGTCAGCTGCGAGCTCACTCTGCTTCACAGATGAGGCCTTATGGCAGGGCCCTCACACGATAGAACTTACTAACCCCTCTACACTATTTCAAAACAGTTCCATTTAACCCACTTTACTCCTCAGTTTTTTTGTTTTGTATTGTTGTTATTTTACTTGACGTGGGGTCTCATGTAGCCCAAACTGGCTTTGGGCTCATACACAGCCTTGAAGGTCAGATCCTCTTGCCTTCTCTTCCAAGTGGTAGGATTATAGATTTGCACCACATCCAGTTTATGTGATGCTTGAGATTGAACCCCAGGCTGCATGCACGCTGGGTAAGCACTCTACCAACTGAGCCACATCCCAGCCCTTTTATCTTCTTTTAAAGACAAAGGAATTAGATTCATTAAAGCCTGCCTGGTGATCTTTGTGTGTGTGTGTGTGTGTGTGTGTGTGTGAGTGTGTGAGTGTGTTCAGTGCACACAGAACAATTTTGGGAACTATGAGTACATCTGTGGTTCCTTCAGCTTGGGTGCACCCTTTCCAACATGGAGAGCTTCCTTTGAAGAAATTCTTTATTCTTCAAAGGTAGACATGAGTCCATGCTTATAGGTATAATAACAGCAAAAACAAAAGTGATTCTTGAGTACCTGGGAAGCAACCGAAATTGGAGGTGAAGCCAGCACACCCTAGTACTTGGGGGGCCATACAGAGTTGCATTTCGGCATGACTGAGATGATATTCATGTGTGAAGCTCAGTCTTCCTATTCCTCCGCCATAGTGTATGAACAGGTGGCCCATGGAGGTAAGGGGTGGGGCAGACTGTCTCTGCGTACTAAGGTAGCCTCATGTCAACTCCCAAATACCTCTCAAACCAGGAAGATGACAGTACTCCCAACAGAAGTCTGAGTGTTTCTCTGCTGTTTCAACAGCCTTTTGAAAAGATTCAGGGTCTTTTCTGATGACTTACACTTACTGTAGCCCATCTGCCCACTGGCCTTCCTAGCCAGTCTTGTTGCAGAGGCAAGAGTATAGTAGATGGAGTGTTGAAAAACCTGTGTTCCTGGCTCGGTTCAGTTTGTTCTTTCCTTCCCCAGGATTACTGGAGGAAAGGTGTGTTTTCCGCATGCAGGATAAATGAGTGATTCTGACAACTGCTAGCCAGTGGAATACTTAGATTCACTTGTTCTGTTGTTGGGGAATTCTCCTAAGATAAGGAGCCTGTTAAGACCTTAGGCCCTGGAGTCAGGCTTCCTATGGGTAAATTCCTGCCTCACCTGCCTGCTGTGTGCTGTTGAGCAAGAGACTCTAGCTAATGATGGTTTCTCCTTCATTAGCAGTCATTGATGGTCAGCTAATTTTGGGAAGTGTTTGGGCAGGACCTGAGACGTTACTCACATCATTATAAGATGAAATGTTAAGTGTATAAGTGGATAAAGAAGTTGTGACACAGAATGAGGTTTTGTTCAGTCATGAAGAATTAAACTGTGTAATTGGCAGGAAAAGGGGTTGAGGTAGAGTATGCTGTGCTAAGCAAAATAACCCAGACTCAGAAAGGGAAATTGTCGCATGTTCATGTGAAATCTAGAATTTAAAACATTATATATAGATATAGATATATGTATGTATATGTATATATGTGTGTGTATATGTATGTGTATATATGTGTGTATATACATATATATATATATGAAGTATGTTATGTGTATGTGAATGAGAGGTACATGAAACATGAAGTAGAAAGGGAACAACTTGGGAAGCAGCGGGAGGGGACTAAGAAGAATAATGGGGGATGATGGAAATACATCATACACACATACGAAAGTCTTAAGGAAGCCTATTGATTTTTATAATACAGCGGGTATATGCTAATATAGAAAATTATCTTATCTTAAAGAAGATAAATGTAGTGTTGGAGATATCTCCAACAGGAGTTTCTGAAGTGTCTTTGCTTTGTCATGACCAAGAATGCTGATACCTGTTGTGATAGTTTGGGAGGACCTGCCCTGCCCGGCCATATTTCTCTTCCGGGCGATTCACTTTTTTTCTCCTATGTACACTGCCAGTTTGTTTCCCCTTCCGAGATAACTGTTTCCTGAGAAATAGGGGGTCACTGTGGTGCTTTGAATGACAGTGATCCCCAGTGTGCCCTTGTTGGAGGAGGTATGTCACTGGGAGTGGACTTTAGGATTTCACAAGTTAGCTCTCCCTGCCCGGAGGTTGTCATCTCAACATGTAAGCTCTCAACTCCTGCTGCAGCGCCGTACCTGCTGCCGTGTCCCCTCCGTGGTGGCCATGGCTCTACCACCCTCTTGAACCCTGAGCCCCAAAGTAAATGCTTTCTGTTGTACGTTTCCTTGGTCTTGATATTTGGTCACAGCGACAGAAATTTAACTAAAAGAAGTACCAAGTATACGTGATGCTGGTTTCCACCTGGACCAAGGATGTGAGGTGGGGCAAGACTGGTCTCCTGGCTGAACGCTCTAATAGTTGGTTGCAGCCTTCCCAGCTCTAGTGTGAACAGAGTACAAACATTAATCCTCTTCCTCACAAAAGGAAGGAAGGACCCTATTGATGTAGAAATGATTCTCAGGCTGGGAAAGGGAAAGAAGTTTTGGTTAAGAATTTGGAGTTCTGATGTACAGAGACGTGTGTGGGGTTTTTCTCTAAATCCTCACAGGCCAGGGCTCTGCTGGGTTTAGTTTGCTTTCATAGAATGCCTGCAATACCGGCATCGGGCATTAGAAAATGGCAATGCTTCTAAATAGTTGTCTGTAGGTCCCCTCTACCAAAAGGTTAAGATAATGCCATGGGACCGGTAAGTTATGGGGCCTTCTGCGAACAAGAAGCTGAGGGGGCCAGGGGAGACTGTCACGCCTGGATTTTTACTTCTGTACTAGGGACCCAAGCTTGACTCCTTATGCAATCACGTACCTGACTAACACCGAGCTATTTTCCCAGCCCCTGTCCAATTTTATCAAGGAAACTCCCTAGAGAAGATGAGCCTTTGGTATAATGGTGAAGCTGCTCAGTGACGTAGTGCCTCTTGGGTCTGCAGAAATGTCCCCAGGAAGATGAGCGTCTGACCCATCTCTTGAGGCTTTATCCTGCCTTTGGCTCACCTTTTGCAGAGATTGTATGGAGAAGAGGAATTAGCCTTTGGGAGGTGGCTCCTTTGGCCTCCTCCTCTGCTTTCACTGGGCCTTTCCTACAGCAGAGTGCCTCAAGCCAGCCCTGAGTGCTTCTGCCTGGATGAGGGTCGGCCAGTGTTATCAGGATGTTGATCTTGGATTAAATGAATTGTTTCTAGGCAGCCAGCCCAGTTTTATTTCCCTTTGCAGCTTTCTGATGTTTGGGAAGACTGTTTCTAGGGAAGGTGGCCTGACTTTCTAAATGTGATTGCAGCCAGCCACTTACCTGGCAGGCCTTATAGGGCAAGGTTCCAATGGGTCCCCAGCTGGGGTCAGCTATCACCTCTGGCTCCTGGGAGCACGTATCTTGTGTGTACACTGGAATGTGATCAGGGCACTGTCATTAAATGGCTCTGTGATTTGAAGGAGGTCTTTTGGTGTTGATGCTCTGCCCATTGTCCCAAAGTCCGAACTAGAGAGGTCCCCTGAGATGAGCCTGCTCTTCCCCTGCATATAACACATTGAGGAAACTGATTACCACTGTGACTTAGTCTTAGAGCTAAACTCTCCTCTAGACACATTGTCCACGTTGTTAGAGATTACCTGTTCCACGGTAAATCCATTTTTAGAAAATCTGGCTTGTGCACTTAACAGTTTTATGCATACAATTACTCCTTTAACTATTTATGTTGGACATAAATTGAAGCAATTGCATGGAGCTTGGAAATGGACAGTAGAGATTATAAACTTCCAGTGGGAACTGACCAAACAGAAGCAGTGATCTCCCTGTGCCCCATCCCTCTCCGGTGCCTTCATGATAAAGTGTTTACCAAAGGAAGCAGGCTTTTGGCTAGAGCAAGTCCTCTAACCGTAAGAAGGGAACTCAACAGTTTCCCAAGCCCTCACAGATGCTGTTCCAGAGGTAAGATGCTGGTAAAATGTTTCCTGTCCTTTGAAGAAAGGTGACTTCCTTAGAACAGTGGTCTTGGAAGTAACCATGTAGAGCAAGTCTCCGGTGCTGTGGAAGTGCAGTGGTGGGGTTCCTGCCATGCTGGAGAGCCTGCCGTGCTCTAGGCCAGTGTAGGCCTCAACTGTCTGCATTTCCAGTGGACATCCCTGCCCTTCTGTAGATCTCTGGCTCTCCTCTCTGCTTTGTGGGTCATGAGTGACTTTCTTTGGGGTACTGTTTGCTAGTAGCCACGATGCATGTGTAGACATCCCAGGACAACTTGGGAGAGCCGTTACTCTTCTTCCATTACATGAGTATCAGGGATGGACTTGGGTTACCTTCTCTCTGGCCTTTGAGAGTAAAGCAAAATAACAGAGCCGCATGGGTGGAAACCAGTGAAGTGTGAGCCCTTTATTCTCAGGTTAGCAGTCTGTGGTTTGTAGCTGCAATCCGCTTTGCATTCTGGGTTTCTATGCTCTGAGAGGAGGCAGTGTTGGAGCAGGGCTCTCCAGTAGGCCCCTTGCTGAGGCCACAAGAGTTCTAACTTGTCTTGTCCCTCGCTGACTTTGCAGTGGCAGGGCCACCGGAATGGAGCTCTCTGGTCACTTGGACACTTCCTATGCTCCCTTTCTCTAGAACTGAAAGCATTTGATAGGCTTTGCCATTTCCTGAGAGGAAGAGCAGGCCCGGGGAGGTGCAGGGGGCGGCCGTGCCCGTGCCTGCATCCTGATGAACCTTGCCTGCCTGCGTGGGCAGCCTGAGATGAGACAAGGCCAGTCCCTTGCAGGCTGGCCTCATCTGCTACACACATGCTCTCATAGTTTCTACCTCTTTTCTGATTTGCTAGTGGACTTTCTTCTAAGTCCATCACCAGCACTTACCCCTCCACACACACACACACACACACACACACACACACAGCAGGGTCCCACCGCAGCCCAGGCTGGCCTGAAACTCACCAGGCTGCCCATGTTGGCCTTAGTCTCACAGCGGTTGTGTGTTGGGACTCCAGGTGTCACTGTACCTGCCTTCCATCTACTGTGGCAGTGAGTAAAAGGTTTTTTAAGAAACTGCTTTTTTTTTCTCTTAGATCTCACAGATTGACTTGTCATTCCTTCATGGGACCATTACTCATCTCTGTTGGCCCAGTGTTAGCAAATGAGCTGCGTAAGCCAGCACACGTGTTTGCTTCTGAAAGCGCACTGCTCTAGAGGAGCCCTGGTGCTAGAGGTGGCAGCACTCAGAGTGAGTCAGAATCGTGGAAAATGTCCAGTCCTCAAAAAGGAGTTGGGTTAGAGTTCAAGTTGTTATTTTCATAAGACATATGAAAATGCTAATTTTTATGAGCGATTTGAAGATGTAACAAATGGGAATTTATTGTTTTTCCTACAAGTGTGGGGTTTGTGACACTGCAGCTTGTCTTCTGAGGAGCGGGAGGCCAGGCTGCCTTGGCCTCTCACTTGGGTTCAAACAGACGATTTCAAAAATCTTCCAAGGGAAACATGTATTTTTCCATTACTGTGGAGCACGGTTCCCTGAGATTGTATCGAGCCTTGTGCATGACTTTGAAACACCCAAAAGAAAAAATTGGAAGCTAAAGTTTGTTAGATTTGGATGTTGTCTGCCATCCATCTAACTTCATTTTGTATTGCCAAACTCACAATTTCTGTTGCTCATGGGGAAAGTAACTTGGACATTCCTTAGAAATGAGTATATCCTTTCTTAAGTTTGAGAATTGAGTTTCTTCCCATTAGCAGCTGCTACAGCCTTTCAGAACTGCTGGTAAAACCTTTTCATGTGCTTTATGCAGCTTCCTAGTATACAAACTTAACCCCTCTGTGTGCGTGTTCTGTCTGTCTTCTGTGTTACTCTTAAGTCTGCTGTTCCAGCTTACAAATGCAGTGGGACCCAACCCCAGAGTGCAGTCTAATGGCTCTCAGGAGAAATGAAAGACTGGCTCTGCATGGAAGGTGGATTGCTGAGTTAGGCGGGAGGTGGAGTAGTGAAAACAGAACTGGCCTGCTCATCCGTTATGTAGGAAGAGGGTTATGGTCCTGTGGAGGTGGACAGTGTGAGGCCTGTCCCCGGCCAGATGAGTTGGCTTTTGAAAATATCCAAGGGTTTTAAACATAGAGAGGGTTTGCAAAGGGACAGAGCCATACTGATACAGATTAAGATGCTTGCAGCTAACCATCAGGCTGAGTGTGGGGACCCCAATAGAGGAGTTAGAGAAAGGAATGAAGGAGCTGAATGGGTTTGCAACCTCATAGGAGGAACAATTATTAACTATCCGGACCCCCCCCCCCAAAGCTCCCAGGACTAAACTACCAACCAAAGAGTACACATGGAGGACCCATGGCCTCAGTCCCATATGTAGCAGAGGATGGCCTTGTCTGGCATCAATAGGAGGAGAAGCCCTTGGTCCTGTGAAGGCTAGTTTCCCCAGTGTACGGGGATACCAGGGTGTTGAGGTGAGAATGGGTGGGTGGGAGGGGGAGTATCCTCATAGAAGCAGGGGGAGGAGGGATGGGAGAGGGGGAAACAGGAAAAGAGATAACATTTCAAATGTAAATACATAAACTATCCAATTTAAGGAAGGAAGGTAAGAAGGAAGGATGGAAGGGAAGACTAGGAACAGCCATCCAGTTGGAGGGCCTGCTGCAGAGGCCTGGCTAGTTTGAGAGCTGGTCAGTACATCAGCAGACCTGGTGGGCCTGCTCTGTATGGAAGCTGTTGCTGTCTTCTCTGTGTCTGTTCAAATGTGGTCTAATGATTGCTGGCTGCTTTTCATTTCTTTTTATCTTATTTTTAAACATTTGTTTATTTTATGTGTGTGAGGTTTTGTTTTGTTTTGTTTTTCTGCCTGCTTTGTATATCTGTGTACCACGAACATACCCAGTACCCTCAGATGTCAGAAGAGGGTGTTAGATTCCCTGGAAGTAGAAATATGAATAGTTGTGTGCTGTCTTGTGGGTGCTGGGAATGGAAGTATGTCCTCTGCAAGAACAAGTGCTCTTTGCCACAGCCCTGCTGCTTTCTGTTTTTAACCATGCTCATGGAGTAGAACTGTGGTTGCAAGCATCCAGTGAGAGCACCTGTGGACTGGTGTTCTTGCTCTCTCAGCACCAGGGTACCATGCCTGCATTCCAGAGCTGAGACCCTGTGCATCGCTGAGTCTGTGGCCTCTAGTGTGCCCCTAAAATCAGCACAGGGTTTTAAATGAAACTTCAGTGCTGTTCAGGGTCATCAGCCTTTCAGCATTTGAGAAAAAGCCATAGAGGAACTTCTGTTTCCTGCTGAAGTACAGAAAATGGAGTTTGTCTTAGGCAGACTCTCGTCCTCCTCGAGAGTGGGACGTGCAGACTTTGAGTTTGAGAGTGGCGGACACTGGCTGAGAGCTGGGTAAGCACACGGTCCTTGTCAAGTCAGAGCATCACCTGGGATCCTAATGTGATCCCCATTTCACCAATGAGGCATCCAAGGCTTGGGTCAGTGAACCTCACCCAGCTCTCAGGCAGGGCTGTGATGATGCTTAGGCTTTATGGGTAGGCAGGTAGATGATGCTATATGGGGAGAGAATTGCAAGGGTTAAATGACTGTGAACAACAAAATCTTAGTGCCTGGCAGTTGTTTTATTGACAGTGTTACATTACTGACGAGCAAGTGAAGGTGGCTGGGGAGCCTTACTTCATTACAGTTTTGTTTTTAAAAGAAAGTTGGTGTGTGTGTTTGTAGAAAAATGTTCAAAAAGAAGTATGCCAAAGTGTTGGAAGGGACCTATTTTCTTCTTTGCCTTCCAAATTAATCACAGGAAGGGGTGGGGGGAAACAGAGACAGAGAGAGAGTGTGTGTGTGTATGTGTTCCTATTGCTTTCAGAGAACTGGAGTTAGGTTCCCAGCACATACACGGCCACTAAACAACTATATATAACTTCAGTTCCAGGGAATGTAACACCAGGCACACACTCATACATACAAAATAAAATTATTATTTAAAAAACCTGAAATCTAAAATGTGCTTTTAGGCTAAGCACTTGGGAGGCAGAGATAAGTAGATCTCTGAGTTTGAGTCTAGACTGTCCCACATAGAGAGTTCCAGGGCAGCAAGGGTGAAATCGTCTTTGAAGGGGGGGGCACGGAGAGAGAGAGAGATTAAAATGCACTTTCATAAAATTACAGAAGAATCAGGTTTTTTTTGGGCAGACAGAACTGCACTGGGTCTGGGCAGAACATGGATTCCCTCAGCGGAGCAGCCCTAGACTCCACATCAGAGCTTTAGGCTTTCCAGTTTAGTTCTAGCACTTTTAGTCACATGGACATTTTCTTTGCTTGCTTACATTGAGCCTTTAAAAAGACTTTCTGTTCCAAGAAAATCGAAATGTGAGGACATTCCTTCCATGTTGCTAGGGGAGAGATTCAAC
The DNA here is from genome assembly GCF_963924665.1 of Micromys minutus. Taxonomy (NCBI): domain Eukaryota; kingdom Metazoa; phylum Chordata; class Mammalia; order Rodentia; family Muridae; genus Micromys; species Micromys minutus. The sequence goes on along the minus strand of NC_137956.1, from coordinate 22,572,382 downwards.
CCTGTGACTATCAGCCTGGAGCCAGCCTCCTAGAGTTGTTGGGGGAAGAATCAGTGACTTGCAGTTTGAAGTCTGTCCTAGCTGTCACTTCAGGGCTCAGTCCTACAGGAGTGTCTTGTTTTTCTTATGCACTGCACTACAGCTCACTTCTGGGAAGGACTGTGCCCAAAGCAGACCTCACTGCTTGCTGTCCAAGCTCTGCCAGAACCTTCCCCATTGATCTCTGCTCTGCTCCATGGCTCTGTAAGTCCAGACCTTCCTTTGTCTCCTTCAAAATGCAGTAGAAATCTAAGTATCTCTTGCCTCGAGAGGCAAAAGGAGACAAACAGCCTTAATGAGGTAGACATTTTCTTGTAGCTTAGAGTATTTTATTCTACTCATTAACTTAGCAAGTTCACTAACTTGTTCATCTAATGATTTGTATCTAACTTATTAAATCTTGAATCAAATTTGAAATAATTCTCCACTATGACAAGCTTCTCATGTAGGTTGTAATTCACCGTTGTTGGTATCAGGAAGTGCTTTCTCCTCCAGCAGCTCTGTCACCTGCAGGTGACAGGGACCCATGCATCTGTTGCCATGGCAATGGCCATCTATTACCAGCATACATTTGGTTCAGCTCCCACCTTCACCTGGGAGCAGTTATGTCACAGTTTAAATAAAAGGCAGACCCTCCTGCCCGTGCCCCCCCTTCTCTCTCTCTCCTCTTCTTGTCTCCGTCATCCCTAATAAGCCTCTTGCACATGGGACTGTATCGGCATGGTGTGGTCTGTTCAGGACTATCTATCACAGTGGTGATGTCACTTCTTTCCAGATGTTTAACTGGTTAATCCTTTCTCCACTGGTTTGACTTAAATACTTGTTTATACACTTAGCCATGTATTTTTGGTTTCATTGTTGTGACTTTATAATATGCTTGATTGAGGCAGGACACTTCCATGCTTCTTGTTTCAGAGTGAACTTTGGAAGCGTTTTATCGTCTCTTTGCCATGCTTGGAATCCAGACCAGACTTCTTCAGTCTGGAGAATGAAAGATATCTCAGTGATAGAGCTGGTGTGTGTGTGTGTGTGTGTGTGTGTGTGTGTGTGTGTGTGTGTGTGTGTGTGTGTGTGTATTATTAATCTTCAACACTAATTTATTCAGAAAGCAGCCAATTTGAGAAGACAGTGGATTAACATGCTAAAAAGATGTCTTTTGTCTTACCTCCAATCAGCTCGGCATTTTATGTCAGTCGTGATAAGCATGTGTCTAGTTGTCTGTTGCTGGGTAGAAGAAAACATTTGCTTTCTGAGTGTCTCAGCAACAGGAATCAATTGGGTCTTAGGATCTGTGTCCCTCAGGCTAACTGCTAGGTGGCGTTGTCCCATTTTCATCTTTAGGAAGTCTTGGGATCAGTTCCTAGGAGTGGGGCCACGGGTGAAAGAATCACTATCGTTTCTAAGTGTTAGGGGTAGGGAGACAGAGACATGCGCCACATGTTCAGGGTGTGCGTGTACGTGTATATATTCATACAGAGGCCAGCGGACAATATTAGCTGTTACTCTTTCTATACTTCCCCTTTCTCTCTTTTGTGTGTGTTTGGTTTTGAACAAGGTTTCTCCTTGGCCTGAAGGAGGTTAGATGTCTAGCCCGCAGGCCCCTGGGATCCCCTTAGCTCTGCCTCCCCAGAACAGGAATTACAAACATGTCACTGATGCTGCTACTTTCCTTTTTTCTTTTCCTTCCTCATTTTCATAATGTGGGTTTAGGGTTCAAACCCAGGCCTCCGTACTCCCAAGGCAAGCACGTTGCCAACCCCTCCCAATTACAGAGTTTTGATAAGTGAACATTCTCAACTGGAGGACTGGAGTCCCAGGGAGTGAACAGCTGAGGCGAGGCAGTCACAAGCAGAGACTGCTGACAGGGGAAGCCCAGCTCCCTGGCTTTGCTGCTAAGTCCTCAACCAGGCTCCCCAGTAATATGTCCTACCGGGGTGAGCCCTTATGAGAGGTCTGCTGAAAAGGTTTGCATAGTTAATGACTTAAGAGCCTAAGTCAGGCCGGTCAGTGTTATATAGTATACATCATATCTAGACTGTCAGCATACAACATGGCCAATAAATTCTTTTGACACTTCTTATCTTCATTATTAAAAAAAAAAGGGAAATTTCTGCTGAAACCAACAACCTTGGGATTAATGATTTAGTGTAATATTATTTTGAGCACCAAGGTAAAAGCTGTATGGGTTGGAAGAAGGGCAGTCTCTGGAGTCCTCAAGAGGAAACAGAAAGCCAGGGCCTGAGTCCTCTGTGAGTGAGTGGGCAGCAGCTGAAGCATCACATGGTTCTTCTTCACATGTCAAGAACAGTTGCTCCTCAACGGAATGATGTGTGCCAGACATAAACAGACACGCCATTCTTGATATCATGGCTCCTAGAGGCATTGCATGGCTACCATGCCACAATTGTATCCACAAAGCCCTTATCTGGCCTCTCACAACCATCCACTGTACAGGAGACAACCAGGATGGTTGCCCAAGGTGTGTGGTTTGGGCTGGGACCACCCAGTTGGATTTGAGAATGTGAGCCTTCTTGAGACCACAGCAATAACGGAACATAAACCGGGAACATATTTGTCCTCTCATCGGTGAGACCGGCACGTTCAGTTTGTCTTAGAGAACAATGGAAGAGTCACTAACCCTTCATCCCTTCTTCTGGCTCATATCCTTTCTGCCCTTCTTTGACATTATGCTCTGAGCCTGGGAAGGGGTAAGGTAAGTGTCCCATGTGTGGCTTTGCATGTTTTGGGCATTCATTTTCAGTGCGTGGATTGATTGTGAGTCTTTGTGGTTACTGCTGTGCACTGCAGAAAAGAAGCTTCTCTGAGCACAGGCGACATAAACAGACACGCCATGTCCACTCCATCCCTGTGAATATGTGTACATGCATGCATGCTTGCAGGCACAATCACACCTGTGAAGGCTCACACGTGTGAGCATGTGGAGACTCAAGGTTGACTCGGACTTCTTTCTTAGTCACTCTTGTTTACTGAGGCACAGTAACCTGAGTGCACAGACTCCGCCTAGCCCCGTAACCCAGCTTTCTCTGGGAAAGGCTCCTGTCTCTGTCTCCTGAGTGCTGGGATTACAAGAAGTTACCACTCTTTACATAGGTTTCACACAGGTTCTGCAGAGTCAAACTCTGGGGCTCTGACTTACACAGCGAGTATTTTACTCCTGAATCATCTCCCTGGCCCTGATTGCTAGATTTCTGAAACTCAAACCCAGTTTTTCATGCCCTGGGTTGTCAGTCCTGGGTTCTATAAGAATGCAGGCTGAGCAACCCATGGGGAGCAGGATGGTAAGTAGCGCCCTCCCGGGGCCTCTGCTTCGTCCCTACCTCCAGGTTCCTGCGCTGACTTTCCTCAGTGATGGACGGTGATCCGCAGTAAGCTGAAATAAGACTAGATTCAGAAGCTTTCGAGCCTTCAGGTGGTTGGTCCTAATCCCCGGGCTACGTGTGTAGGGATCCTTCTTTGGAGCTGTCACCCCACCCGGTGCTCTCTCTCAGCTCCCAACCTTCTGTGGAAACAACTGATTGTTTTCTTTTCTTCCTAATGGGCCGGACTCCGGTCGCCAGGAACGGACACGGGCTCGGTGAAGGTTGGGGAATGAGTGGGTGAGATGAATGCTTGGCTGACAGCGGAAAGAACCGCCCCCACATGCTCACAGGTCCTAAAGCACGCGCTTTTCTTTACCAGGCTAGAGTCATAGTACCTGGAGGCTGTCCTAGAGAGTAGCAGTTAGGCCTACAGGCCATGCATGACCTGAGAAGCATGTGTCTGACATCTGTTCTCCACATGACAGCATTGACAACGTTCCCACAGTTAGCATTTCCCTTTTGCATGGAGTGGCCGGCTATGTGACCAACACTGTTATTTGCAGCTTTGTTTATAATTTGGTTCCCTTGTGTCTTGGTTGATTGTATATGCACACACATATGTGTGGTGTGTGTGTCTGTAGTATGTGCACATTTGTGATGTTTATGGGCTCCCATGTTGTGCATTACTTCAGGGAGACATCAAATGCCCTGCTCTATCACGGTCTACCTTATTCACTTAGGAAGATAGGTCTCTTCCTGACGAGACCGGTACCAGCAAGCCCTCCTGATCATCCTGCCCCACCCTCACGGTGCTGGGGCTCCAGGCAGCTGCAAGTGACCATGCCTGTCTTTTTACATGAGGTCAGGTAATGACGTTAGTGCAGCACTGAGCCATCCCCTCAGCCCTTGGTTGATTTTTTTTTTTTTTTTTTTTTTTTTTTTTTTTTGTACTCTTGTTACAGAGTGAAATAAATTCTTTAGGCACCCAGGTCCGTGGGTTTGGACCAGTGTATAGAACCATGACTGCCGTAGTGGTTGTGATACAGGATAATCCCATGATCCCTGTTTCTCTGTGTTTGCCCCTGGTCGTCAGTTCTTCTTTCACCCTCAAGCCTCGAAAACCCACAATGTTGCTGTCCTTACGTTAGTCACTTTTGGTTGTTTGAAGATATGATATGTGACCTTTGTGGCCCGGCTTCTCTCACTGAGCAATATGCAATGATAGTCATATGTTTGCTCCTTTGTTTACCCATCCACCAGACAATGTGTATTCTGGGTTGCCGGCAGTTTTTGGCAGCTGGGAATAAAGCCTCTATAAATGTTCACATATGAGCTTGCGGGTGCAGTTTTCATTCTTCTGGGACACGTGTGAGAAGTGAGGCTTTGCTGTCATTTGACGACTGTATATTTAACGTCACACAGAACTGCCAGGCCGTCCTTAAAGTAGTTGTATATTAAAAAGATCATTGTATATGTCCACCACAGTTTATGAAAGTTGCCGTTGCTTTATACCATTGCTGATACTCAGTACTACACAATGAAATATTAGCCATTCTGAGCTGAGGACAGTGGACATACATGTAATCACGTATGTAGAATTTAGAAGACTGGGACAGTATGGTCATAGTAAGTTCAGGAGCAGGCTGGGCTACATAGAAAACCCTGTCTCAAACACTGAGTGATTAGCAACGATCTAATCCCTGCCCCTTTCAACATAGGATGCTGTCTGAGCCGGAGGGTGACACAGATGTCCTGTTTAGTGCTGATAACTCTGCCACCATTAATTCTTGGTATTTTGACCAGTTATGCTTCCTCATTAACTGCCACCCACGGCTATGGGAAAGTTCTCTAACCAAGGCTGAGAACAGCACTAATCTGCAGATATGCATGTGAGTGTTTGGAAGGCAGTGTAACACATGTGCAAAACAATAGTAGTAAGTTCCTTTCTAGAGCCTATGAGTGCCTCAGCCAGGGGCTCTTGACTAGGTTTATAGTATGAGGCACGGGTTTCTCCAACCCTCAAATTCTAACAAGAAGTAGGGGGCTGTACCCATCACAACTATACCAACACTGCACCCGTGAGCATATTGTACCTTACAGGTTGGTGTTGTACCTCGTAGGGTTCACTTCTGGGCAATAGTGGTGATGGCTTTTCTCCCCCAGCAGACTGGCTCAGCAATATAAAGTTTAGATGACAGGAAGAATGCTTCTGCTCCATTTCTTTGTTCTGCATCTGAAGTATGTGGCTGGTTTCTCAGCAGGAGAGTCTTAGCCTTGGGCTCTCTTGGGCAGCTAAGCTGTTCTCTTCTTTGTGCCACCCGCTCCCTGTGTACGGGTTATACTCTTTATGTTGCTGGTGGTTCTAACCAAGTTTCCCCTCCCTCCTAGGCTCCTAATCGTGAGCTCATGACTTACTGGCTACAGGAGCTTCAACAGAAACGATGGGAGTATTGCAACAGTCTTGACATGGTGAAGTGGGACAGCAGGACTTCCCCAACGCCAGGGGATTTCCCCAAGGGCCTTGTGGCCAGAGATAACACAGGTAAGACCTAGGTGGAGGGCGCCATATCTGCTCTTTCCTGGTAGCCATCTGACACAGCAACTCAAATCAGTCGTGCGTGAAAATGAATTTAGAACGAACATAATGACAGTCTTCAGTCCACAATGGCAAAAGCTCGGGGACAGAGCCACTTTCAAGGTTAGTCCACTTTCTACCATAAATAAAGATGAAGTACGCTCACCTATGCATTCATGCTTGGGCAAACGTCCTGAAAGCTTGCATCTTGAATGTGCCAGGAGAGGAATCTCACAGCATCCCACTGGTTTTACCTCTAGTGCTCTTAGGGAAGCCGACCAGCCAAGCACTGGTTCTGGGTTATTGAGGTCCTAGGCCATGTTATCCTAGTAATTTCTGACCTTTTATACCCAAGAGAATGCGCTTTTGTACTTGAAAAGAAAAGGTTAAACCTCAAGATCTTCTCATGATTGTTGATTGTATTGAGCCCTCTAGAAAAAATGAGTCAGTTATGTGCAAACCGCCTTTCTGACCTACCTCTCCCCCTCCAAAGGCTATAGGGTGAGGCTGGGTTTTGTGTCTCCTTCCTGATAGCTTGTTAGAACAAGCCTGGAGCTCCTAAACCCTGAGCTGAACTCAAAAATGGCCAGGTCATCTTATTAGCAATTTTTAAACTATTTGGAATTATATTTATGGGGGTGGAGAGATGGCTCAGCGGTTAAGAGCACTGACTGTTCTTCTAGAGGTCCTCAGTTTAATTCCCAGCAACCACATGGTGACTCACAACCATCTGTAGTGGAATCTGATGCCCTCTTCTGGTGTGTCTGAAGACAGTGATAGTGTACTCATATAAGTAAAATAAGTATATCTTTTTTAAAGTTATATTTGTGTGTGTGCAGTACATGCATGTGTGTGCATGTGTGTACATGCACCTGTATGTGCTGCAGTGAGCCATGTACGGGTCGGAGAGCAACTTGCTGTCACGTGTCACTTTTCTCTTTCCACCGTATGACTCCCGGAGATGTCATCAGCTTCAGCAACAAGCACATTTGCCCACTGAGATGTCTGCCAGCCGTGTCTTAGCACTCTCCGTTAGATTGTTTTGAGATAGAGGCTCACTGTGGTTAGCCTGGAACTCACCACGCTGACCTTAAACTCAGAGATCCACCTACCTTTTCCCCTGTGGTGCTGGAGTTAAAGCTACTTGACACCATGGCTGGCCTGTGCTAACACTACAAAGGAGTACACATTCACACTGAAGCCAGTACCGGGTTTGCTCTAGCACTTCCGTGAGAAGCTGTGGTCTGCACTCCATTACAGCGAGTGGGACCCTCTGCTCAGCAAAGCAAAAGCAGTGCCGTCTGAATTCTGTGCACGTAGCTGCTGCCTTTTCCTGGGATCATTCACCTCCTTAGACTCTCGAATTTGCCAGCCTTGCTTTCCTGGTTGGGTGTGGGGTTTTGGTTGGTGGTGGTGGTGGTTTTGTTTTTGGCAGACTGTCTGTCTAGTCAGTGAGAAGACACTGCATATGCTTGTACCTGTGAATGTTTTTCTACGAGTCCTTGTCATGGAGTCTTAGCATTCTGATTCTCCTAAGAGTGGAAGGGTAGCCTTTATATTCAAGTGCACGTGGCTTCCTGATGTCTGAGGCTTAGTTTGGTTTGGGTTTCTTTTTTATTTACAAATTAACTTTTATTTTCATTGTTCTAGGCTAGCCTTGAACTCCTGATCATCCTGCCTTAACTTCTGTGTGCTAGATTACATGTTTGCACCACTACATAGGTTTATGAGGTGCTGGGGTGTATGTATGCAAGAGCTCCAGCAGCTGAGCTGCAGGTTTTTTTTTTTTTTCCTTTTACTGTTTTAATGATTTTTTTTTTCAGACAGAGCTTGTGTAGCCCAGGCTAGCCTCAAACTCACTTTGTAGCTGAGGAAAATCTTGAATTCCTAATCCTCGTGCCTCTTCTCCCAGACCATAGACTGAGGTATTTAGAAGGCATCATTAGCATTCTTTCAGTGACAAGAAGCTCTACATCAGTTTCATGGTCACCTAGAACTTGGGAAAGAAACTGTAGGGCATGGCCAGCCTCCACTAATGGCTTTAAGATCCACTTACCTTCACTGTGAGGACACAGATCACTCCTCCCCAGCAAGGATTCACTCAGGTGTGTTCCTGAGAGAAGGGCAAAGAGATGGCACCTGGTCTTGGAGTCAGTTCCTCTGTCCTGTCTGTTCTGTCTCCTGCTTTGAGGGTTCCAGCTGTGGGAGCTTAGAGTTTGTGCCATGCTGTTTGCTCATTCAGCAAGTGCCTGAGGTCCCCAGTTTCTCCCCTCAAGGGTTCCTGTCAGCCAGAGTGTTTGTGCAGAGGAAAACAAGAAGTGTCAGGGGAAATGCAGGGCACCTTGAGCCCTTCCTTGCATGGGCTGAGCTCAGCATTGGCATTGTTGGGGCCTCTCTAAGGACACGGTGGCCAGGGACAGCCAAGCCAATGCTAGAATGGACTAGGAGAGCCTGCTGGCTGGCCTTAACATTTGAGGTTTTTATCTAAAGCCAGAAAGTGAAAATTTTTTTAAGTAAAAAGTAAAGAATACCAGGGGGTGGAGAGATGGCTCAGAAATTAAGAATGCCCACTGCTCTTTTTAGAGGATCTCGGTGTGAATCCTAGCACCTGTGGATCACAGCGCCTGTAATTGAGTTCCGTGAGATCCGAGCTCACTCCTGGTCTCTGGGAGCAGCAGATACACAACAGATACACACATAGATTCTGTTGAAGAGAAGACTGCATTTCAGACCCTTCCACTGAATCCTCGGTGGAGAAGAACTGGTTAAAAGATACGTCTGTGGTTTCGTAGAAGTGTCCTGTAATTTTCTGTAGTTGTTCTGTGGTTACCGGCCACAGACTTCAGACTTTGGCCTAAATTGACTGGAAGATGGCCGTTTTTCATAGCACTGCATTGCATGAAAAATTAAACATGTCCTGCTGTCTCCTAGGCAGCCAGTCATCTCTCCCAGCCCACACACGGAGTCTGAGTGTCTACCCATTCATGACCCCCCAGGCACCTGAAGTCAGTGTGGAGAGAGATATGTGCATGGGAAGCCAAGTGCTTACCTTGGTTCTGTCTGGAGGCTTGTGGGCCTAGCATGAAGTCTTGACTCTGATATTTACTGGTCATCGGGCTCTGAGCAGGTCCCTTTCCACTACTCCAGAAGTGCAGGCTATGCCATGAAAACAAAGTGTGTCCACCCTCCACATCGCAAGGACACACACACACTCGCCTGATAATGTGATTTTGAATGGGTGAGGATGTATTTCACTACATTTGGTAGGAAGCTGGATTAACAAGGACATTACTTTTTCTCACTCACGGGCAGTTCAGAGCTGCTGTTCTGACCCCTCGCACTCACTTGCAATGTCCCATTCTTAGGACTAGGTTTCAGATCCACACTCGCTGTCTCTGGGATGGCCCTCATGTCACAAGAGGGTGCTTTCACAGAAACCTTCAGCTTCTCATTAGCAGTGACTCTCATGTGGCAGTTCCTTTTGACCACAGCAGATATCTAGGCGGGAATATGGGAGCTGAGTATTTCAGCTGAGCCCGTGGCCATCAAACCTTACTCTTAAGCAGGGGTGAATAGTGGGCGGCGCTGTCTGGTAACTGCATGTGTTCCTGTAATTGTGCCTGTAGAGGAAGAGACTTACCTGTGTGGTTTTTCAGTCAGGCATTAGAAAGTGGGGTGACTCTGTGCCTCTTTGTGTGTTTTGTCTGTTACCCCTTCACAGCTTGGCTTCTGAGTTGTGCCTCAAACACCTTCCCCATTATCTGCTGGATTTGGTTGGGTAAGGATCTAGCTTCAGATAATTACTTTGGAAAGATACAAATCAACTGCCTACATACAGAGGCCTTTGTAGCCACTAGGAAACAGTGTGTGCCTGCAGGTTTTCCTAGAATTTGAGAATCCACACACTGAACATGGATTCAAGGTACACCTGTTTTACCTCATTCTCCACGAGACCGTTAGAGAAGAAGCAGAGACAGTGGGACCTTGCTGCTGGTGAGGCTTCCTGAGAGTCAGGCATGTGAAGGCGGTCATCACCCCTGTCCTCTGCTTCCTGCTGTGTGGGACAGTCCAGGGGCAGGAGACTCTCTCTTGGGCTCCATGGTAGTGAGCTGATTGACACTATGTGAATGGTATTTCTTAAGAAAAAGGGTATTGTGAAAACAGTTCGCGGTGACCACGCATTTCCTCTGCGAAAGCACATCACCTCCTGTAACTGTCACACCTTCTGCAGGTCTGTGTGATTACGAGGATTCAGTAGCATAGGCAGAGGTCCCTCTGTGGTCCTCAACCTTGTTAATGGTGTGACCCTTCAGTACAGTTCCACGTGTTTCGGTGACCCCAGCCCTAAGATTATTTTCTTAGCTACTCCATAACTGTAATCTTGCTACTATTCTGAATCATAATATAAATATCTGATACACAGGGTATCTGATATGCAACCCCTGTGAAAGGGTGAATCAACCACCCCCACCAAAGGGGTTTCAAGCCACAGGTTGAGAACCACTGCCTCTAGACCTTTGGGCTGCATGGAGGCATGTGGGTGGAGCACAGAGCTGGAGCACCACAGCCACAGTCCTGTGCATCAATCAGACTCGAGTGTCTGTGTGTCCCTGTTTGTGAAATACTAGAAGATACTGTGCAGTATCTTACGTGCATGCTAGGGTAGTCAACAGTGTTTATTCTGAGAAGCTCGCATCACCACCAATCACCACATCTCAGCACCCTCTTTAGGAAACAAGAGAGAGGACATAGCAGAGATGTGTGGAGGAGCCTCTGACAGGAAACTGCCCAGAGCTGGCCAAGGTTTGGTCCATGGAGGCATCCTGAGTCTGTTCAGGTGAAGGCAGAGGTTGCTGTAACTATAGATGGCATCTGGGGCTGAGATTGCTGAAGAACAGGGAGGAATGGGAGAGAAGAGAGGGAAGATGAGTGATGCTCCTCTGCTAATTCAAGGAAATTACCGGGAAATGACAGGAAGAAGGAAGTCAGAAGCCATGAGTGTGAACCCATTGAGAACTGTGGAAGCCTCGGCCACCTCCTGCATCATTTCTTCAACCCACAGGAAGCCATTCATCCAGCCATGCCCTGTTTCACGTGAGCCTTTCTGCGGCTCGCTGTTAGTTATGCTATTATGGACAGAGAGGGGAACCTTAATTTACATGCAAAAACTGGTGCACCCTATGGGAACTATAGCCTCATGAAGATATCCCTGTTCCTTGTGACGACTCACTCCTTCACAGGCTAGATTGAAACTAGATTGATTTAGAAAGCCTTCTGGGGGCTGGGATTGTGGCTCTGTGGGGGAGTACTGGCCTAGCAAGCACAAGAGCCTGATGCTCATGAGGCGTATCCAATCCTCCCCCGCCTACCTCACTGATGCCAGTTCCTCACTCCAGCACTGGGGTGAGGGAATGGCCGTCGTCCAGTGTTCTTTCCCTTGGGACTTTTCTGGAGCATGCATGCACTTTGCTGTATGCAGAGGTGTCCAGCAAAACCAAAACTAAAACAGCAATAACCATAAAAATATACTCAGGGCTAGAGATGTGGTTCCATGGTTAAGCACACTTGCTGTTCTTTGAGAGGACCTAAGTTCAATTCCCAGTACCCCATGATTTCAGTCCCAAAGGATCTGACCCCCTTTTCCTAACCTCCGTGGGTATCAGACATGTACATAGTAATACATATACAGCAAAGTATTCAAAAACACACACAGACACACAGACAGGTAGATAGGCAAGCAAGCAAGTTTGAAAGATCATTTCTACAGGAGACTCCAGTAGAAATCATCTCACAGCATGGCCTCTCATGGTCTCCCTGAAGACCCTTTCCGTCCCATACCCTCCAGCGCCTCTAAAGTCTTTCCTGCGTGGGCCGTGAGTTTTTGTGGTAATAAGTACCTTGCCACATCAGAGTGACAACACCTGCTCTTGAGTGGCCTCCCGACCTCGTTGGCAGCCCACACAGGAAAGCAGTGCACTAACGGACTGTAGCGATGGGTACAGTTGGGCTTGTTTCCTGACCAGGCCTAGAACTGCCGTGCTCTTACTCAAGTTGGGTGTGTGCGAGACCAGCCTTCAGGAAGTGTGTGGAACAGCTCTACCTTTCTCTGAAGTAAAGAGTAGACTTCAGTGTGCCTGTGACCTAGCCCAAGTACTCACACATGGTGAATGCTGGCTGTGTTTTGGCTGAACAGTTGTTCAGTTTCTGAACAATGTTCTCTCTGCTTACTGGCCATGTGAGTTACTGCCAAGGCCAATGAACTGTCCTTTAGGGTAACAGTCCTGTGTCATTGTTGCTGTTCCCTCAGCTCCTAGTGCTTAAGACGTGACAGCGTGTCCACGAGCTGTATGCTGGTCCCTAACAGCAGCCCCTCATTCCTGTCACGATCAGGGTACCTTCACGGGGCATTCTCCGACTGACACAGTAGTCAAGTTGGTGAGTGACCTGCAAAGTGAGAGCCTGTAGAAGGCTTTCCCAGCTAGTCCTAGAATCGTCTATCTCTGAGGATCATTGCTGCCTAGGGTGTTTTGGGCCCTGCTGTCTTGACTAGTCTTTGGTGGACACCAGTCCTTAGGTGTCCTGGGGTATGCCTGTTCTATTAGAAATTAATTTTCTTCTTAACTGTCAGGGGTTAGCAGTTATAGTCTTGTTGTGTTTTCACATTAATGTTGTGAATACTTTATTTAAAAGACATGAAGTTCTGTTTACAAACATTACTTGTTTTCAGGACATTGCCAACTGGGAAAAATACAAAATGTTTAGATTGTTAGAATGGTTGCTTTAAACATTATGCAAAATGAATAACAGTGTTATCTTCATGTTTATTAGATGGCTTCACTAATTGCTCTTTTTATTATGATATTTTTATTTCCTACCCCTACTGCCTTTCTAATTTTGAAACAATTTAGCATGTTATTTGAAACAAGTATTATTCAAGGTGTAAATATTGTTATTTTCAAGTAAATCTTGGGCATCATATAATAATATGAATGTAATTATTACCTGGAATATCCCTCAGAGGCTACATTAAAAGATTTTTATTTTATTTATGTGTATGAGTATTTGGCTGCATGCATATGTTAAGGTCTCCACATGACTGCAGTACCCTTGGAGGCCATAAGAGGGCGCCATGTTTCTTGGAACTGGAGTTTTAGATGGATATGTGCTGCCCGGTAGGTGCTGAGAACTGAACTTGGATCCTTTATAAGTGCATCCACTGCTATTAATCACTGAGCCAACACTCCAGTCCTCAAAGCTTCCATTTTAAAGAAAAGGTTTGGGTGCCAATGCTTTTTGTCTGTGAGTTTGCAGAGTTCCCGTCCTTCGAGAAACCATATTTTCTCGCCGTCACAGTTTACAGATGCTAGAAAACATGCTTCTATCTAATCTTTCCATTTCCTAAGAGAAAGGATATACAGAGCTGAGCCTTGCTGTACCATTTTCAAATAGCAGCTTAATCCTGGAAATGATTCCTTGTCACACAGTTATTGATCTACAAGACTAGAGGGAAATTCTAGCCTTTTCTCTCTGCCTGGACTGACACTGTCAAATTTTGGTGGCCTTAAAGCACATCACAACCCTACTTTGAGAAGCATGGCTCTGCTTTAGATGAAGAAAGCTCACAAGCACAAAAGCTACCCAAGGTCTAGATCTTTTTAATGTAGTGTGTATCAAAATGCGCGATTACATGTGTGGCTGACATAGGTTTCCTATGAAAGTTTGTGTTAACTAACGGTTATTTACCTTTCTTTCAGATATAATTTTCCAGCACCCAAATCCTTCTGCAGAAAAAGCCAGAACAGTGCTCGCTGTGGAAGCCGCCCCTGGAGAGCTGGTGGGAGACCGGGCTGCTCACCAGCCAGCCCCCGGGCATCCGAATTCCATTAACTTTTACTCCCTGAAGCAGTGGGGCAGTGAGCTCAAGTGAGTGTTTGGGAAGTAGCGTGTGCTGCTGAAGATGGATTCTCTCTGTAATGGGTCATGATGTGGGTCGTATGTTCATGTGTGGCATTAGAAAGCTGCTCGTTTATGAAGGGCCTTTGTGCTCTGCTGCACACTTTGACATAGGTCAGTTTTTTAAAGCTGTAAACAGTATGCCTGGTTTTTTCTGGACCATACCGAGTATCATCACATGGTTTCATCTGATTGCCTGACTGTTCCGTAGACCAGATGGCTGCCATACTACAAAGCCTGAAACTGAGGGAGGTGTATCCTCGTCGGGGATGACCAGGCTTCCCGATGAGGGCTGGGCTTGTCCTCCCAGCCTTACCCTCTCCCTAAATCTCAGGGCTGGTGCAGAGACTCGCTGTGGGGTTCTGTTCTCTGACTGTGTGTGGGCCAGTGAGAATGGAGGTAGGTTTTTGTCTGTTTTATGTGTCTCACTTTATGAGTTTTTAAGAAAAGCCTTTTTGAGATATAATTTACCCATTTACAGTATAGTATTTGGTTGGTTTTCATATACTCAGAGTTATACAATCAATCTGACAACATTTTGTTGTGTTTGTTTGTTTTTCTTTCTTAGCTATGGTCTTGTTAAATAGCCAAGGCTAGTCTTGAACTTGCAACTACCCTCCTTTCTCAACTTCCTCAGTCTGGTATTATAGACATATGTGGGCCTGACTCGATTTTAGAACATTTTCTTCATCCCCAAAAGGCAGCTTTTATACAGTTCCTTCCTGCCTCTTCCCTTCTTCCCACTCTCCCCACTCTCCCCACCTCAGTCCTAAGCAGATCTGCTCTCTGCTCTCTGTGTGGATTTGATGATTCTGAACCTTTCAAGTAAGTGGGATTGTACAGTGTCCTGTATGGCTTTCTCCACTTTACATAATGTTTCCATGCTCGCCTAAAGCATTCTTACTGACTGAGCCATCTCCCCAGCCCCTGTTGTCACCTTTTTTAATCTTACCCATCCTACTAGTGTGAGTCGGATGGGGTCTTACTGTTGGATTGTTTGAACCTCCTTGATGATACCAACATTGAGCATCTTTCCCCACATGGTCATTGGCACATCATCCTTGGAGCAGCATTTTGTTGGGTCTGTTCAGATTCTTTGCCTATTTTTTTGAATCAGCTTTTCTTTTTTCTTTTAAGATTTATTTATTATATGTAAATACACCGTAGCTGTCTTTAGACACACCAGAAGAGGTCATCAGATCTCATTACAGATGGTTGTGAGCCACCATGTGGTTGCTGGGATTTGAACTCAGGATCTCTGGAAGAGCAGTCTTAACCGCTGAGCCATCTCTCCAGCCCTCTTTGCCTATTTTAAATCACATTGGTTTTTTATTACTGACTTGTATGTGTTACTTAAATGAAGGTGATTCATCAATGTTCACAGCAATACATTTGGTGGCCACAGAATCTTAGAAAATTTGGCTTACGTTAGACATGGGAGTTAGTAGGAAGGTTTTTACATTTTTGGGACACCTGAAAGCTTTCTGCCCTACTGTAGGATCCTCGTGATGTTTTCAAGTTTCATCAAGGTAGCAGTATATAAGCACCTCGTTTCCTTTTATGGCTAAGTGTATACTATCCTAGCTCCGTTTCCCGCTGCCATGATAAAGCAATCTGACAAAAGCAACCAGTGCACTGTCAGACAGCTGTGGCTCGGCAGTCTCCCTGGATGTTCAGAATGTCGTAGAAGCCACCTTGTAAAAATACACTGTTTTAGCAAGTGTCTTCCCCATACTTCTTTATACATATGCCTTTGTGTCTGGTTGCATATGATAAAGTCCTTTTTGTGTGTTTTCAGTTCTTCAGACCTTTGTATTGGCTGAGTAGAATGTGACAGGGGTCTCAGCACCTCAGAAGGCCAGCACTTGCAGAAGAGATTACTATGAGGCCTGTCCACTCTGCCCCCACCCCTGGTCTCTTCCATTTTATCCATGTTCCACCCCACTTTCCACTGACCACATGCTCACCCTGCATCCAAGAGTCATGGGTGGCAGCTGTTCCGAGCCTCTTCCTTTGACACTTGAGTGTCAGCAGTGTGACTCTAGTCTGTCCCTTGAGTATCTGTTTTCCAAAAATCTCCGTCTCTGAGCCTCTGCATTCTGGCCATTTGCTTCTTCTTCATCTTCGACCCTCGGCCTCACCACATATAGGCTATCTCGTGGCGTCCCACTTGCCTTGTGAACATCTGACTCATCTGATAGAGGCCCCACTCAGTATCGCCCAGCCCCTAGGGGAAGAGGGTGGAGGAGGCAAGGGGAAGGCTACCTCCCCCAGGCCCGGCACCATATTGTGCTTCTTAGTAAAGAAGGGGTTCTGTGCTCCTAAAAACATCAGGAAACCACAGAGGCTCTTGCTTCATTTTTCGTGTGAAAAAGCTGAGGCTTAGAGAATTAAAGTGACTTGCTCAAGGCTGCATTACAGAAGTGTGTGGCGGAACTGAAAGGCTCACCCCGGTCCCTCCAACGAGGACTGCGTATCCTTTCATTCTTCTGCATAAGAACGTACCAGAGCTGGGCATGATACCTACAGTGGCCAGCCTGGGTTGCCTGGCAAGACAGAGTCTCAGTAAAACAACACGAATGTACGTGGGGGGCTGTTGGTTAGCCAGGGGTGTAGGGCGTATGCAGGCCCCAGAGGAGACAGCGAATGAGGTGGAGTCAGACCTACGATGCTGGGCGCTTCCCATTTCCCAGAGCTCCCAGTCTCTCCACCTAGAAAAGCAAACACACGTCAGCTTTGTTCGTGACGACTCTCTGAACAAGTTCGGAGGTACTGTCAGCAGGAGCAACCCAGCTGCGCTGTCATGGCGCTGCATGGTGTAAGAGGCAGACTCCCGGAGAGGATTCTCAGCCGTACCGCTTCATAGGCCGCTGTCTCAAGGAAGTCGCCCTTCTGGGCCTTTGTGTCTCATTTGTAAGTAACGGTGCATTCCTCATGGGATGGTCTAGATGGGAGACAGTTAATATGAACCAACAGCATGGAGCAACATGGGACTTGGTTTTTAGGAAAGAGAATGTCACCACTGTTGGTCTTGTGACAAGCGGCTCCCTGTGGAGTTCCAGGAATCTGCTCTCTGCAGCAGGATGCTCAGACAAGTCTCAGGTGGTTATAGATAGATAGATAGATAGATAGATAGATAGATAGATAGATAGATAGATAGATAGATAGATATAGATATTTTTTTTTAATGTGTGGTTACGTATTAGGAAGGTGAAACAAAGTGGTCTGAGTGAATGGAGAACCTGTTTTGTTTTTTTTTAATGGTTCCAGGGATTGCAACATGCTGAGCAAGCTCCTGCCTTCTGAGCTACAACCCTAACACAGAGAGAACTTCATAGCCTTAGAAATAGTAAAGCTATTTTTCCCTAAAAGGAGTGGCTCAAGTGTTGTATTTTTGTAATGGATTCAAGCTAGTGCTAAACTGCTTGTGGTCAGGGTGGAGGCTAGCCATGTGTTTGTGTGTGCACTTACTGTATCCACCAGTTCAGTTGGGGCCCTCTGGGAGACTCCCCTGATGAACTGAGTTTAAACTTCACACTGTCGTACAAGACTTGAGGTCCTTGCTCCTACAGCTGAGATAGAAATGCACAGGACTCTAACAGCCGGTGGCTGTCTTAGTGACTTAGTTCAGTTGTCATGAAAGAGCATGACCAAGGTGGCTTATAAAACAGAATGTTTGCTTTGGGGCTCACGGTTAGAGTTAGAGTCTCCATGGCTCTGCTGCAGTAGCCGAGAGCTTACATCCTAACCCACACGTAGGAAGCAGAGAGACGTAACTGGAAGTGACCTGGGCTTATGAAACTTCAAAGACCAGTGACCTTCCTCTTCCAACAAGCGGCACCTCCTAAGCCTTCCCAACGAGTTCCACCTACCGGGTAGCAAGTAGTCAGATATATGGGGAGCATTCTCCTTTGCACAACCACAGATGCCCATTGTAACTGTTCTTGCACTATATGATTGAATCGCTTAGTAATCCTTAAGATATAGGAGATTTATTTTCCTTTAAAAATGAGTTAGATGCATAGGGGGAAACTGATAAAGGCGGTTGTGCCACTAAAATATTGTTGAGAGACAGTAGGTAGCATGGTTGTGAAGAATTAGAAAAAGACTTGTTAAAAGCCTGTAAGATTCTAGGTTTACATTGTAAGTGTATGTCCTTATTCCCTTAAGAGCAGCAGCAGCAAAACAGGATTAGAAAAGTCAGGTGACATCGCACATGTGTGCTTTATCCTGGCAGGCAGGCCCACTTAGACGCTCCTGCTTAGGCACCTCCGCTGCAGGTGTACTTTTACCTAGTTGCCTGCTTCAATGAATTTGTCATTTAACTTACCAGCCATCTAGACCGTGCCAGGTAAAGGAGCTAGACCTCGAGTGAAATTCCAGGTGGATGTGAATAATCACTGCCTCATGGGGTCTGGATTGTTAGTGCTCAGCAGTGGGTCAGGTGGATGGATGGACACACACACACACACACACACACACACACACCACTTCCCAGATGAATGGGAAGGCTGAGCTTGCTGGAAACCTTTTTCTATTGCTGGAAACCTTGTTCTATTGCTGACTGCTTCCTGGCCCTTCATTTCTGCTTTCCTCATGACCCCTCGAGCCCGGTAGCAACGTCACTTGTGTGTGTGACTGAGATTCCCAGGAATCCACTGGTTTTGTCATCTAGGCTTGGTGGTGACTCAATTCTTTCAGAGCCCCATTTCAAGGAGAAGGCAACCCTAGCCCAAGCCAGTGTCCAGATATCTGGTGCATTTGGGGAAGTCATTCATGTCTGTGGCTGGGTGGTACTTGTTTATATTTTCCTTGTTTGTGGCATAGCTCAGCCTTTGCCAAGGCCTATGAGGCTTGTAGTCATGTTGTTGTCTCATGGGTGTTTTCAGAACCAGGCCTTCTGGAGCAGAAACACAGGGACGGTGGTGGGAGAAGTTGGTCAAGCTGTGTGTGTGTGTGTCTGTGTCTGTGTCTGTGTGTGTGTGTGTGTGTGTGTGTGTGTGTGTGTTGCTGTTGATGTCTAGTCTTTCCTCACACCTTCCTGGAGCACAGGCTGCTTGTACCCAGCACTTGTCTCTAACACTTCTTCTCCATCATGGTTGGAACCACACACTTCCAGGGACCTGTTCATTCTCAGGACTGCTTTAGCTTTAAAGGAATCATAGCTGTGGCTTGCAGACTAGAAGACCATGGCTAGGATGTCTGTCTGTGCCCTTATCTAAGGCCATCAAGAACCAGCTAGCCCAAGTCTCATATCCTATTTAGAGTTAGCAACTATGGGAGGGAGAGCAGTTGCTCTCTCCCGCTGGTACTGCTGGAGCTACTTGTTTCAGGAGCCAAGTTCTTGGTGTCCTGGATCAACCCATTCTGCTCTCTTAGCCTTTCTCGTTGACTCAGATAACCCAGCACGACCTCCCCAACGCAAGATCCTTCATGTAGTCACAGCAGCAGAGTTCCTTTCCTGGGATTTAGCTATGCACATCGTGGGCAGTGGGCATGGTTTAGCCCACCACAGTGGGCTTTCCCTTGGTGCTCGCTCTCTCGTTCGAGCACGCTCTCCCCCTCCCCTTACCCCTCTTCTCTGCACTTTTCCATCTCCTGTTGGACACTGTTGGAGCAGGCTCATAGGTGCTGGGAATGTACGGGGTCGAGGAAATCATTTGTGAGACTTCCTTTTCTTCCAGAGCAACTGTTTTAAAATCATCTTCTCCAGTACTCAGTAAGAAAACAGCTGCCAGGTCTTAGGCTAGTGTAATCACCGCGTTCTGGGCACTCGGTGTTAAAACTACGTGTGTGTGCTTGTGTGCATGTGTGCACAGAGCGATCGATGCCTTCACATATTTTGCCAGCGGGATGGAACCTGTGTGTACTATGTGATTTTTTTTTTTTTTTTTTTTTTTTTTGGTTCCCCTGAAACTTTACATTACTTTACTAAATTCAAATACAAGGCACTAAACCATGCTTTTAAAAACACAAATATTGGGAGGCAAAGGCAGGCAGATCTCTGAGTTGGAGGCCAGCCTGGTCTACAGAGCTACAAAAACGTAAATATGAAGGGACTCGATGAATCAGTGAATAGAGTGATTGTAGCTTAAGCGTTGGGGCTGATTTTGGATTCCCAGTACCCACGGGAAAGCCAAGCACTGGTATCCACATCTGTAACCCCAGTCCTGAGGAGGGGCTCCTGAAATCTTCCTGGCCAGCCAGTCTAGCTAACACAGTGAGTGCCAGGCTCAGGGAGACCTTTTAACAAAAATGGAGGGATAATGAGATGACTGACAGATGTCCACCACCGAGCCTGACTACCTGCGATCTGGAAAGCTGTCCTCTGGCGTCCTCCACACATGGTGCACATCCCGTCTCCTCCCAGTAAATAAGCAAAGTGCTTATTTTATGAGTATGACTGTTTTGTGTGTATGTGTACTGCATATATGCCTGGTACCACAGAGACCAGGCGTCATAACTCCTGGAACTGGAGTTACAGGCAGTTGGGAGAAGCCAGTTGCTGTTAATTAGATTTCTCGCCCATGCCCAGACAGACCACACCAAACACAGTTCCACGTGGAGAGGTTTTAATAGAACGGGATGGGTCAAGGCCGGGTGAAGAGAAGAAGAGAAAGAGAGAGAGGAGGAGGGGTTTCGGTCTTTTGTAGGGGTAGTGACATCACTTGCTCCCAGGTGGAGATGGGATTCAGAACTGATGTCTTCTGGGAATGCTTTGGCTGTTTCCATGGCAATTGATATGCTAGGTTCTTGTCACCTGTGGGTGGAGCCATTGCTGGAGGAAGGGGCTATCCTAATGCCAACACCAGTGGTGTTCATTGGGAATCACATCCAGAGTTGCTTGTAACCACTGAGCCATCTCTCTAGCCAAAAAAAAAAGATACTTGATCCTGACACCTGGTCCTCACAGATGTATACACAGGAAACACAATTGAACATATGTGTGCACACAGCAATAAATACTAGAAATAAAGTACTGAGATGTCGCTGTTTTATACAACAGTGCATCTGACTAGTTCAAACTAGAGACTCTAATTTTCCTTCTCACGTTCAGTTTGCCTCAGCAAACACCAGTGATGCGCAGGTTTCTCCTGGTTTAGCAGCCATATTGAGGTATGGCTTGTCTGTCACTTATTTTAGGAGTAGAAGCTGAAGAATGTTAAGAAAATTACACCCCACAGAAACATCTCTATAATCAAACAGTACTGCTGTGTGTCGGGGCACATGCCTGTAATCCTCGAATCCGGGAGGCAGAAGCATGCAAATCTCAGTAAGCTTGAAGCCAGCTTGGTCTGTAGTTCTGGGCCAGCAAGAGCTATATAGCAAGACCCTGTCTGATGGGATGGAAGGGAGAGAGAATGTGTATATATATTCCCTCACGAGCCCTCCCTTGGTCCCTGGCCTCAGGCAGCCTCCAAGCCGCTTTCTTTAACTACGGCTGTGCTTTGATAAGATTAAAGTGGATGAGCTCTTGTGGCCTATAGCCAGTCATTTCATCATTTACTTGGCATAAGTCTTCAGAGTGACTGCTCCTGTTCACACTCCCACCAACACTTCCTGGCGAGTTCCAGTTGCTCCACGTCCTCCCAAACACTGGGAATCACTGTTGTTTTTAATCTTAGCTGTTGGGGGTGTGATTCATTTTTTAACTAGTATATGTATTTCAGTGTACCACATGGATGGCTAGTGCCTATGGGAGGCCAGAAGCAGTTGGATGCTCTGCAACTAAGTTATAAATGGTGTCAAGTTGTCATGTGTGTGCTGGGTCTTCTGCAAGAGCAGCAGGTGACCTTATTCACTGAGCCACCTCTTCAACCTTGATGTTATCTTACTAAGCATTCCTAGACAGCCGCCTTTCAGCTTAGAATGGCTTACATGGTAGGATTATGTTGTAGTAAACCCAAAAGTAAATTGAAAATACAAAAAGACAAACATGCATTTTATATACCTAACCCCACAAAAGTTATGTCTGAGCTTCACGTGCTCCGTAGAGGACCTGTTCAGTTCACCCTTGGTATGGCGTGGCTCGCCGGAAGTTACTCCCAGCCCTGTGTCTTTCTGCGCAGCAGTAGCCCAGGAAAAATCAAGCTTCAGAGCA
This sequence comes from Micromys minutus, assembly GCF_963924665.1. NCBI lineage: Eukaryota > Metazoa > Chordata > Mammalia > Rodentia > Muridae > Micromys > Micromys minutus. Next base: position 22,550,394 of record NC_137956.1, on the reverse strand, counting down.
TGATTTGCAGCGAATGTGAATTGCTTTGGAAACATTTAAAAAAAATTTTTTTAAAAGAAAATCATAAGTCCAACTTTACAAGTTGGGAAACTATGTGTTTTTCTTTTATTGTTCTTTTTTTCTAAATTTATTTTTCTCATCTCTTGATCACTTTTCAAATTGAGTTGTTCATTTATCTTATTGGGCTTTAAGCATTCTTAAATATTCTGATTATGAGCCTTTTGTCAGGTATATATTTTGTAAATATTTTCCAAAAGAGAAAAGTTTTAATAAATTCAATTCTTCTTATTTTTGTCTTACAGACTGTCTTTTCGAGTTCTCTTCAGAAAGTGTCTAACGTGGGGATTGTGGAGATAGCTCAGTGAGGGAATAAACTTGACTTGAGTCTGGGCCCCAGGCTCCCGTGTGAAAAGCTAGATGTGTGTCTGTCATTGGGGATCTGGAGAGAGGCTGATCTCTGCAGTTCATTGCCCAGCCTAGCAAAGTGGGTGGTGAGCCTGGTTCAGAGAGGAACCCTGTCTCAAAAAATCAGCTGGGAAGGGATTGAGGCAGACACCTAAAGTTGACCTTTGGCCTGCACATGCATGTGTGCACACATACATACAAAAAGGGAAGAAAGTCTAAGTTAATGTAAAAAGCACTTTCTCCTGTGTTTTCTACAAGTTTGTGTTTCAGTAGGGCATGTTTTGTTTCTGTTTTGAAATAAGACTTCACTGTACAGCCCAGGCTGACCTGGAACTTAGGATCCTTCTGCTCCGGCTTCCTAAAGGCTGGGATCACAGGATTATGCCACAGTAACCTGCTCTATGGTATATCTTGAGTTCATTTGTATGTGTGGTGTGTAGTAAGGTTCAAGCTTATTTCATTCTATATATAACTGGTTCTGACAATGCCATTTCCCCACTTGAATCTCTTTACATTCTTGCTGACAGTCAGGCGACCATCGGTGTAAGGAGTGGTGAACATGGGTAATGCAGTCTGTGTTCTGGTGTCTCTTACGAAATGCTGGCATGTTGACAAGGGCAGTTCTCATAAGAATATATTCACTGGTGAAAGTATAAAGCCCAATGTGAAGCTCCCCGGCTTCAGAATAGCTCATCTAGCTGTACAGAAGTCCACTGAGATGCATAGACTTCGGGTCTGGTTAATCACAGTGTGTGATTTTTTTAAATAAGTTTTTGGGGATTCTTTGGTTTTTAAGAAATTCTTCAATTTAACTTTGCATTGCTGCTTTCTGAGATACGAATATCAGCGTATACTCATACTGCCAATGTGTGTTTTCTCATTGTCTGTATTCTCACCAACATTTGGTACTATCAAATCTTCATTTTACCAGTCCTAAATACAGCTGTGTTTTGCTTTGCCCTCTCTTGTTTTTAAATAGAAATTCAATGTCATCATTTCGCCCTGGGAGAGGGAACAGTGAGAGTCGCAGGACCGTGTTTTACACAAATGAAGAATGGGAACTTCTAGACCCACCTCCTAAGGACCTAGAGGAGTCCCTCGTACAGGAAGACAGGAAAAAGCCAATGCCTGAGGGGAGTAAAGGTGTGTATGTGCCCATGCCTTGTTGCACCTGCGCCCTCTTGCCCAGGTGTGTATGTACCTGTGCACTGTTTCACCTGCACCCTGTTGCTCACGTGTGTATGGACCTGTGTACTGTTGCACCTGTGCCCTCTTGCCCAGGTGTGTATGGACCTGTGTACTGTTGCACCTATGCCTTCTTGCCCAGGTGTATATGCACCTGTGCACTATTGCACCTGTGCACTATTGCACCTGTGCACTGTTGCACCTGCACCCTGTTGCTCAGATGTGTATGCACCTGTGCACTGTTGCACCTGTGCCCTGTTGCTGTCTGTGCTGCATTTGTTACTCCATGGATGTAGGAGACATTGTCTGGCTAAGTCCTTGGAAACATGAAGTGGTAGGGCCTTGTGTTATGGGGGGGGGGGGGAGATCAGGGTAGGGGGTAGGGGCAATAATTCATAAAGGTTTGTAAAGTGCTGCAAGGAATAAATGTCCCGTGTAGCTTGGTGTCTGCAAACTTCTTCCAGGAGATTTACACCTCTCATGCCTCTGCATCACAGAGATGCTGACTGAAGAAACTTTGTACTTACTAAGCCAGCCAGTGTGTCATACACCTATAGTTTAGGGCCAGGGAGGTCAAAGCAGGTGGACTGCATGTTTCAGAGGAGTCTAGGCTGTATATCAAGACTCTGTCTCAGAAACACACGCGCGCGCGCACACACACACACACGCACACGCACACGCACACGCACACACACACACACACACGCCATCTTTAGTTACAGAAATGAGAGATGTACTCAAAAAGAAAACACGGTATCATAGATTATAGAGAACTGGTTGGATTAATCAGATTCCTATTACTGTATCAAGTACCTGAGTGAGGGACACTATCTTAAGGAGAGAGAAGATTTATTTTGGTTCACATTTGTAGAGATTTTAGCCTGTGACCAACTGAACCCATCGCTTTGCGTATAGAGGTGCATCACTGTGGGAACCTGTGACCAGAAAGCAAAAGAAAGAAGGCAGCCTGGGGCACTACTGTCTTGAAGACTTCTCGTTAAGCTCCTAGTTTTCATTAGATCCAGCAAGCTGCTGGCTTAAGTCACATGGGCCTTTTGGAGACATGCTAGATACAAACAAGGCCCCAAGTCAGAAGCATGTGCCTCTGTGAGTGTCATGAAGCCAGCACACCAGGCATCCAGGGCCACCGGTGCCAGCTGCTGCTCACCTGTCGTCCAGAGTCTGCCCGGCCCCAGGGGGCTGCTGTGTGCTTCTCACAGCACTGCTGGATGCCTTTGTCTGTCCTAGTCTTAAATAATCAAACAGCCATAGTACTTCTGCATCTCGAGCTTGTATTTTTGAGTGTGCATTTGAAGCTATCCTTGCTAACAATTACTTGGATCATTTATTATGGAAAGTCACACTTAAGAAGCCAGGGATTGCCTGGTGCACCTCAGTTTTCTTCACAGTGCTCATACTGTGGTCTTCTGTAGAGAGTGGTCCGGCAAGGAGTGTCTGCTGGCTTTAGACCTATTGGCATTCTCTACAATGAAGCAGGGCGCAGAGACATATCTTCTTGTTGATGAGTCCACAACCCCCAGAAGATGATTTGTAAAAATACCAGAAGGTTTGACTTGCTCCAAAAAACCTTTTTTTTAAATATAGGAGTCACTAGTTCAGGATTCCCCTTTGAATTTGGACGGAACCCTTACAAAGGAAAGCGCCCCTTGAAAGACATAATTGGGTCATACAAAAACCGCCACAGCAGCAGCGATCCTTTGATGGAAGGAGCATCGTCTGGGAGCAGCGGATGTCTCACTAAGCCAGTTCCCGAAATGCAGCTGCAGATTCAAAGCCAGCAGGAGGAGCTGGAGCAACTCAAGAAGGACCTATCCAGTCAGAAGGTAACCGTCTCGTGATTTCTGTGTATTCTCAGTGGCTCAAAGACCTAGGGGTAAAGCTCTTGTTACCCAGGAGCCCTTTCCTAAAGCCCGTACTGCTGAGGCTACCATCCTGTGCCCTGAGCTATGCCCGTGTTTAGACAAAGACCCTAGACCACGGGCAGGCTACAAGGTGCTCCTCTCTACACCCACGCCCAGTCAGTCCCTCAGCCCTGAATTCCCTCAAGTTTCCACATCCTGTCAGACAATAGCATTTTTCTAAGCTGGTAAGAATTTCTTCTGCCTAATTGCTGAACAGCTCAGTGAACTTTAGAGCCTGAATCCCTCCCTCCTTTTATTTTATTTTTAATTATATGTATGAGTATGTAAATGCAGGCATCCATGGAGGCCAGAAACCAGTGTCAGATTCAGTGAGCCTCCTAATGTGGGCTCTGGAAGCCAAACTCGGAACCTCTGCAAGAGCAGTGTGTACTCTTAACTGCTGAGTCAGCTTCCTAGACACACACGCACACACGCATCCATGCACACCCTTCTATTTATTCATTTATTTTTGGGACAGCATCTCACTGTGTCATCTAGGCTGGCATGGGGCAGTCGATCCCCCGGCCCACACTGGAATCACAGGCATGTGCCACCATGCAGTACTTCATAGATCCCTTAGCGCTGATAAGCATGTGCCAGGAACCATTGCTAATTACAGCGTGCACATCCATTATTTCCTGTTTCCTATTATTGTTCTCTTCAGGCTGTATTTGTGGAGTACATTTTTTTCCTCTCTATTTTTGAAATCTTTCAAGAGGAAGCTCAATATTAAAATGTTTCCAGTGGGGCTTCTTTCTGCGTTTCCTCAAATTCCAGTGATTACTTATATAACACTGTTATGATTTCTGTTATTTTTTTCTCCCCCACACCCCAGCTTTCTTACCCTTTACTTCATTATCTTCTTGGCTCCTAGGAGCTCATTCGGCTGCTCCAGCAGACAGTCCGGTCATCACAATATGACAAGTACTTTACGAGCCACCAAATAAGCCAGGGGGTCCCAAGGGACACACTGGAGCTCCTCCACCACAAGGACGAGCAGATCCTGGGCCTCAGCGGCCAGCTGGAGAGGTTTGGCCTGGAGAAGGAAAGTCTCCAGCAGGAAGTGAGGACGCTGAAGAGCAAAGTGGGAGAGCTCAACGAGCGGCTGGGGATGCTGATGGAGACCATCCAGGCCAAGGACGAGGTCATCATCAAGCTCAGCGAATGTGAGGGAAGCGTGTCTTCGCCCACCGTGGGGCCCAGCTCTCCTTTGGCCACCCCAGCCAGCAGGGACCAGCTGGAGCTGGACAGGCTAAAAGTAAGGGCAGGGTGTGGGCTGGCTTTCTAGATAGACATTGCAAACTCGGCTCCATCCGCATTGACCCCTAGAGGTCTGGTTGTCAGGAGCTAGTCTGGTCAGAGCAGAGCGGTGGCGGGGTGCGGTGGCGGGGTGCAGAAAGAGGTTGTATGGTCAGATCTCAGGCATTTTCAAGAACTGCCTCAAAAGCACTGCTGCCATTGCCATTGTTGTCTGGGACATCTTCAGCTATTCCTGTTCCTGGTTTAGGAATAGCTGAAACACCCTCAAGACTTCATTATGCCAAAGAAGTTGTCAGTTTCCCCTCTGTGTACAAAAATACAAACACAGACTAACTAGTACAGCCTCCCACAGGCCTGAGTAAGAATATCGTCCCCGTAGTCAGACTAGGACCAGCTGGGAAGGTGGACCCAGCTCCAGGCACTCCGGAATAGGAGCCTGCTCACTCAGTCACTGCCCAACATGAGAAGTCCTGCACTTACAGGAAAGGACAGAGCTGTCTTCCCAGTGCCCCCTCTCTCTCAGGAAGCCCAGGGTTGAGAGGCTGACTCCTGAAGAGAAAGGACCTGGAGTGATAGGAGGAGGAGGAGCACGCTCCCTGTGGGAAGCAGGGCAGCCTGCCTCTCATGCCTGTAGAGCATCCTGCTGGTCCAGAGCAGAGAGCTGAACCTGAACCATGTGGGCTGCTGTGAGGAAGGCTGTAGAGAAGACCAGCACGTCTTTACCGTCAGCAGCTCCTGAGACTCTCTACCAGAGATGTTTTATGGAGACAGGCATCTTCAGGACGTTAGGTAGAGCCCAGCTGACTCCAGCAGACCCTGGTATTCCCATGCAGCTATCAGCTCTAGGTGTCCGAGTTCCGAGTGGAGTTTATCCTTGAAGGGTCCGGGTGTGTTACCGTTGAGGTCATTATAGAGCCTCCACTTCATGGCTTCCACCTTTCACTCACCAGCAGTTGTGATCACTGAAACAGTGGCTGCAGGACTGGGATGTGTGGGGGATCTGCTTTAATGACAACACAAAACCAGCACAGACTATTTTATTTTTGTATGTATGTAGTGTGTGCATGGGCTCACATGTATGTGCGGCTGCACACGCTCAGGTTTACTCATGTATGTAGAGGCTAGGTATTGATACTCTTCCCTCATACCGCTCCACATTATTCTTGGAGACAAAGTCTTAACCCAGAGCTTACTAGTTGGCCTGGAAACCCCAGAGATCCTCCTGTCTCCACACCCCCTTCATCAGGGTTATAGAGTGCTCTTTACCGCCTAAGCCCTCTGCACAGCTCACAGGGGACACCTCTTACTATTTCATATTTCTGTCTACTATAAAACAGCCTTTATTTTATTTATTTTTGTTTTGAGACAAAGTTTCGTGTGATAGCTCATGCTGACCACCCCCCCAAAAAAAAAAATCACTGGAGCCCAGGTTGGCCTCAGACTCAAGGTAATTCTTTGTTTCAGTGTCCAGAGTGCTGAGATTCCCGGGTGTGAGTTAACGTGCTTGGTTGCTTGTTTTTTGTGTTTATTTCACCTTTCTTTTTACAGGAGGTCTTAGTGTTGCCTGTAGAAGGCAGTTTAGTTTATATACTCAGCATCAACTGTTCTGTCTGGAGTAGCGGCACCCTTCCCAGATAGCAGTTTTTGGTTTGGGCAGGAAAGAAGTGTGTGGTGCCCGTTTTCCGAGGGAGCCGAGCCAGGGTGTGAGAATGGGCCATGTGGCTGCTGACTTACCTCATACAAGTGAGCCATCTCCTGTTTCCTTGGGTAGCTGGGGTAATTCTGAAGCTACATTCCTCAACCTTTAAAGCTGTGTCTCCAAAGTCTACACAGTGAAACTTAGTCAGGGGCATGTCCTAAGTGGCGGGTAGTTACCAGGTATGTTCCTAGTGGGCAGGGGTAATGTCAAGACCTGCCTATGTCAAGACCTCATGGTTTTGGCATTGCTCTGCCTGGGCCTGTTACTGTCGTGAGACCTCTCCTCCCACAAGGTGAGAAGCTGCTGTTGTGAAGAAAGAGGGTATGGAAGAGTGTAGACAGCTTGCACGGAGCTCAGCCAGCCTTACACAGTGAGCTCTCAGAGACCTGAGGTCATCTGTGACACAGTGCTTCCCCTCCCTGATAGGTCCCTGTGGGCCTGGGACCCTGTGGAGTCTTCACTGCCAGATGTTAATGGTTAGATCCGCATTCTCAGAAAGTGTACTTAGAGCAAATGGTTAGAATTTACTTAGACTGGGGCACAAATTTTACACTAAAGACAAATCCACACAGCTAGTTCAGAGCTAGCTACTGTTGTCTTAATCTTTCCTTCACTGTTCAGTATATTTAGTTTCTCTCCAGCCACCCTTCCTTTAACTGGCCTGCCTTACAATGATGCATTTGTTCCTTGTTTCCAAACACAGTATTTTTAATATTTCAGGAGAGAGGAGGAAAACCATGATTTGGACCAGAAAAAAAATGTTCTAGTCTTCTTTTGGGTCTGACATTTTTACAACTTGAGTTTCTGAGGCTGAGTTGGTCCAGTGCAGGAGTTGGGGTACAGGTGGGGAGACTCAAGTACTCAGCCTGGGCCTCAGAACTCATAAGCTGACTTCTTGGCTCAGCATTTAATGGATGCATAGCGTCCCTGACCCAGGGCTGTCTGGGAAATAATGACAAGAATGGCTCCTGGGACTCAGGAGCTCTACGTGAAGTTAAGCTCAGGCGCCTTGCCCAGAGTATTTATGACCTATGGCATATGCACCACAAGTGCCAGCAAGTCAGGGGTACCAGGGAAACCTTTCTAGTTCCTCTGCGTCTTATCAGGACGGACTACGTCCTCAAGGAAGTTCAGGCTGAAGGCTGGGGAGTGTCTGGAGAAATATGTAGAAATGATCAGGGCCAGAGAGAGGACATGATTACAAAAGATGGAATTTTTAAGGAGTCTTCCAACCACAGCCTTTTTTAAAAATTAATTATTTAATATTTATGTGAGCACACTGTAGCTGTCTTCAGACACACCAGAATAGGGCATCAATCACATCACAGATGGTTGTGAGCCACCATGTGGTTGCTGAGAATTAAACTCAGGACCTCTGGAAGAGCAGTCAGTGCTCTAACCACCGAGCCATCTTTCCAGCTCCTAACTACAGCCTTAAAGATGGTTCTAATTCATCTTTATCTATAAGCCTCCTTGACTTATCACAAAGATCTAAAGGAGTCTGTAAACTTATGAAAACTCTTCCCTACTCAGTTACACCTTCCTTCAAGTAGAGCAGGGCAACATTTGCAACCACAGGAGGCTGAGGCTAGCCAGATCTCAAGTTCAAGGCCAGACTCGTCCACGTGGTGAGTTACATAATAGATCTTTACATAACAGAAGGAAGAAAGAAAGGGAGGAAGAAAGACCAAAAACCTTTGTTTCCAACTTTCTATTCTCTGAATACAAAATAAATGCTGCAGAAGTAAACAGACGGCCAATCCAGTGAAGGGCAGACTGTGTTCTTGGTAATGTGGGAGGTGGTGCTGGGGACTGGACCCAGGGCCTGTGTCTGATAGTCAGATACTTTACCACTGAGCTCCACCCCGTGCCTCGTGTCCTCCTTCAGCTTCTCTAGTCTGAAGTGAAGAGTGTGTTCTCCAGAGTGTCTGATGGACCACAGATCGTAGAATTCATCTTTACATGCCTTTCTTAGTTAAGGGCTTTTGTATATTTTTATAGCCTTTTAAAAATAGAACTGCGTAAGCAAACATAAGAACCTATATAGAATACGGTCAGCCTCTCTGGTTTAAAAGGATACTAAATGACTGCTTTTTCTCATCACCAACTCATCAGTGTGGCTGCAGTTGGAAAGTGCATCCTCTTCTGCGGTCCGCCGAGAAGAAGCACCACCGCTAAGTAAATGTTCTCCCACCTTCTGCTACCACAAATGGCCAAAGAGATTCATCAGAAAGCTCCTACTAACATCTTCCACTTGTTTTAGGGCTTGCATCTCAAAGATGCTAATTACATAGGATAATTAGCCAACATGCAACCCACGTGAATTGATTTTTTAAAAAACAAAAAAAAAACTATTTCCCAACAGGATAGTCTGCAAGGGTACAAAAGCCAAAATAAATTTCTAAACAAGGAAATTTTGGAACTCTCAGCTCTCCGAAGAAATGCAGAAAGGAGAGAGAGGGATCTCATGGCGAAGGTAAGCCAAGACTGGCATGTCTTACCGCTAGAAGGGAGGGTGGAAGCCATGTTTAAGCACGTGTGCTTTAAGACCTACACAGCCACCATGATGGGAGAAACATGGTTACTGATATCAGTACATGTAAAGAATGTATAGTCCACTTTCTCTGTTGATGACAAAGAAATGCTCTCACACGTGGCCCTCACTCACACGTGGCCTTTGTCGTGCATTTTTAGTGCTGATTTCAGAATTAAAGCAAAGTGCAATCATAGGGCTACTCCAGGTTAAAGTTGCCTATTGTTTATACTGCTGACATTCAGGTTCACACGTGTGAGACAGGAGTGGTGAGAATATTACCACTCCTGTCCATCCAGCAGGGTCCATTTAAGATTATGGCTGCAGAGGGCTTTGGGAAGGATAAGGGGTCACAAGCGTTCCAGCTTGTGAGTTATAAATGCCTGGCACATGTCCAGAGTTTCGTGCATGCACTATTTTTGAACAGCCTTCCGGGCACATTTCTAAAATCTTATTCCTGCATATTTGCCAGGGTAAAGTTGATTTTTCTGATCAGATAGCAGATGATAACTAATCCTGCCTGGACATTATGACCTAACAAAGTTGGTATGCATGGGGTAGTTCATTCATGGTCCATGTAACCAAGTAGAGGTAGGCCTGACATCGGTCATTGGCTCATGACCCAGTTGCTATTGCTCATTCTAACCATGCTAAAGGGTGGTTTCTGTGCTTATCAGTACCCTTCCTGTGCTTAGAAAAAATGGGGAGCCCTAGCAGGCTTTTTTAACCCTGGAAGGGTTTGTGGCCTGAATTGACTTTTTGCCTGTGTTATAGTTTGCAGCAGGCTCACTTTCTAGTCTTGAGCATGCTGGCCTGGGCTTATTGCTTGCCTATGATACCTAAGGCTTATTTTTCCAGTATTTGTCTCTGGGCAGAGGTAACACCTTACGTTCTCTGCAGTACTCTAGCCTGGAAGCCAAGCTCTGCCAGGTTGAAAGTAAATACTTGATACTGCTCCAAGAAATGAAGACACCAGTTTGCTCAGAAGAACAGGGGCCTGCCAGGGATGTCATAGCCCAGTTGTTGGAGGATGCTCTGCAGGTTGAGAGCCAAGAACAGCCGGAGCAAGCATTTGTTAAGCCTCATCTGGTCAGGTAAATATGCTTGAGTCTGTTGGGGTAGTCCGTTCCCTTTCTACAGCAGTAGACATTCATAGGGCATCTAACACTTCTCTGACGCCCATGGCAAGTGCTGTCAGGCCAGAAGAGCAGATACTGTCATTCTCCCACAGAAATCAAGTGATGGAACTGGAATCAGTCTAGGCCTATTGGTTCCAAGTCCATGTCAAAGTAGCCTCACCTCCAATACAGGAGCCAGTCTTCCAAAGAATTGGAAGGAGCCCTTTTGTGACACAGATGCATCCTCTCTGTGGGGGAACTGAAAGCAAACAGGCCATAGAGAGAAGCTGGCTTTTCTTTGTGTGGGAGGGCAGATTCTGGAACCTGATTGGGTGGCTTAAGACCACTCCATCTGAGACAAGATGCACTTGGACATACACGTGTAGAACTGCATTTCTTTTTCTTTTTTTCTTTTTTTTTTTTTTTTTTTTTTTTTTTTTTTTTTTTTGCAGGAGGGGGTCATAAAAACCTAGAATGAATCTTGTATTAAAGGCTTATACAATATTTTCTCAATACAATCTCAGTGTCAGGGCTAGAAGAAATCTTCAGGTTCACCTGGTGTATCCTCTTCTATTTGTCACTCAGATATAGTACTGTCTCTGGGCCTTGCTCTTTGCAGTCTCCTCTCTGCCTTTGCTCCAGCCTCAAAGGCCTTTGGCATGTTTGGGCTCCTCCCTGGGCTGACAGATCCTACCTGCCAGCATTGACTGTGCTTGTCAAATGACAGAAATGTAGTTTCAGAGTATGACCAGCACCATTGTTTGCAGAACACTTATTCTGAGAGATGTTCTGGATGCAGGAACCAGTAAGTGGTTCACATGCAGAATTGCATTGTAAGTTAGGAAATGGTATAGCGTATTCTGGGCAACACACCCTATGGCACATGAATACAACCCCAACCCAGGCAGCCAGAGTCTCAAGTTCAAGAGTGCTGCCTGCACATCCTGTATGGTTGCTTTGTTGGTAGTCGTTGGTGACCTCTGGGAGCTGTTCCGAAGTGTTACAGTCTTCCCGTGTGCATCTAGGAAGTTATGCATTCTTTACTGCTTTGCAGAACTCCATTAGTTAAACAGACCACCGTGGCATTATTGCTTCCTCTCATGAGAAGCACCTAGGACCTTTCCAGTTTCCTTAGTTACAGACACCATGGTAATGTTCTGCGTACCCAGGCAAGAGTTTCTCCAGGATGTAGAAGAGAATCGAGATTCCTGAGGCGAAGTAATCACATGTCTTCAATTCTACTAGATTTCCAAAGTTCTTAAGACTTTCACATATTCATTGCATCAGAAGTGTGCCAGATTCTGATACTGCCGTGACTAAACCAAGCTTGCTGTCAGAGTTCATAGGTCAGAAGGCAATGTAAAGTCTTATTGAACTGAAAACTCAGTTTACTCAAGACCCAGACTGCTTTCTGGATCTTCTGGAGAACAGTTCATGTCCACAATTGAAAACGTTGGTAGACACAGTTCCTGGCAGACAGAGTGAGACCCTGTTTCCCAGCCTCTAGAGACCACCTGCATTTCATCGCTCATGGCTTCTTCCATCTTTAACAGCATCAGCAGCTGATCCATGTGAGTGTGTGCATGCTCAGAGACGCTCGCACCCACCACCCCTGAACACACACTCATCCACATACACACACACACACACACACACACACTCACTCACTCACTCACTCACACCTCCCACTCAGTCACACACACCACACACACACACTTCTCTCCTGCCTTTTGTCTCTCCCTCTGTCATCTTCCTCTGATCTGTTCTTCAGCCTTCCGTTCTCCTCTCTGAAGGGTTCATGTGGATATCGGGTTCCTTGATAACACAGGCAGTCTCCTTGTGTTAATTCTGTAACCTTAATATCATCTGCCACTGTCTGTATTTGGTCACAGACTTCCAGGGTAGGATGTTGACATCTGTGGGGCCATATCCTGTCCACCAAAGCCTTGATTAATGTTCAGACCCAACATCTTACTAGTACCATCTTCCTTATCGTTCACCTTTTAAAGTGACGCCTTCTGAACAGGTCTGCAGGCACACACCACAATCCCAGCTAGTTAGAAGGCTGAGGCAGAAGGATCACTTGAGACTAGGTAAACATAGTAAGATACTGTTTTTAGTTAAGATGATACCTTCTGAAGCATGAAGTTGCTCTGTGTATAAGTGTGATATATAAAGACACAGCCATGTAGAGAGGTCTCTTTTTTCCTTTTTCTTCTTTTTTGTTTTCTTTCTTTTTTTCCTTTGGAGACAGTGTCTTTCTAGCTACACTCAGACTTGCCTCAGATTTACAGTCCTCCTTCAGCCTCTTGAACACTGAGATCAGAGGTGAACGACATTGTGCCCAACTTAGATTGGTCTTGTATGATAATAGTGTGTGTGTTTCCTCCTAATTTTATGTGCAGCATTTTAACCCGTCTAAAAGTGAGTTTTCTCTGTACAGTATTAAGAGTCGATCTCCTTTGACCTTTTAGTTTCTGTTCAAATGAGAAGCTTGTGTATTTTCAGATCCGAAAGGGTCCTGTTTCTCTGCACCCTTTGCCAAGATTATGCCATTTCTACTGTCCCTCTTGTTATTTATCCACAGCGAGTTTGATATCTACGGGTTTAGGACTGTCCCTGATGATGATGAGGAAGAGAAATTGGTCGCCAAGGTCCGAGCATTGGACCTCAAGACTCTGTACCTCACAGAAAACCAGGAAGTTTCCACTGGGGTCAAGTGGGAAAACTATTTTGCAAGCACAATGAACAGGGAGATGGTATGCTCTCCAGAGCTGAAAAACCTGATCCGAGCAGGCATTCCCCATGAGCACCGCTCCAAGGTGTGGAAGTGGTGTGTCGACCGTCACACCAGGAAGTTCAAGGACAGCATGGAGCCGGGCTACTTCCAGACCTTACTCCAGAAGGCTCTAGAGAAACAGAACCCGGCCTCCAAGCAGATTGAGCTGGACCTGCTTCGGACTTTACCCAATAACAAACATTACTCCAGCCCCACGTCGGAGGGCATACAGAAGCTGCGCAATGTCCTGCTCGCCTTCTCCTGGAGGAATCCAGACATCGGCTACTGCCAAGGCCTAAACAGGTGTGTGTCAGACTATTCCTGTCTGGTTTAGAAAAATTCTAGGCACCAGGCAGTACCTGGCAGTTCCCTCTCCTCCCGGCTGGCCAGGAAAAGTTTGTATCCTGGGGGAAGGAGGGCTAGCCGCACGACAGTTTTTATGACGAAGTACCTGAGTTCTAGAATAATGCAGGCAGATTCTGCTGCAGGTAAGGACTACAGAGGGGTCTGGGGTGTGGCTCAGAGGCACAAGTGCAGCTAGGCCAGTCCCAGCAAAGGGGTTAGTCAGCACAGAAGTCAGCTCACTTAAGATCTCGGAGTCTCGTTTTTGTTTCCTCCTTGCTCTTCTCTTGGGCTTTGATCATAAGAATCTGGTTGCTCTGCTTGATAGTTGAGCAAAAGCTTGTGCCATCTGCTTATACAGGATCCTGAAATGTTTGTGGTTTTTTTTCCTGCTGATTAAAACTCAGCCCTTGAAAGACCTAAACGTTCTTTCCGTGTGTGTGTGTGTGTGTGTGTGTGTGTGTGTGTGTGTGTGTTAATTTTCTCTTACCAATTTCACACATGCATGTGCCTCCTAACCACTCTCATCCCTAGTGCTCTCCCAACCCCCTACCACCTCCATCTACCCCCTCCTCCCCATAAATCTTCCTCACTCGAATCTGTTTAGCTTTGTAGCCACTGAGTAGACTCTCTTACAGGTCTTGCATATTTTTCATAAACAAAAACCACTTAGGGCCTCTCACCATTTGTTGGTGTTCCAGACTTGCCATCCTGAGCCCTGGGTGCTGGGCCTGGACAAGGCTTTGGGAGTACCAGAGTCGGCTCCTCACCCCTTTCCTCTCAGCACCACACTCTGGGTGCTGGAAGCAGCTTCTTGCCATGAGTCTCCTGTTACCCTGCTTTGTCCCTCGCTCTCTGCTCTCACAGCAGTCGCTGTGTTCGAATTCCTTTCCGGGCAGGGGTAGGAAGCATCCAGGCTTGTCAGCAAGATAAATTGAGTATGGTCACTTAATCCCAGCACAAGAGAGGCTGAAGTCAATGGATCTCTGTGAGTTCGAGGCTAGCCTGGGTTCTAGGCGTGGGGGCAAAGATAAAATATTTGTGTATACTTGAGAAAATCGCCCATAAGCAAAGCATGTGTGCTTGAGTTTTGAATGCTGGCATTTAGTCTGGCTACTCAGAGGCTTTTTTGCTCCTGACCCCATTCCCAGGTAAGCTGTCTGTCTGCAATGGGAGAACTATGAGAGGGAAGGTTTAAAGGTGGACTACCACTTACTTAAAAAGCAGACAAAACCCAGTGGCTACCAGGAAGCCATGATGTCTTTGTCAATGAGGGCAGAGTTGTTCTCTCTACCTAGAAAACCATGACTTCTCTGTCATCAAGGATGGGGTAGTTCTCTCTGCTCTTAGAAGGTTTTTAAAAAATTTAAAAAAATAAAAACTTCAGTTCTCTTAGTCTACATTTAAAAACGAAAACCAGTCAAAAAGCAGTCTTGTTTTACTTAAAGCCACAGCACTAGAAACAGAAATCCTGGAGACCAGGGCACCACAAGCTAGACTGAGCAGGTGCCCTCCTGGGACCAGGTCTGTGAACCTTAGGTTCTGAGAGCTCTGACTCACTCCGCTCCCCTGCTGTGAAAGCTCCTGAATGTAATAGTTGGATAGGGAAGCGATTTCCCTAAGGATACACGGCACATGCCCCTGCCCTCTGAGTGCCTAGTTATTTAGTATGAGAGCTGTCTCTTTCTGGATTGGCTTATCCTCTCCAGCCTCAGGTTAAATGAAGTCTTGACAGCCTGTTCTGGACGTTTCACCCCACTCCTGGCGTCCTGGGGGGGAGGGAACTACACCTTTGATTATTTGGCTTTTGTCTGTGTAAGTGTCCCCCAGTTGTCACCTTCCTGACTCCCCATCCCTTTTAGGAAGCTGAGCGAGCGTCATCCCCTTGCCCCCTACTCAGGCTCTGTTTTGGTTTTTTGGTTTTTTTTGGGGGGGGGTTGTTTGTTTTGTTTTGTTTTTGAGGTTTGCTGGTTTCTTTCATTTTTATCAAAGAAAAAAAGAGAACAAACTCTGAGCAAGGGTGTTTTCCCCATGACTCAAGCAGATAAGCTTTAGTTACAGCAGACGTTCTTGGATTTCAGCTAAGTGCGGAAGGGACTTTGCCTCGATTGGGGCCTCACGAATGTCAGACTATGCCGCTGAGTCAGCCGCATCCCCTACCCATTTGTGATGTTGAGGATTGGACCCAAGGCCTGGGGCATACTTCTAGGCAAGTGCTGCACCAGTGAGCTGCATCCCCAGTGCACGCGCGCGCGCGCACACACACAATCACACACACACACACCTCTGTTCCAAACTTTGAGACAGGCCTTGCCAACTTGCCCAGGAATGAGCCTCAGCTGTGCTTTCCAAAGCTACTCCAACTGGGCTTAGTGGTTACCAACAGCCTCTTGATTGTGACAGTGTTCGACGTGTGGAGCCAGGTTTCCACTGTGAACAGCACAGCAGCTGGCATGTGTGAGCCTCTCCCGCCTCACGTGCGTCCCTCGGTTCCGAAGGCCTCTCGGGATCCTGTGCAACCCTGCGACCTCCCTGCAGTGAGGCAGCTGGATAGTGGGTGAAGTCAGATTTGTAAACCCCCCCCCCCTCGTGCCCTCTCACATTCACCTTATTTTTTAGACATTACAGGATTAATTAAAACATTTTAAGCAGTGAGCTCAAAGAATTAGCTGCATTAGCAAGATGTAAGAGCGAAACACTTTTTTAAAGCAAGGCTGATGGATCGATGACAGGGGGTGATATCACTGGGGAGTAATTTCAATTTTGAACAAAAACCAAATGACAGGATCAATGGAATGTATCCTTTCTGTTCATGTTTTAGAGGATACGTCACTTGCCAGGAAATACTTCTTTCTTCACTAGAGGAGTAGAAACCACAGTGGCCACTAGAGAAAATGGCTTGAGCAAACGTCTTGGTGAAAGCAGGAACAGCCAGCACTGACCTAATCCCTGTCTGCCCATAGGTTGGTGGCAGTGGCGCTTCTTTACCTGGAACAAGAAGATGCTTTCTGGTGTCTCGTTACCATTGTGGAAGTCTTCATGCCTCGAGACTATTACACAAAGACTCTATTAGGATCCCAGGTACTTTTAAAAACACTTTGTCTTGGTCACTAGACCCATAGTTGTCATGTGACCTGAATTAACCCGGGGGCTGGGGGAGAACATCTTATATACATGACTGCAGTGACTGTGCTCTGTGTGGACTGTCGGCTCCTTCAGCTCACTGGGTACCACAGAGAGGCAGCCCTCCCTGGCAGTCTGTCACAGAGCAAAGATGCTGGGGAAACTTCATGTTACCTCAGGCCTTGCAGAATGCAGGCTCCCCCTGGAGATGTGCCTGTAGGGCTGCTGGGGAGGCTGGGTGGGACTCCATCCTGGGGAAGAAAGGAGTGGGAACAGTCTGTTACAGGTACCACAGGAGCAGCTTCCTTCGGCTGTATCTTGCCTTTACTTCTCTGGGGGCCTGGAGCTGCCCTGGTGTTGTTCCCTGCTTTCTCTGCTGTCCTGGCCCTTTTCTGTTTCCTGGCTGCCTTGCCCTCGGGCTCTTCCTGTCTCTCAACCACAGCTGTACCACAGCTGTCTCCCATGTTCACAGCAAACTTTGCATCCCTCCTTACTCAGCCTATCCTTGCCTTCTGCTCTACCTACTTACCCATAAAGCTGCTGGATACAGTTCGCTCTCCAGTGACAGGACAGTCTCTCTGTTTGTGGGAGTTCTCTCCTAGGACACCATCCCCTGCTCACCTACAAAGTTTCAGGTCAGGTCCAAAATACACCCTCCCTTCCACACTGCCTCCAGGTGTTCCCAGGGCAGCTATAAGGGGCTCCTCAGTTCCTGCCACCCTTGCCTGTGATGACTATTACCTAGCTGGATTAACCCTTGCCTGTCTGCTTATCCTCCAACTAATTGGTGGTATCATCTGGGTCACAGCTCTACTACCATAGGATGTCCATCACGTTCCAAAGAAATGTTAGTACCTGCAGGAGCTACTGTTCAACCAGAAAAGGGAACTGGTATTTAGTGAGCCTGGCCCCATACAGCCAGCAGCTTTACTGTCCCGCATTGGGCTCTGGAGAAAAGGAAGGCTGAAGACAATGAGCCAGAGCCAGTTAGTTGTCTCGAGCCAGCAAGATGGCTCACTGGGTAAAGTCACTTGCACTAAATTTGATGACCTAAGTCTAGTTACTCTCTAGAAGCCACATGGCTGAAGGAGAGACTTGGCTCCTGCAAGTCTTCATCTCCACACCATGGTCCATGTACCAAAAGATGATGCAGTTGCTGTGGGGCTGAGCTGGGGATTAGACTCAGCCCTTGGATCCCCATGCCTTAGCCTGCACCCCTCTTACCACCATGTCACCGGAGGGTGGTGAGAAGCTGAGCTCTGACCTTCCCACAGCTGCCAGATCCCGTCCCTGTGCCCGCTGCACCCATGTCCGTGCCCGCTGCACCCATGTCCGTGCCCGCTGCACCCATGTCCGTGGACTCTTTGCAGGCTCCTCAGTTTCTAATTAGTGAAGTGCTTCCCTGCCAGCATGAGTTTTCAGGCTAGAGCATGGACAACGGGATGAGAAGTGGGGTGGGATTTTAAAAGCCAGTGGCCAGTGCTTTGTGGGCTCACAGCCTCTGAAAGCAGCCCTTCAGGCTCCAACTTAAAGTCTCAGATGACTCAGGATTTAGGAATCGAAAAACCGAAGCATTGCTGTGTCCCTAACACTCTAGGTGACATGTCATCAGGTACCTTTTCACCCTGAGGTTGGTGCCAGTTTCTTCTCTCAGGTGTCTATAACACATTCATCTGCATTGTCTCTGTGAGCTGTGTGTAAGGCTGCTCCTAAAGTGAGTGCCAGCGCTGGCTTTGCCAGATCCCGAAGCCCCAAGCCTGCTGCCTGCTGTTGCAGTGACCCAACTGCTAGCCAGGATTCCCATCTTTCCATCCCTGAAGTGCGTGTTGTGTGCCAGGACTTCACCAGGCACTGCAGACAGCACTGAATGACACAGTTATCCCATGTCCTTCAGTGTCCAGGGAAGGAGGGGTACAACAGGCCTAGGCCGTCATTCCCTGACAACCTGCTTCATGCCCAGCCCTCTGCCAACCCCTGGACAGCCTCATGTGAGACCCCGTCTGCCACCTACTTGGGAGAAGAGAATGTATCAAAGCCAGGATACCCTGCCCTTGCAGATGCGGCAGCTGACCTCCGTCTAGATAGAGTAGATCCTTGTCCCATGCTCCGATGTACATCTCTGTTCCTTTCCAGTTTCTTCAGTGCAACCCCTGGTCCCCATCACCAGGGACTTAAGTGTTGCCGGCTCTGTCGTTTGGGTGCTGAAAGATGAAATGAGCCACAAGTGTGTGACCTGTCACGAAGGCCTTTCTCAGGGGAAGGGATCGTGAAGAGGGGAGTGAGGCAACCTTTGGGCACCATGGGATGGTCTGACAGCTTTTAAAATAGTTTTCGGGATTTTACATCTAACCTGAGGTCAGGGGCAGGGAGGCGTGGGTGAGGGGTGAGGCGCCTTTTATGTGCAATTTTGTTTCTTAAGTATTCAAGAAAATGATGCTCATTTCAACAGTTTGTACCTCTGAGTTTATCTCTTGTTCTTGTTAGAAAGCAGATGTGCATTTTAATCAGTTGTTTTTGTCGACCCTAAGGTACATTTATAATGTAGAGAATTAGTTTCTAAAACAGGTTTTAGCTATTTATTTACTCATTTGTGTTTGGGTTTTTGAGAGAGGGTTTTGCCTGCTAGTTTTTAACCTTTGCCTTTTAAAAAATAAAAATTCTAATAAAAATTATTTTTTAAAAAAAACAGAACTTCCCAACAAATAACTGCTGTTATCGAAGTGTTGGGCTGTCTATTAGTGTTAGCATTTGATTAGACTGTAGCTGGGTTAGTAATCTGGGAGTTCCAGGACTGTACCCACCAGTAGTCCTAATTAACTGGGGTTGTCCTAGTTATGGCTACTGTCACTGTGATGGGACACCATGACCAAACTGGAGGGAGAAAGGCTTACGCGTCTACATTACTGTTGGTCACAGGAAATCAGGACAGGAACTCAAGCAAGGTGGGAACCTGGAGGCAGGAGCTAATGCAGAGGCCAGGGAGGAGTGCCAGTTACTGGCTTGCTCTTCATGGCTTGTTGACCCTGCTTTCCTATAGAGCCTAGGACCACCAGCCTGACGGCACTGCCCACAATTGGTTGGGCCCTCCCCTGTTAGTCACTAACTAAGAAAGAGCTCTACGGCGGTGATTCTCAACCTGTAGGTTCTGACCTCTTTGCAGGTGGGTCAAACAATTCTTTCACAGAGGTCACCCAAGGCCATCATAAAAGCAGATATTTACATTCTGACGTATAAGAGTTTATACATTACAGTTACAGTTATGAAGTAGCACGGAACATAATTTTCTGGTAGGGGTCACCATAACATGAGGAGCTGCATTAAAGGGTCACATTAGGAAGGTTGAGAACCACTGCTCTCCAGGCTTGTGTGATCCAGCCTGATCTGATGGAGGCATTTTCTCAGTCAAGGTTCTTTCCTCTCAGATGACTTCAGCTTATGTCAAGTTGACATAACAAACCGGCACACCATTGACAGCTTTGCAGACTATTCTGGGTGTCCTCCAGGGCAGACTCCTTATAAGCCCCTCAGTACCTACATGCTGCCATTCTGTTCTCCAGTTGATTTCCAGTCAGCATGAACAGACCAGAGCCTGATCCTCCAGGGCCTGCATTGTGCTCCTCATCACCAGCTAGGGTCTCATCCTAAAGGGGCCCTGGGGCACCCACTGGTTCTCATCTTCCCAGTCCACCCCTGTGCTCTGGTCTCAGATGCCACATCTTTGCCCTCTCCTTGGCAGGCTCAGAAGTGGGACGTGAGCACCTTTCCTTCCCACTCACACGAAGGAGAGTTCCCTTCGGTGGTTACCTTCAAGTCATTTTTGAATTCCGTGCACCCACTTCCGTTTTCATCAGTTTGGCCAGAGGCCTCGGCCGTCCAGTGTCGTCTTCCTGTTGCAGCTGGAAGGACAGTTGGTGACAGTTGGGCGTCCTACTGAGAGCCTAAAATGTTTCTCCTTTCTTCTCTGGTGTTTGCAGACTGGGGATAGAGAAGGTGGTTTTATACATTGGTATTAATCTTTTTATGTGTCAAATAAAATTGATTAGACTGGGGGGGAGAAATGCATCTGAGTCCCACTGTGCTACCTGAGCATTGTTCTGAATTTTGTTTCTGGTACCTACACAGAGACAGACAGACAGACAGGCAGACAGGGACAGAGACGGTGACCGAGACACACACAGAGACAGTGTGTGTTAACGATTTTGTATGGGTCGCACACAAAGTAGGGTACGCTCCTTGGGGTGGCCTCTCAGCCTTCTTCCTGGAAGCCTGATCCTCACCACAGTCATGCTAATCCATTTGTCCATCTGCCCCCTCATCTCTTCCATCCTGCATGTCATCCTTAAACTTTATGTAACCTTCTGCCCAACAATGACCGGTTGCCTGACCTAACATGCAGTGGCTCTAGCCACCTGCGGCTAGTCTGCCCTGTGTACATGTCTCTTTAACACTCACAGCAGCACAATGGGAAAGTCAGCTCTCTCCACCTACCCTCCAGAAGAGTACAGAGCTGTTGAGAACATCTTTGTAGGTGGGTAGACCCAGCTAGTCAACTGGAGCTGAGATCCATCCGGGATCCTCTGACTCCAGTGTTCTTTCTACCACCCTTCCCTTCAAGCCTGTTTATTGCGTGGGTGTGAGTGGTAATGGTGTATTTCTTGTTCGGTGCTCATGGCCTGTATTCATGGGCGGTAGCTCTTTTCAGTAGTTGCTTCCACATGAGATGTGGAGCTCAGGAGCTGCGCTCAGGCTGGAGACTATTCACTTCCCCCGTGCCCTGGGGAGAGTCACACTCTGTGGCCCTGCAGCATTCGAGGTCAGCTGCTCCTGGGCCACAGAGCACTCTGGCTCTATGATGTGCCCCACACGGACATTCAAAAGAGCTGTGTTGCTGGATGTCCCCATGGGCTCCACTTCCTGTTCTCAGGTGGCACCACTGTTCTGGTTTCCTTGCTTCGTGCCCTGGCAGACCCCAGGCCTTTCCTTTGTTCCCTCTCCAGGTGGACCAGCGGGTGTTCAGAGACCTCATGAGTGAGAAGCTGCCTCGACTCCACACCCATTTTGAACAATACAAAGTGGACTACACCCTCATCACCTTCAACTGGTTTCTGGTGGTATTTGTGGACAGCGTTGTCAGCGACATCCTCTTTAAAATCTGGGACTCTTTCCTTTATGAGGGACCAAAGGTGAGTGGACTCTGCAGATACATGTGCTTGGCAGACATGGCAGACTGTGGCAGACTGTGGCATACATGGCAGACTGTGGCAGATTGTGGCAGACTGTGGCATACATGGGAGACTGTGGCAGACTGGAAGACTATGGCAGACATGGTAGACTGTGGCAGTAGTCACAGAGTGGCTGATTCTCCTGGAACTTAGGAGGTTACCACAAGACCAAATCTACCTCCCTGTGATGGGCCCCTGCAGGCCTTGGGAAGCAGCATTCACTCCTGATCCATGAAGACCCTCAGTGTGAGGCTAGACACAGAGGCTCACAGGGAGATCTGTCACAGTAAACTAGCATGATGCTCAGTGGCTTAGTGGCCCAGCACTTGCTTTGCTCATGTGAGGCCTCTCGGTTCAGTCCCTGCCCTCCCGCCACCCGATACTGCACTGCACCATAGCACAGCACACCAAGTATAATAAGCAAGTGGTTGGTGGGACAGAGCAACAAGCCTCTGCCTCTGAGAGTTTAATCTCTGCAGTTACATGTTGGCAGCAGAAAACCCACTTCTGCACGTTTTGCTCTGACCTCTACACACAAGCATATAAACACACCAAATAAATAATTTTAATTAAGTAAAAATAAAAACTAAATGTAACTAAGGATATATAGTAGGAAAGGTCTCCTCAATTTATATGTTGTCTTTCATGCTTCTTAAGCGTAGCTTTTAACTTTACTGCATCTCGGATCTGGTTCTGTGTCAGCACATACAGGACCTGTTTTGTAACTTGCTGGAGTGTCCTCGTACACGGCAGCCCCTGTCAGTGGCCAGTTTGGTTGTTTTCAACCTCTCGCTACTTCAGAACAAGCTGCACCAGCTCTCATGGGACTTCCATCGCTCTGCATGTATGCAGGTGCATTATAGATTTAGCCTAGAATTTCAGGATCAAAGGTTGGTCCGTGGGTAGCATTGGGGTAACACCAGATTGCCCCTCAAAAGGGCTTTCTGCAGTTGAGTGTGTATATCACCACATAGGGAGAGTCAGTGTCCAGCACAAGGCATTCCCACTTTTATAGTCTAGTTTGTCATCAATGCAAAGAATTCTCAACTAGGATCATCAGCACTGTTCTGCCGGGCCGTAGGTGAGAATGTGAAGAGAACCATGAACGATTCGACCTATACATACCACTGTCTGAGTAGGATTCGGTGTGGGCTACAGCAGGCTTGTTCCAGAGCTGCCTGGACTTGTGAGATCACCAGGAGGTCATTTCCCCCAGCCTTGCCCAGAGTAGCCCAAATACAAATCAGCAAAAGTCAGTGATTATTTCACTATATTGAAAATTGGCCAGACCCCTGTTCACCAGCCGAGACTATGCCTGACTCTGGAGTTGGCAGCTTCACATTTTCAGTCAAAAAAGGCCAGGTTTTGATCTTATGTAAAACTGATGTCTAGGTGTGTGGTTTTTTTTTTTTTTTTTTTTTTTTTTTTTTTTTGCTAAATACAAAGGTTAGCCCGATGTGAAAGGATTCCACAAGTCACCTTACTGCATGGGAACATTGCTGGTTTGGGCTGAACTGTCGGGAACCACAAACATTTGTTTTCCGGTACCTAAGGGCCTTGTCCAGTCCTGGAAGTCACGCTTGAGCTCAGGTGTCGGCCTAAGGGTAGGGCCCTCGGGATACTTCTTCTAGCCAGTCCCAGGGAGACCCTGCAGAGTCTAGCCTCATGTCTATAGCCACGGTGTATCTTCAGTTACAGTTGCCCTGGCTTTCCCACAGGTTATTTTTCGTTTTGCCCTGGCACTTTTTAAATACAAAGAAGAGGAGATCCTGAAATTGCAAGATTCGATGTCCATATTCAAGTATCTCCGTTACTTCACTCGGACGATCCTTGATGCCAGGTGAGCCCACAGCTGTCCAGGGAGCTGTGACACTCTTTCCTGCAGAAAGAAATGGGAAGGGCCATGGCTTTGCAATGACTTTACAACAGAGATGAACGTGGTTTTGTTCTTTATTCAATGAATAAACCCCACTAACTGAAAGCAGTGGTTCCATACCTAAATCTTTTTTTTGTCTCCAATAGGGCAGAGCCTGTTACAGGAGAGAGATGGTAAATTAAAAAAAAAAAAAAAAACCAGCGCTGATCTCGCTCCCCAAGGGAACAAGCCTCCCCATCCATGTAGTGATGAACAAGCCTAATCTGTGCTTGACGGGGTTGCATGGGGCACCGAGGTGTCCGGAGCAACCGTGTTTGGGGTCAGTGGGAGGGGCCACCAAGCTTGTGCCAGGGTGCTGGGGCTCACAGCTACATCCTAGCCTGGCTCCTTTGACTATGCTCAGGAATTTTAGCTTCATTCTAAACATAATGGCAAGTCACTGAAGGAGAAGAGGATGGGACAGGACCAGCCCCTCGGAGAGTAGACTGTGACTGTTAGAAGGCTCCAGGGAGGAAAGATGGTGGCCCGGAGGGGGGTGTTCTGAGAGTTGGAGAAAAGTGGAACAGATGAAGAGATTGGGGGTTTTGAACTCAGGGAAACCGTAGGTTTCTAGCTTAAACAGTTGGAATCGCCAGGAATCACTTCCCTGCATATATACATACACACACCTGGGCTGCCATTTTCTCTAGGCCACAGTTGGCGGTTGCTCTGGTTCTGGCAGCTGGGGTAGACATTGGCAGCGGAGATGGTTGGCAGAAGCCATGCCAGGTCTCCAGGAGACCGTCGCTGACTTTAGGCTCTTTGTCTTGGGGAGTACGTTTTCAAGATGGTTTTATGCTTGGAGCTGACACTAAATCTAACCGGATTTATGCTCAGTGAGAACAGGTGTCTGAGTGCTCCCTGTGCGAGACCGATGGAAGGTTCAGGATGAGGGTTTTGTTCATGTCCCATCAGTCAAGATCATTAATAACTGAGTGAATTCCCACATGACAGTGGATACTGTTGAGAGCATTTTGTTCCCAGAGATGAATTTTGCCTCACCATGTCAGTCTTAAGGGGATGTCAGGGTTGCCTGGAGATAAGTCCTCCTCTACTTCCTGTCACCATTGGACAGAACGGGACAGCTCCCACCTTACCTGATCCTACAGCGCCACCTGGTGAATGGCTCATGATGCAGTTTCATGATGATTTAGAAAGACCAAGAGCTCCCAATATGTGCATGTGAGTTTCAGTTGTTTCCATCCCCCATGTCCTGCACCCACCCACCTCCTGGGAAGTTGCCGAGGTTGTTGGTCCCTTGTTCCCGCCTCCACTCTGGAGTTCCAGTATTGTAAGGAACTGCCCGTAGGAGCTAAAGGAGAGGCAGTTCTGCAGAGCAGATGGGTCTTACAAAGTGTCAGGGATTTCCATAGCCAGGTGAATTCAGGAGACACCAGATAATGCAAGATTGAACTGGATGGAGCCTGTGATAAGACTTCTTGGGGTCCGTGAGAGGCTGAGCATTTAGGGGCAGTGTCTGAGTTACCTTGTAATGCAGCCTGGGCCATGTTGCAGTTGGCTCTTTCCAACTAGAAGAGTAAACTAATAATGTTGTATCCCCGTTTTCGGTTTCTGAAGCAAGAGCCTGTGGCTCATGTAAGGAAAGGACAGTGGTGGCCTCGTGTTTCCCAGTCTCAGTGATGTGCCCCAGCTAACTCACACAGCTGGACCTGAGACAACAGCTGGGGATTGTCAGGCCTGCCTTAACCTCCAGTACTTGGCTGCCCTTGAGCACATACAAGCTTGGCTTGTAAAGAGAACAGGCCAGTCTCGCCTTTTCACTTCCTTACAAGAGAAGCTGTTTGAAATATCAAACTGAGAAATCCTGAGGGCTTGCCTTCCTCTTTATACCTATGCTAAGTGGAGCCCGGGCCTTGGAGCTGCAGGCTGACAAGGTAAGGTCTCCTGCTGTCAGGAAGCAAGACCATGGGCCTGGCAGAATCAGTTGGGAAGTGGCCTTGGCGTAGGAGAAACTCTGTCTTTCTGTGATGCCCAGGAATCCGTGTAACGGACCCATGAGTGCTAGAGAACAAAGCCAGGCATTCAGACCTCAGCTCTGTTTTTATTACAGACTGTCTAGTGGCTGAAGTATTACAAACCTAAGACCTCATGCTCATGTTGGTGTGCATGTACCTCTGTAGAGAGTATCTTATCTTGGCACAGGTCACACTGCAGATTGGATCTGATGTCGGGATCTGATGTCAGCATCATGCCTAGTCCATTGGTATCAGGACAGTTTTCTGAAGACTCACACTCACTGACACCTGCTATCACTGAGTGAACACCAAGCTATGAGTGCCTGCATATAGGAGCCATATAGAGTACACACACCTCTGCTGCCTCCAGTGCACAAATGAAGAATCAGATCAAAATGGATTCTGAGCTCACTGTGCCTTCCGCCTCTCTGCATAAGATGGGCCTGGGCTCCTAGGATGGCATTCCCCCATCACATGGCACACGTCCCTTACTCCCTTCTCTGTCTGTAACCAGTGCTCTGAGCACTCAACCTGAGCTCTGCTGAGGCTTGTCTCTGCCCTTTGTCCCACCAGGAAGCTGATCAGCATCTCCTTTGGGGATCTGAATCCCTTCCCCCTGCGCCAGATCCGGAACCGGAGAGCCTACCACTTGGAGAAGGTCCGGCTGGAGCTGACAGAACTGGAGGCCATTCGAGAGGACTTCCTGCGTGAGCGGGACACTACCCCTGACAAAGGCGAGCTAGTTAGCGATGAGGAGGAAGACACTTGAATGGATCCCCAACCTTGGATGCTGCTCTTCTTGCCTTCCTTCGTAACCAAAAGTAGCAAAGGCACATCTGCACATCAGCTGTCAGATTGGAGCATCTACAGCCTCTGGGTACCTGCTGGGCAGATGTCCAAAGCTAAGCTGCACTTTCTCATCTCCCGTTTTGGGGCAGGGGTCTGGCGGCCTCACAGCCATTTCTATGTGGCGGCATTCAGTCACATGCATGCTGTTTGACTGGTGACTCACCAGGTGACTGTTTCCAACGCCCTGTTTACAGCATCTGCCAGTTGTGTGAGTGTTTCACCCTGCAAAAACTGTTTGACATCTCCCTGTGCTCTTTCTTTTTATCCAAGGGCAACACTGTGGAGAATTGCGCATGGGGCTGCAGTGTGGCTGCATCCGGGGGCAAAAGGTCACCGTAAGAAGAGGGACCTCTTTAAAAAGCAAGCAAGTACAGAACAGGCCTCTCTAGAAAGTGTGGGAGCCCTCTGCTGGTTGGTGGCTTTGCACTACCAGCCACAGTCCCTTCTGGCCTAGCCTTTGCCCTCAGGTACAGCCTCACAGAGCAGACTGTAGCACTCACCCTACTCTGCCTCCAGCCCCCACACTTCTCATTGCCAGACATCTGTCCCAGCTTGCAGCGGAGCTAGCACATCTGGGAGGTGACTTGTAGTCGCCATTCTCCAAGTGTGGCTAGATTGGGGTTCCAAAGGAACCTTGCAGTAAACCCACCCCCGCATAAAGGAACATGGGAACCTCTCAGATCTGGCTTGTGGGCCCCTGGATGGCAGTGGCTGGGGCTCTAGAGTGGGGAGTGGAGCTGACTGCCAGTTTCCTCCTGGAAACACCTTTGCTTGGGAACAGGAGTGATGAGTGCTAGCCTCTGTGGTGCCCGCATCATCCTTGTCCTCAACAGGGATCTGGGGCCACTGTGGCCTCTGGTATAACAGACTCTGGGGACTTGAAGCACTTCCTTCTTGAAGCCCAGAGAGGGTCTGAGTAAGAAAGGTTATTTTTGCTCAATCCCAGAGCATCCCTGATGGGTGGCTATTATGAGGAAACATCGTCTTACACAGTATTATCGGAACACAAGGGAAACAGCCCTAAGTGGACTACTTTACACTACCTGGAAAAAAATTGGAAACAATCCTTAGTGTAAACACACTCAGACTAAGAAGTGGAGCGCGACAGTTTCGAGAAGCGCTTTTTCCATGACCCGTTTTCCTGTTTTTTTGCTGTCTGCTTTCTAGCACTTGAATGGCTGAATTCATTTTCCCACATCTAAACTATGCTTAGCTTCTCTAAAAGTTGCTCCACTTGTTACTGTGTCAAAGGAGCTGGTCTCTATTTAGCCAATAGCCTTTGTCTCTTTTCACGTGTCAAAAATGTCATCCCTGTGTCTTTGGGATGCTTGAGGCCTGGCTTCTTTGGGAAGCTGTCTGGAGCTGGACAGTGGGCTCACTGTTGTTCCCAGGGCCTCCCTGAGACCAAATGCTGGAAGATGCCCCACGCCCTGTGAAATGCTAGCTGTCGACCTTGGGGACAGCTGTTAGGAGGTGCAGTCGGATAGAATTGGAGCCCCCATGGCTCAGCTCCAGCTGCTCCAGTTTCAGTTGCCATTCAATCTCCTGTCAGAAGTTACCAGTCCAGATTATGTATTTGGTATAAATGCTCTCTTAGTGGTGGGTTGCTTTCGTCCTGTGCACTGGTGGAGGCATCTTTACCTGGTGATACTGGGGACATGGCTTAGATAGAATATGTACCTGGCATGTGGGGTCCTGGGTTCCATCCCAGTGATGAAAAAAAAAATCTTCAGTAGGCGTAGGGGCATGTTCTGCCATTCTTTGAGAGACAGCCTTAGTTTTTTTCTCAGGCAGTTAGTATCAGTGCCCAGGTAGACATCTCAAGAGGTCCTAAAGGAAAGACACGCTTAGAGGCTCCCCTCCCTAGAATAAATGATTCAGTGTCTGCAGAGCTGAGAAGAAATGGTTGCCCTCTTTCCAGTTTGGGGACAAAAATGACAGGATCATCCCTCTCATGCTCCTGAGGTTCCAGATTTCTGCCGGCCACCATGGCAGGTACCCCTAACGTCCGGGGCTGCCCTGTGCTGCTTTTCATCTGAGCTGTCCAGCGTGCGGGTCCGAGTGCACTTGCCACAGTCGGGGAGCACCCTGCCCTCAGCACCCCATCTGATGGGACTTACCAATATTTCAGCTGTCGATACTTTTATATTTTTCACTACATTTTATATTTTTATAGACTATTTTATATTAAGGTTTTTCTAGATTCTGTACAACTTTTATATAACACGTTCTATTTTGTGGGCACAACTCCCCTGTATGTATTTATATCAGCCCGAGCCTCCCAAATTCCAGGTCACTCCTGTGCCACCGTTTCCCCTTAGCCTTGACTGTCACTGTCTTCTGCTCACCCAGGTAGCCTCGGGGGCTACTTCTAGCCATGATAACAGCCGAGCAGCAGTAACTGGTTGGCATTTACTTCTCTGGTGTTTGTCAGCTGTGGTCTGTTGAGTCAGGAAGTTCTCTGGGCAATACCCAGACAGGGCTTGTTAGCTGTGTTACTGCATAAGCTCCTCTCCCTTAGTACAGTGATGTCCTGCTGCAGCCACGCCTGGGTGGGTGACTGGGCCTGGTCCCTGAAGACAGAGGATTGATGCAAGCCCAGTGTCCGAGGTTCTTCTCCTGTGGGCAATTGGGGGTCTTGAGGGCTCACTGCCAAGCGACTGTCCTTTTATATCATAGCTGCTTCCATGCTCATCCTTGAGTTAAATGTTAGACTTGTAAAGGAAGAAATAAACTAATTTTTATTACATTCTGCCTCGAAAGGTAGTTGTAGTCATTTGTGACAGAAGCCTCTACATGGTCTTGTGGGATAGGGTGTGCATGAGGGGCCTCTCCAGTTTGCCATCCTGATGATTCCTAGGTCTCTTCTGTTGGTTAGAATAGGAGAGACGGGATGCCCTTCTCAGCACTGGTGCTTAGTTGCCCTGAGTACCGTGGCTGAACTATGGGCAGAGGCTGAAGCCGTGGGTGAAATGCTGCCCGGATCTGGAACAGTTTAGCACACACCTCATCCCTTGGGAGACAGGTGCCCTTCTGCACCAGCTGTGCATGCCCAGCCTGAGTCATGGCTTGTTTGCCTCCTGTCTGCGTGGACAGCTCAGGCCCGGCTGCCACTAGGGACTCCCCCAGCCATCTCTGGAAAAAACCAAGAATGATTAGGACCAAATGTCTTTCCGGCAAGGGAGAGAGGAGTTTGACCAGGGCTCGTCAGTGTAGGCCTGAACCTATTACACTGTTGCTGTTCTTTGGGAGACATCGATTTATTCAGCAAGGCTGGGGGAGCTCCTGAGGCCACGTGGCACTGTAGTAATGGCAGAGGCCAGAGCTGGGTCAGGGACCCTACGGCTCTGCCACGGTGCCAGCTCCCGTTGTGTATGGGTCTGGAGCAAGGAAATGGCTCTGTTCCCATCTTTGTGAGGAGTTGCCATGGGGAGTGGATTAGGCAGTTATAGGAAGCCATTACTCAGAGTGTGGGTCCCTAAGGCCTCTTTGGCCCACAGGGCTGCTGTGGACACAAATAAGCAAACCCCATTAGAGGATTCTCCACCCTCATCCTGGTAGGACTTGGACATACACACGCCACCAGTGACTTGCTTTCCTGAGTGACCTGGTAGACTGCCTGACTTTGACCAAGCCATGTTTGAGTCTACCTGGAGCCCAGAGTAGGAGGTAGAGGCTGAAGAGCTTTAGTGGGCCTGTACCTCTTAGGCATGTACTCCTGGACCAGTCCCTTCCCTCCACTATGACCTTCTCGCCTGTCAGGATGAGAAGGCAGGAGCATATGGAGCCCAGAGCTGGGTAAACACCTTCACCCCTGAGAGCACCAACCCCTGCCCCACCCTTCCTACTCCTAGATAGAGCCAGTCCCGGGACAGGCGCAGCACTGACTGGCTCCACCCTCTGCTGCCCTTTCATAGCCTCACACAGTTTCCAGTGTGCCCACATTCTCAGTGGCCAGGTGTCTTCGTGCATCCACGCGCTCCTCACTCTGGCAAATAAAAGGGGCCAGGTGCCCTCCCTCAGAACCTACGAGCCTCAAACTTGGAGGAGGGCCATAATGCCTTTCAGAAGACTCTGAGGATGGCTCTCAGCCAGACAGAAGGGGCAGACACAGGCCAAGCCCAGGAGGAAGGCTTAGGTGCCAGTCACTATCCAGGGTCATCTTTAAAGTCCATGGCTGCCCAGCTGCTCTCAGATAGCACACATCTGAGCTGCATGATGACATACGTGCCTCAGGTAGTCCCTGCGGGAGACAAGACAGCCAGTTCCATGAGTACACGTGGCTCCATTTCTGAGAAAGCCAGGTCTCTGAAGACCTTCATGGAGGATAGCAGGCAGAGGCAAAGAATGATGGGACAGTAACTAGGACTCCTGTGGGAAGCCACTGTATTTGCCATTACAAGATGGCGCCCAGCCCGAAGGGAGGGTGGCCAGTTTTGAGATAAACAACCTAAGTGCGCATGCGCGCCTGCCTGTTTTTGCTGAATCATGGTGACTCTGAGTATGCTAATTAGGGTGCACAGAATGCACCAATCAGGTGGCGACACAGTCCTCCTAAGCATATATAAGGAGGGCTGGTTTCTGGGCTCAGGGTCTTAAGCTACTGCAATCAAGCCTGCAATAAACTCCTGTAGAAGGATCCTGTTGTGGCGCGTCTTCCTTGCCGGCGAGATAGGCGATCGCTACAGACTCCCTGGACTTCTGCCAACCTGTACCCCCTTCAAAGACCTTCCTGCTCACACCATATAACCCTCTAGAGACAAACCTTCCTTAGAAGCCACCTCCACCCCTTGAGGACTCTGCATGTCTATGTTAGGCGTCTTTGAACAGCCTCTGCTGGCCCCGACAACTTGCCCCAAAGGAACAGAGAAGCTGCTGTGACTCCAACAAGGGACCAGGGTGTAGCCATTTGACAAAAGAGGTAGGAGTCGTGTTGGAGAGTCTCCAAATCCAAGACAAGAGCAAACGGCTTTGAAAGGGTAGATACTCGTTTATGTAAAACAGTAACAACTGTGCAAACTGTTAGAATAAAAAAATACCTTTTCTGAAAGGAAAGGGGGTCCCCAGCCGGCCATTGTGCAGGGGTGGGGTTAGCACCATTAGGACACGAGGAGCGGGGCTCCACCGCAGCCTGTGGTGGGGCACTGAGGTCTGTGTGTCGTGAGTCAGTCTATGCATCCTGATGTGCGCCGGTGTATGCCAGGCCTCGGTTTATCGTCGGGCCACCCGTTGATGGCCTCGGGAAGGGACACCACGGCTGAGGGGGGGGCACGAGCGGCAGCACTGAGCGCGGATGGTGGGCAGCTGGCAGCGGCCCAACAGGCGCAGCGTCTCACAGAAATTGAAGGACAGGCGATCCCGCTCACAACCTGGAAAGGGGAGAGAGGAGGTGCAGTGGCGTGGTTAGAATCAGTAGGCATGGCCTCAGAAACACACTTCATCACCCAGTGATTCGATTGAAAAGCTCCTCACCCTGTTGCTTTAAGAAGACTAGCAGCCAATAAGAAACCCAGTTTCTGAAGAAGATCCCCAGAATCCCAGAACCCCTAGCTCTTGTCCCTGCCTCACCTGCCCTTGCACTCCTGACACTGTTGGGACTTAGCTTTCTGGAAGAAAAGTTCAAAGACCCCCACCATTTACCACGTCAGGAGATACCCAGGAGCCTACTGTCAGCGATGCAAACGTCTCTAACCCTATCCTTATCCCTGCTCACCCCGGGTACCAGGCCCCCCACTTCATCCCGGGCACTGTGTCAATATGCGTCCAGTCTACACTCTGCCACCTCTATTAGTCCCACATGCCTTTGCTGTCATCGCTGCGCTGCTACCCCTCCCCCACACACACACCCTCCTAGTCTCATGTGGATCATGTCCACCCTGAACCTTGGGGTGGCAAGACAGCCCATTTCGGTAGGTGGTAAAGCCCAGAAAGTTGAATTTGGCCAAGGCCACAAAGATCATCAGTAGGAACCAAAGACAGGATGCAGGCCCTGATGACAGGGCACAGGGGAGGGAGATTCTTAAGCCCTAGTTGTCAGGAGCTGAGGCCTGGCTGGCTCTCCCGGGAAAGCTGTTTTGGAAAATGGCTTGCTTCCAGACTCTTGGCCTTCCTCCCAGTGCTACCGCTTTACCGTCACTGCCACAGCTGCCCAGCCCCCTGCTTACTTCTGCAGATTCCCTGGGGAGGAAGAACAGGAGGGCAGCTGTGTGGACTCTGGTCTGGGACGTCCCCAGTTGCAGCAGAGGGCACGAGGCAGCAGACAAGCCCCTCCACCCTATCTTTTAGGCAGCAACTCCAGACGGTCACACTAGTTCCCCTGGGTGACCTCTGGCAGGCCTAAGCACTAAGTGAAGTTTTCCTCTTGATAACAGTCCCCACCTCCGTGGGGAAGGACACATGACTAGGCACGTGAGCTGCCTTGCCGTGGTGATCACACACCCTGGAGTTCACAGGATTTCCAAATGTCCTGTTGAATAATCCCACAAACCATCAAAACATCCTGGAAGCTCCAGGAGCTTACGATCCAAGAGTTTTCACTAATTGGCTCCCTTCACTTGGGCGGGCATGGGGGTTTGGGGGTTGGAGGGATGTCTTCACATGGATGGGCATTGGGTAGGAGCCTAGCCACTTCCAGGAGTCCCTCCTAAGCCCACCCTTCCCTTTCCCCTTGGAGACCTTGCAAACCCACAGCCTCCTGAGCCAGGCTATTTCTGATAGAGCCTCAGTTCCCATCTTCTCCCTATGTACACCACCTGGGGCCATAGCTACCGTATTCCCTGCCAACCCAGAGCCTGGTATGAGAAACAGGAGAGCCACAAGCACTATCAGGCCCAAAGGTGAGCACTGTGGTACAGCGCCCAGCGTTGCTGTGCTGAGTGTCTTAGAAGCCTGTCGGACAGATGGAGATGATGACAGAGAAACAAGCAAGGATGGCTTAACAAACCCAGGCTGCCATCTTCCCGGCACCTTGAGGAAAGGGATTCAGGGCAGAGTGGCAAAGCAGTAGCTGCCCTGGTCCTGAGCCAGGACTACCAGGAGCTAGCCGCTGGTAGTGAGGGCCGTGCAGAGAATGGAGAAGCAGATCAGGTCTGACAACTATAGACTGTCCTAGGGACAGGTGCATCGAACCAGTAGGTGAGTGCCAAGCTGTTGGGTTCCCTTGGGTATCAGGGGTGGCCTCAGACTCCCCGTGCCTTTTCAATAGAGGACAATAATGGCTGGCAAAAATGGGAGGGAGGGGGTAAAGTTGCCTAGCCTTCACTAAGGAAGGGCCCTGGTAATACTGAGTCCTTCACACGCAGACCCCACTAATGCAAGAATAAGGATTGACAGCCCCTTGATGCAGGAGGAAATGACAATTCAGATCAGCAAATGGAGCCCAAGACTACATAGCTGGTGAACTGGTACCCAGATGTGACTCAAGAGCCACACTGTTTCCTGTGTTCAGCACTGCTGGGGACAGCTGGAGCTTCAGGAAAGAGGTAATTTCCAAAGCCACCACTGGCTCAGACCTTTACTCCATACTGGCCCAGCTGGCCAGGAAACCCATAATCAGTAGCAGCACCCTGGGAAGGAGTCCTTCCTGTGGCCCCACTGCCACCCCCAGGCAGTTATCCTCCTAGGGTTAGGGAATGCCCACAGCCCAAGGGCATCTTCCCTTCACTGTGGGGACTAAGACCCTAGGGGGAAAAAGCTTGCCGCGACTGAGGTCAGGAGGCGCCTTCCACTTCCCAAGGCTACCAAAGCTGCCTGCAGGATGCCTGAATAGCTGGGATTCCCCTTGGCTGATTCCCAGTTTTGGGCCTTGGCCCCCTGTGGCCTCCCAGTTACGGTGACCATGTACTTTGAGCCAACTGTAAACAGAACAGCAGCTGTTCTGGAACCGACATCTAGACGATTCTCTAGTTCCCAGCCCTCCCGCCATCCCCAAGAATAAAGGAGACACTCACGTGGGGATTCAACCAGTTCACAGTCCTCAGTGGCACATGGCCGTGAACTCTCAGGCCAGGCCTCGTGGCTACACAGGTCACTGTCCTCCTCTGCCAAGCCTGTCTGAGTGTTCACACATTTGACCAGACGCCGCTGAACACCACCGCCACAGGGGGCTGAACACTGCACAGAAGAGAGGAGAGAATGCCTCCAGGACCAGCCATCACAGCCAAAGACTGGCCATCACTGGATAACAGCACCCTGTCCAGGAAGCCATCTCTGACCAGAGCCTCGTG
The DNA here is from genome assembly GCF_963924665.1 of Micromys minutus. Classification (NCBI taxonomy): domain Eukaryota; kingdom Metazoa; phylum Chordata; class Mammalia; order Rodentia; family Muridae; genus Micromys; species Micromys minutus. The sequence continues at coordinate 22,515,841 of NC_137956.1, read as the reverse complement.
CTGTGACCCCCACTGTCCCTGGGAGCATTTGTTCTTGCAAGGAAGACAAGATAAGAGTAAGAAGAATTACAAAACACACCCAAGAGGCCTACACAGAGAAGGCAGACACTGGGATGAGGCACCATGGTGCCCAGGAGACACAGAAGGTATGCTGCAGGCAGAGGGAGGAAGACAGTGACTCAGGTGTGGTCCCCACCCTGAGTCAGCCTCTTCTCAGGCTTCGTCTGTGCTGCCATGACACAGGCTCTGCATCTCATTGCATTTTCCCAATACCCCTCCATCTTATGTTTAAAGATGAGGGGGAAACAACATAGCCCTGCAAGCAAAGCACCTGCCCAGAGTCATTCAGCAGCCAGCAGGCCAAGGACTCACTGAGGTCCTTGAACCAATCAGCACCCCATAGGCTCAGCAGCAAGCTGCCTTGCCCTGTGGAGGCCTCTCTCTACTCCCTTTCTGCCACCGTGGTCTTTACCCCATTCTCTGAACACCCCATCATTCCTGCTTCAGGGTTCAGCACTTGCTGTTCTCTTTTCCCCCTCTTTAGCATCACTGACTCCTTTAGGTGTTAACCCAGAGTCCCCTCCTCAGAGGACTTTCCCCACATGGCCATTTTTCCTCTATCTGATTTTCCCTGACCTGATGGGGCCCTACTGTATATTTAATGGCCACAGAGACCAGCACACAGCACACACTCAACAACTCATCTTTCAAAGCCCAGGGGCCTATCTGTCAAGGATTGCTCCCAGTCCTCCCCATAAGCAAGCCTGCTCACCTGACCCCAGGGTCCTACCACCCACTGTGTGCAGGGGTGGGTGTTGCAGGGCCTGGTGTTGTTGGGTCTTAGCGACTCCTCACAGAGGCCTGGCTCTGGACATGTCACCAGACGCTGCTGTTCACCACCACCGCAAGCCTCAGAACACTGGAAGAACAGAAAGCATCAAATATAGCCAGGGTCTGTGGGTGTCCTCTGTCCCCACTTCCCCCCAGGCCCGGACCTCACCTCTCTCCAGGAGGAGGTGTACCAGGGGAGGCAGGGCTGGGCCCCACAAAGCTGACGGCTGGGTGGCTTGGTGGGCCCGGGCTGGCAGTGAAAGGGCCGCAGTGGCCGGAGGTCCCGTGTACCCACACACTGTACGTCCCTTGTAGAGGAACCTCCGCCACAGCTGCGAGAGCACTGGAGAGCAAAGAATAGACACATAGAGACATTTCGTGCACAGGCGTGCAACATGACCCATTGAGGCTTATTGTACCGCAGGGTTAAACCTTCCAGCCTAGACCAAAGAGCCCCAGAAGACCTCGACACTGGGTGGCAACCCCCGGGGGATGAGGCAGATGGAATTAGGGTGAGCCGGTGAGAGAGTCCAGTGGTGGGTGTTGTGAATACAGAGGAAGGAGAGCCATGGAAGCAGGGCCAGGTCATGCTGGATTGAAGAGCTCCAACAGGGATGGGGACAGGACGGGATCGGGGGCACAGACTGTGGCATGACATTCGCCCCACCCTGCTGGTCTTCAAACCACAGCCTTGGGACCCAGGGCTCCCTGCTCACCTTACTCCAGTTGCCCGCACGCCAGGCGGCACAGGGCCTCAGATGACAATGGCGGGCAGGCTGCGGCCGGCTTGAAAGGGTGCAGTCCTCATCATTGCCAGAGCTGCAGCGCACCAGCCTCCAGATGGCGCCCAGGCCACAGGTGGTGGAACACTGTGGGCCACAGACACTGTCAGCCCAGCAGCCCCTCACCCGCCAGCACCTCCAACCTACCACATCTTTATCTGCAAGACAGACTCCTCCACCCACCTCCCTCCAAGACTGTGAACGAAAAGCCAAATGTCAAGCAGCAGTTAACTATCCCTGCTCCCAAGAGCCCGGCATAGTCCACTTACCTACCCTACCATCCTGTGGCTTCTCACCAGGAAGTCTGGGCCCTGATTCACGAAGTTAAAAGGGTAGGAATTTCAACCTGCCTCTCACCCCACAGATTATGGACCTCTTATAATGACAATCGAGAGAAGGAGAACTGGCCATCTTTTTCCCATACAGCTCAGACTATTATAGGATCCCTTTGAAGGGTGGCAATGGTTGAAACATCTAGAGGAGTCATGCTGTGCCTCAGCTAAACCTGCCAGACCCTCCCGGGCAGCACTGGGGCTGGGAGCCTTGGGAAGAGGCCTTCCTTACTCATATAGCTAGCTAAAGTATGAGTCCCATTTCTGTGGCATGTGGGCCAGTGTGAGGAGGTTCTGCCCAGAGACATTTAATTTGAAGCTGCTCCTGACTTTTCTGAAGCCTTCCATGTGGCCTAGGAATGGTCCTTTAAGAATTCAAGACTCAAGCAGATGAGGGCCCTCACTTTATCTCTACTTCAAAGTTGGGAAACTGAGGCAAAGTGAGAGCGGAGATAATGCCCTTCATGCTTTGAGGAACCTCAGGCCACCATGGTTGTCAGTCAGCTCACCCCGTGGACTGCTCTCCAAGGAAGGCAGGACGAACAGGGTTGTCCTGCTCTGCTCAAAACTGAACCCCGGGGTCCTGCTCAAACTTTCCCTCCATCTTGGTGCTGTATAACTCACCTGGCTCCAGTTTCCTACTTGCCAACTGGCATTCTTGGCAGGCAGCGGATCTGCAGGGGCACCATCCTCCACTAGGCTGGGCTGCAAAGACTGGACCTCAGGGCCCTTGCTACTGTTAGTTTGAGTCTCCTGAGCTGGTCTAGGCAGCAACCCAGGGCTCTGGGTTCCCTCGGGGTTAGGGGTCTGTGGCTGGCCCAATGGTCCCGGGCTCCTTGAATCAGTTGGTGCTGTCAAAAGGAAGGTCCCCGGCATTGTCAGAGTTTTTGGGTTCTGTGAGCCCAGTCCTGGGGTTGAAAAGGTGGGAGCCTCTGGTTCAAGAGGGCTATCCCTACCCCAGATGCCTGGCACAGTGGCCATTGGAGGAAGTGAAGGAGACGCCACCTCCACAGTGGGTCGCAGTTCACCATGTGGCTTCAGGTCAGCCTCTAGCACTGGATCCCAGGCCACATTCCATGCTGTCGACACCTCCATCGTCACATCTGGAGTCGGAGACGCTTGGGTAGTTCTGATGGAGGGTGACAAGGACCATGTGGGGAAAGGGCTTTGGGGCAGGGCAGGTGATGTATGATCCAAGGGGTTACCATCTTTAGAAAGCTTGTTCCTATCAGACCATGGAGTGGCTGGCTGGTTCTGCTTGTCTTCTCTCACTAGCAACTCATCAGGGTTGCCAGGGGCAACGGGTGTCACCATATTATCAACTGAAGCAGGGGGCCAGGGCAAGCTGGGGAGCCCAAGTTCAGGGGCCTCTCTGGGAGCATCTTCCTCAGTCAAGAAGTTGGCCAAGGGGTTCACAGGGGTCTGCTCTGATAATACTGCTGGGGAATGGCTAGCCTTGCTGAGTAAAGGGCTAGGAGACCAAGATCCCTGAACGCTCTCTTCTCCATCCCCAGGAACCCCTGCAGTAGGCGCTGGAGTATCTGAGGGGGGCTCAGTGGGTCTGATGTCAGGTGGTGCTGTCCAACCCCCAATATCAACCAGGTCTGAATGGGGTTCCTCAAAGGACCCATAGGACAGGTCTTCATGGAAGTTAATGAAATTGTAGTCATAATAGAAATCATCCACAAACACAGGCCCTGGCGGGTCCAGCGCCGGGTCCTCCTCATCAATAGCGTTGCTGATGCTGACTGGCTTGGGTGAGGACACTGGGGAAGGGCGTGGGACCAGCTGGTGTGGGATGAAGTCAACCTCATTGAAGAGCTCGGGGCTGGAGGAGCCGCTCCCAGAGGCACCTGTGTCCACCATGTACATGGGGTGCCGGCAGCGTTGCGGAAAACAGAAGGTCTCAGTTATTGGTCGCTCAGCTTCATCACAGGGCACAGCCGTATTGTTGATGCAGAGGACGCTCCGTTGCTGAACGCCAGCTCCACATGTCACAGAGCACTGCAAAGGAGGTCACAGCTCAGGCCAGGATGGGGCTTTCTGGGAAAGCTGGGGCACGGTGGCACAACCTTCCCACTGCTGGTGTCACAGTGACAGAAGTCTCAGATAGCCCTTTATGGCCATGCTCACTCAAGATGATAGCTTATGGTCATAGCATGCCAGCGAACCCCTAACCCCCAAGGCTCAGAGCAGTGTTGTCCCAGGAACGCCCCCAGGCTCCCTCCCACTTCAGGTACCAAACAGTAAGGAGTCCAGGCAATAGCAGTAGCAGAGACAGGTCCCCTTCACTTCTATACTTACCTGAGACCAGTTCCCCACACCCCAGGTGGAAGGACAGGTCACATGATGGTTGCACGGGATCTCAGCCGAGGGACGGGGAAGATGTTCACAGGCAGATGGCTCCAGGGCGCGCTGTTCATCCCACCCGATACTACGTACACAGAACACAGCCCGGCGAGAGAGGCCTCCAGGCCCGCAAGATCGGGAGCACGGCTGCCACTCCCCAACCCACCACCTGGTAAGGGGCACAGAGTGGTGACAGTTTGACATTAACACCTATCATGATCAAGGTTCATGAGCAAAGATGGTCACGCCATACATGGCTCCAGGCCACTGGGGTACAGACAAACCTGGATGGAAGATAATACCCAGCAAGCCAAGACCCAAGTTGGTGCCCTACCCCTGAAGCTCAAGGGCATCTAGACTGGCACGGGCTGCCCAGTGCACTCCAGGGCCAAGCTAGGGCCATGGACTTGGGAAAAGAAGCCACCCTCTCTACCAGGGTCTGCAGAGGCGGGATACCTAGGAATTGGAAGTCTGGTTCGAAACAGTCAGCTTACCTGGGGGGACAGGGTTCCTCACTGCACTTCCTCTGGCGGTCATCAGGCCGACTGAGAGGTTCGCAGTGTATCTCATCTACAATTCCAGCCTGCCTCTCCATGCAGTACAAGCTCTGCCTCTGTACACCTGGAAGCCATGGGGAATTCAGCCTGAGCCTGGCACCAGGATGCCCCAAGAGTCATACACACAGCCTCTCTGCAGAGATCTCACAAAACAGGGTTCCACTGCCTCTGTCAGAGTGAAGGCAGACCTCTGTGGTCTCCTCTCACTGTCATGCCAGCCTTCCTCCCGTCCCCGTCCCCCATGACACCCTACACTATAGGCTAGGTGGCCCACCCTGCTGCTTCTAAGTGCTAAGGCCTTGTAGCTCTGCGAAAAGGAAATAAATAACAAGACCCACTTCAAAGCCCTGGCGGTGGCCATTACATGTGATCACACATGAGCAGGCTCAGCACGGGGTTCGGCACGTGTTGAGTCTCACCTGTCCCACAGGTAACCGTACACTTGCTCCAGGGTCCATAATGCCATGAGAACTCAGGTGGCCAGACTTCATCGTCGTTGTCCCTCTGGATGGTATACTCGTAGTGTACCCCAGGGTTGCTTTCCTGGAACAGCAGCTGGGACAGGAACATAGGGGGCCTGTGAGCCCAGGGGCACTTCTCCATGTGCCCAGCACCTGCCCCTAGGGTCATCTCCAGCCACCTCTGTGAACTGAGCTGTACTGGAGACCTGTTCTAGAGTTGAGAAAACTGAGTTCGGGACTCAGAGACCCCAGCAGCTGAGCTAAGCCGAGAATCAGATGCTACAGAAGCCCTAAGGTTCCCCCCTTTATATTGGGAACCACCCCATTTATTCCTCCCATCCTGGCCCTGAGAGGCAAGCACCTGGATCCAGACAGGTTCACTGGTGGGGCCTGGGGATGTGAGGTTCTCCCAGTTGCCCTTGCGTGCATAGGTGAAGGTAGTGCCTGCCACCCGGTAGTCCCCATTCCACTGGATGGTCCAGCCGCCATTGAGGAAGTACTTATCTGGGTCCTCACTCCGAAGGGCCAGGAAGTTGGCAGCCTCAGCCACCTCCTCAATGAGAATCTCTCGGGCTCCGGCTGGGATCAGCCCTACATCCACATACCCTGTGGGCAGGAGGTGTACAGAGTCTGGTCCCCAGGGATAATCAGTCAGTTGTCCCCCACCTTCTTGCTTGCAGTTGTTTCTGCCACTAAAGCCAACAACTCCACCATCGGCTTCCTATTCTGAGTCCCCTACCAAAATAATATAGGTATTGTATCCACTTTGGGTTACCAAGGCCTCAGAAAGGGCCCACAGATCCTTCCCCTATGGCCCACCACCATCTGGGAAAATGAACTGATCTTTCTCCGTGCAGCCTGGTCCATCACCTCTCCCGTCCCGGAAAGCCACTTGGGCCTTTCCTCTTCCTTAGGCAGCCTGACTTTTCTCTGCCCATTAAGCAACACTGCTCTTGGGTGTGCCCAACATACTCCATAAGACATGGCTGTTAGCCCCACTTTACAGATGAAGAAATGAAGCACCGAGGTTAGGTGCTCTGCACAGTCAGCCCTGGAGAGAAATGCAAGCTGTGGATCCCAGCATTATAGCCTCACAACCTACATGCCTCACAGGGACAGGCTCCACCATAAGTTCGCCTCCAGCTGGGATTCTCCTCACCCGGTCTCTGGAGCCATTCATCATTAGGCTCCTTCTCCATCCCCTAAGAGAAGTCTTCCCTGACTTCACTGACTTGCCAGGTCAAGACCGTCTAGCTCCGTGTTGCCTTCTCTCCTTGAAATGCAAAGCCTACTTCCTTTGTAACAGTGAAGATTCTGTCACCTGTAAGCTCTTCACCTAGGTGTCCCACATAGGGACACAGTTGGCACTTAAGCAATATGTGTGACTCAAGGGGAAGACATAGTACTGGGGGGTTTCTGAAGCTTCAGAAGTCAACAACACACTATCCAGTCACTTGGAAGAATCCCCTGGGAAGACAGGTCTCACTGGAACAAGGACTCACTGACCGCTGTAAGGATAAGGACCCTGGCTAAACAAGGAGGCCCCTGTCACCATGTCTAGTCTAGACGAGGACCACAGGGGCAGGGAACAGGATGACAGGCACATTCACAACCCAGCAGTCCCAACCATACCCAGGCCTTCAGTCTCCTTGAAGGTCCTGCTCACGGTGTGGCAAGTAGAGCCATCCCCCCGGCACACACCACAGCGGTCCTCCTCAGCACCAGAGTCAATCTCGAAATCACAGCCCACGTTCTGTAACAAAGAGGAGGCCCTTTGTGCTGGCTGCCAGCCCCCATGAGTATCTGCCAGGGCTCAGAAGAGAGACCATAGGAGGAGGTCAAAAGCCTTTGCTTGGGTCCAGTCCCATCGCTGTCATCCTGCCTGATGACTGAGCTCTTTTTCCCCTGAGCCTCAGTTTCCCCAGACTAAGTAGAGGAACATCATTTCATGCCTTAAAAGAGTGTTAAGAACATCACAGGAGTGTCTCTCACATAAAACTACAGGTCAGCATGAACTCTAGCACGCAGTGAAGTTTTCTAGAAATAAAATTCACTATCAAAGACACTGGGCTAGCACCTCTTTCTTAAGTCCCCTCTAAACCGGGCCTTTAGCATGGTGGCTTTAAAGGTAAGAACGGTAAGGAAGGTGGCTAGGGCCCTGGGCATGGAAAAACAGCAAGCACTAGAAATCAGAAGAACCGTTACCAAGCACAGTGCTTTCTGTAGACATACCACGAGCACCACTTTGCCAGCCCCTTCCAGTAAGAGGAGGCAGTTGTGTGAATCCACCTAGGCTATCATGACTAGCGCTGTAAAAGCAGGCACACTGAGATGAGCAGTAGGAAGCCATTGGACACAAAGTGCTAAGGTGGTAGTGACTCACAGGATGATGCTAACTGTGGGGTCTCCTCTGTCAGAGACAGTGGGGCGCAGAGGTTTTCTGGGATGCAGCCTGGAGAAAGCCAGGTAAGCCCTGGAGGTGGGACGGGTGCCTCCCAGCAGGGCTGGGAGAACCTCTTGCTATCCCACACACCTTGCAGATGCCGTTGATGCAAACGTCACGACTGACACGGCCTTGGTAGCAAGGGGTGCCATCCACCACAGCATCCCTCAGCTTCTCTGTACTGGAGTAGTTGGAGGGCCGACAGTGCAGCTCACAGGGGCTATCTGAGGGGACAAGGGGAGGATTCATGGAGCGAAGCCAAGAGCAGGCATCACAGAGGCCGCCAGGAAGACTCCGGCGTCCTCCATGACGCATATCGATGGTAGGCCAAGGGCTCCCAAGGAACACAAACTGTTAGGGCATCCAGCAGGACTGAGAGCGATCGGCAGGTGTAGACTGAGGAGTTGGGAATGAACAGCTGCCCCAGACAACAGCAGGGAACCACCAAGTCCTATCTCACTGGGGTCCATACATCCCCCACCTCAGGGGGGGCCCCAATATCCAAGTGGGTAGCACAACTTACCGTCGTTGAGCACAGGCACCCATTTGTGCAATTTGCCTTTGTAGAGCATGCCATCAAACTGGCTGCACTGGGTGTGGCGGAAAGAGGGACGGTCCGGCGGGCAGGCTGGCAGGTTGCAGAGCCGGAACCGCTTCCGCTCCCCCACACAGTACTTGCCTCTGTTCCTAGGCCTGTAAGGAAAGCCATGGGGGCTGTGAGCATGCTGTTAGTGCCCAATGCCAAGCAACGTCTACATCTTCTGCACCTAGAGTCCCCTGCCATCCTCCCTGTCATGTTGCCCTGCCCTCAAAGGCTGCCATATGCACCATCCCACCCCACCCCATTTCCAGGGATCTAAGGAAGAGTGGAAGCAAGATGCTTAGGCTCAGCCCAGAACTGCTGTATGACCATGAGCAAATGCACTGCCATGTTCTGGACCTCAGTCTTCTTGTCTCTAAAATGGAGTCGGACTGCCTCTAAGTGAGCTACGTGTAGTGGGCTAATGAGCTAGCCCTGTGTTGTTTGAGTTGTTCCTGGAAGCAGCAATGCCTGGGCCAGGTCAAAGAAGGCCACCAGGACCCACTCGGGTGAGAAGCTACCTTGCACCCCATCTAACTGGCACCTCATCTAAGTCAAGCCAGCCCCAACACTGGCTGAGCTGGAGGCAGGGGCATGCAGAGGAGTAGAGACCACAGGCCTGCTGAAGCACCATTCCTGGGATGGAATTGGCTGTGAATCCACCTCCCAGGCAGCCAAGCAAAGGAGTTTATCCAGTGGGGGCCAGGCAGCCCCTGGTCTCATTAAGTCTCCCAAAGCCCCATTTAGATGAGAAAGCTCACCCGAAGCTACAGACACCCCATCGGTACCTGCCCTGTTCTCTCAGCTGCAGCCAGTCTCAGATACCTGAAACAGCTTGGGCTGGGCGTTACCCACAGCACAAGGAAAGTTCAGTGCCTTACCCATATTGCCTGACTTTACCCAATGACAACTTGACTAGGAAGGCTCTGCTAGCACCCAGTAGCACAAAACTGAGGCCTGGAGGAGTGTGAAGATGGAGGATCTAGTGACTGAGCACCCAGGGTCCTGGTTCTGAGCAATTCACCTCTGTACCCTCCTCTCTATGGCCACTGCCTTTGCAGCAGGGTCTCTATGCCTCTCCGAGCTCTTGGAGATCACGCCCCCCTTGGCTATTGTGTCAGCGCTGGGGAACGCTTACCAACACTCCCTGACCTGTGGTGACTTAAACACTGGACTTGGCCATTCTAAGGGCACTTCTGAGAGATGGAGGCTGGAGCAGAGGTAATCTCTGCTATCAGCTGGTTCCATTGGGATCCCTTCTCCCAGCCTGGGCCCCACACTCACACAGGTTGTGTGCAGTGTCGTTCAGCACTCCGTACACCCACGCCACAGCTCCTCGAGCAGACAGACCAGGCGCTCCAACCGGACCAGCCACCGTCCACCGCCTCAGGCTGGAAGCCCTCAGGGACGCATTCTCCATTGAGACACCACTACTGAGACATATGGGAGCAGACCCCGACACCTGTCAATCATCCTCAGCCCAATGAGATCACAGTGGGCAAGACAGTGTCAAAAGACAGAGGAGGACGGAAGGTGTAAGGGTGACTTTACAGTCACCCACAACGCAGATGCCATGGTGAAGTTGGGTGAGAATTGTAATGGCAATTAAGACCGGCTCGAGATGGCAAGCTAAAATTGACCCCAGGGAAGTCTAACTAGACATGGGCAGAGGACTGACGGCCTCCCCGACCCCATATTCAGCCAGGGTTGAGGCTTCCCACGCACCTTGTTCTTCCCACAGCTTGTGCCGTCCACAGCCGCATCCAGCTTGGAGTGACACGTGGTCCCCACAGAGCACCATAGTGTGTAGCAGACATTCTGCCAAGAGACATGTACATTTTTTTTACCCTCAGATCCTCTCCCACTCTGTCCCTGCTGTCCCCCAAGAATCCCCTGGCCACATTTCCTTAGGGATAGTCCATCGTGTGACCATGCAACTGTGAGGATCCTCTGGTCACTCTCCCTCAGTCACATGATGTCATGGCGTCTTTGAGAAGGGCTACCCTCCAGGCTGGGTTGGTGCTGCCGGCTGTCTCCAGCTGACCACCTCCTCCAACCCCAGGCTAAACCTCCTGAAGCACTCAAGATAGACGTTCACATCATGTCTTTACAAGACTCTCTCTGGGACCCTAAAGAGCTGATTTTTTTTTTTCCTCCTTTTTCTAAGTCAAAACCAGATTGCTGAGGGACTTGTGCAAAGTCCCCTAAGAGTTGATATAGAATCCAGACCTGGGCCTGTGTTCGCCCAAAACCCAGGCCTCTGCCACAAGTCACATTAGGCCTTGCTATGGCCCTTGAGGGCACACCCCAAGTCAGCAGTCTTTCTGAGCCTGGCATTGTCAGGCTGGCGAGGCCCACCCTCTGCGTCCCATACCCACACGCACATCCATGTCCTCACAGTAGGCTGAGTAAGGCCCGTACTGAAGGCGGCACTGGTGGTTCACGTCATACAGGACACCGGGCAGCACCGAGGGGAAGTCAATGACATCCTTGGCTGGACGGTCATCTAAGCACAGGCCCCACCCACGGCTGAAAAAAAGAAAAAGAAGAAAAGGAAGAGAAGATAACTTGAGGTCCCTAGAGCAACAGTGCAGCCTGAGTCCCACGGGAGAAGCCTGGGTAGAAGAGCGAGTGGGTGGGACTTGTGGACATGATTGGTCAGTGGGTCACGTGATCCCAGCTTACCAAAGCAGCCCTGAAGGCCTCCCCCACCTCCACGGGCCTTGGCATATGCCCCTGGCACCCTCCTTTCAAAGGCCTGGTCCACAGAGTCCTCGAGTGGTTATGCTCTTAATTCCTGCAGCTTCTGCTCCTGCCGGGACCCGAGGACCAGCCTGGACTGGACCAGGCTCTGGAAACCATCATACCACTGCTGACACAACCAAAGACCTCGGGGGGTGGGGGGGAGCTACCCAGTCACCTCCCACCCTGACCTGAGGGGCCAGCCCCCTCCAGGCCAGTGACAGGAGAAGGGGCCAGTGTGAGCAGGTACAGCCCACAACCTTCACATACACCTCCCGACTCAGTGCCGAGAAAGGTGGCCATGCAGCCCCAGCGGGCAAGGAGCAAGGGAGGAACAGAGATCTTGGGAATGGCTTGCCAAGTCCGGCTCAACCACCTCTGCCCTGATTCTATGTTCTATGAGGTTGCCTGGAAACAGGAGGGTAGGAGCATTCTGGGGCTCGTTTCAGTCCTTCAGGAATGGGAGGAAGGTCCAGGACCCAGAGCCTAAAGAGAACTGAGCCACAAAAGTAGGCACCTAGGTCACCCAGGCAGAAAAGACTTGGCTGGAAGCAATAGGGGTGGGACAAGGATAAGGACTGTCCCTTCAGAGTTCTTCCTTATGCTAATATGGCAAGGCTGGGCCACCCCACATAAGGTAGGAGAAAGACAGGGGATGACTCGAGTAGAAAGCCTTTCTGACACCTGGATACTACCTAGGTGCCAGTTCCCCCCAGAGCCCGAGTTTCTGGTCATGCAGTAACTAATAGGGGGCTGTTGATGAGGCGAAGGATGGCTCGACACTCCCCTAGGCCTGCCTTCCACTCTGCAAAACCCTGACTTCAGGCACAAGCAGGGTCACCCAGGCCTGAACAGCAGAGACTCACGGATGCTGCAGCCTTCCCACTGCACCCAAGCACTTCTCAGCCCAGAGAGGTTCCTGTGGTTCCTCATGTCAACTGTCTTAGCCTAGCAGACTCCATTTTACCCCATTACCACACCCCCATCCTTCACCCTGCAGGGTTCCCCAGGTCCTGCCTCCACCCGGCTTCCTCCCCCACCCAGCTTCAGTGTCAGCTCTGTAAGCTCTCCCTCCGAGTGTCCCCAACTCTAAGAATCTGTCCCTCCATACCTACCTATCGCACCCCCGCCAAACTGACACTATGCACTCGTCACCTTGATTACTGTGCTTTCCTCTTTGTACGGCGAGAGCCGGCAGACGGGTTCTCTGTGTGACCCAGCAAGGGCAAGTCTACTGGCTCGAGAAGCAGATATTTGCTGGGAGCCGAGGGGTGTGGTCACATAGGGATAGTGGGTGGTCGGTACATTATGCTGAGAGTTCCCCACGCTGTGGAAACACTGCTGTACCACCCATTCAGCACCCACTCCTTCAGGTCCCCGCCCTATCTGGGAAGAAACTATCTCCTGTCCTGACCCAACAAGGAGCTAGTAGATGGGAGATACACCAGCCACTCTGTTGTGGAGGGTCCCTCTGATTTCCCCTCCTCCTGGACATTGCTCTGTCACTCACAGATGGAGCAGAGAACTGTGCCCTGACCTGGGGTGCTCTACCCCCCCCCCCCTCTCTCTCTCCATCAGGTGGTGGGTTCTGTTTCCGTCTGCAATACAGGCCTCAGGCTCACCGCCTCTCCTCCTACCCTCAGCCCAGGCCCTCGGCCAAGGTTCTCATACATTCCAGCAGCTAAAAGAACACAGAGACTTGCCTGTTCAGCTGTCTGTCCCAGAGCCAGGGTGCTGGGTGGCACTCTGGGTGGGGCAGCTGGGAACAAGCCCCGAGGGTGTTTCAGGGTCCCCACTATTCTGATTTCCCAAGCAATCTCATTCCCTGCCCCTCTCTGGAGAAGACTCACCTCCTCCCCAACCCCAGGCTACTTCTCTGGTTCAAGTTCATGAGGTCAACCATTTAGTAACTGCAGAAATAGTAATAGCAACCATGGCCATGACCTGACTGTGCACAGTGCGGTAAATCCTGTGCTAAGCGTGCCTCGTGCTTTCTTGGTTAATCCTCACAGCAAGCTCTGAGGTTGTCCATCATGATTCCCCACTTTTGGAGGCTTAAGGGCTAATGTAACTCATCTGCCAACACGAGGCAACTGGGCCAGTGTCCAAGTTTTAGTCACCAAACTGAACTCTTCAGTTTCCAGTTGTCACCGCTTACACAAACCCCTCTTCCAGGGGAGACCGTTGTCCACGCTCTCACCAGCCCAGAGGCTCTAGGCATGCCTCAGGCTACCGCCGTGGGGAGTGGGCTTCCAGAGAACCACAGCACGTTGAGCAGGCCTATCTCTGCAGAAGCTGTCCTACCCTGACATTTGAGGGATAAACAGAACAAATGGGGTAGCGAGGAAGAGGGAAGCAGACGAGAGATGTCGACAGAATTCTGGAAGCTGGGAAGCAGATGGCCAATCGGTAGCTGACTTGGGACAGTGACAGGAGCTGAGAGCTAAAGCCTGTGAGGAGAAACGATGGAGAAGCAGAACGCTGGAAGACTCGGATCTCAGAGCGCCTTAGCGACCTGGGGCCAGTGGACATGAGGACAGAACTAATCTGAAGGTTTCTATTCCAAAGACCCAGGGGGATCTGGCCTAGGTATTCCAGTCACAGGAAAAGGCCCACAGTAGAGGGTCCTACAGAGAAAGGAACGCTAAGAGTTGTACAGTGAAGGCCGGGACACCAGCAAGCCCTGCCCTATCAGCTAACAGACAACAGCAGACAGATGTGACACTGTCACAGGAGAGTAGTGACTTCTCTGAGAATCCCGAGTCACTCAGAAACATGAAGTCAGTTTCTAAGGATGCTCCCACTCCCCACACACACACCAAAAATAAATAAATAAATAAAAGGCTGCATCCCAATAAGCTCTTCATCAGTGACTCAGAAAGTCATGGCCAAAGCTAGAGATCTCCCAATAGGCAGCTGTTTCTCCTCTCTATACTCTGTGTGTGAGAAGCTGACTTTGGCATCTCAATAAAACTGGCACCAGGGAATGGACATGTAGCAAAGTTCCAAGAGCGTGCCTGGCCACGCTAGAGACCCTGGGTTTGAACAGCAGTATCACACACCTGGCCTGTATGAGGTCAAAGTGAATGAAAGACTGTGTGCTAAGACGTTGCTTAGGTGCCCACTGAGGTGACTCAGCAGTTAAGTGGCTTCCTATCTGCATACAGTTGTCTTCCGACACCCCATACACACACTGTGGCATGCAGGTACTCTCTCTCTCTCTCTCTCTCTCTCTCTCTCTCTCTCTCTCTCTCTCTCTCTCCCTCTCTCTCTCTCTGTCTGTTTGTCTCTCTCTGTCTCTCTCTCTCCCTCTCTCTCTCTCTGTCTCTCTGTTTGTCTCTCTCTCTGTCTCTGTCTCTGTCTCTCTGTCTGTTTGTCTCTCTCTCTGTCTCTCTCTGCCTGTCTCTCTCTGTCTTTGTCTGTATCTGTCTCTCTCTGTGTCTCTCTCTGTCTATCTCTGTCTGTTTCTCTCTCTGTGTGTCTCTCTCTGCCTGTTTGTCTCTCTCTGTCTCTCTTTCTGTCTCTGTCTGTTTGTCTCTCTCTCTCCCATACACATGCATGCGCATGCTGATAAATTTTAAAGGGAAAAAATATGAAGCATCTTCACTTTAAAAAACAAGAGGAGGAAGAGGAGTTGGGTCAGGGAAGAATTGTAAGACCAGGAAGATGGCTCAGCAGGTAAAGCCCCTTGTATGACAACCTGAATTCGAACCCCAGAACACACCTGATATATCCAGAAAGCCAGTGCCCATACGTTGTTCTCTCACCTCCACACATGCACCACAATAAATAAACAAGTGTAAAAAAGAATTTAGATTCAAACTTTTTCTTATTTAGAACATTCAGTAGGAAGACAAAATAGCTCAACAAGGAAGGATGGAGAGATGGTTCAACAGTTAAAAGCACTGACTATTCTTCCAGAGGACCCAGGTTCAATTCCCAGCACCCACATGGCAGTTCACAACTGTCTCCAACTCCAGTTCCAGGGGCTTCCATAGCCCTCACACAGACAGGCATGCAGGCAAAGCACCAATGCACGTAAAAGCAAAATTTTAAAAATGGCTCAACAAAGTAAGAAAGGAAGGGAAAACCCATTTTTGCTGCTGTCTTTGCTTGTTCTCACTGGGCCCAGAGGCTGGTCACCTATTCTCCAGAGTTGCTCTGTGTCTTCCGGACTCTCCTTGTTTGCAGGGCTCTCACTTTCCTCCCCTAGCTCCTGCCCATTCTCCAAGCCCCAGCATAGGTACCCTGTACTGTCCAAGAGCACCCTTAACGCACCACATCTACCAGGTGCCCCCCACATCACATTCCCTGGCACCGCATCCCGCCAGGGGACAATGACGACAGATACAGGGCCTGGCCACCAAGCCCGGGACTTACTCAAGGAACCTGGTGATGTAGTCACGGCTGCAGCGGGACCAGGTGAGCGGAATGCCTCTGTCGTACAGGAGCTGTGGAGACATGATGAGAGGCCGTTTCCCAATGGACTCACAGTCATTGCCGGTGCCGTCATGCTGAATGCCAAAACTGCGTGAGAGCACAGGCCCCAGGGGCAGGTGAGCAGCAGGAGGCCCCCAGGCCCCCTTCCCATGGAGGCCTGCAAAGGGTACAGTCCCAATTCCCAGGGCTATCTCTGCCTGGCCTTGAGAAAGCCACACGCTGTCTCTGAGCCTCAGTTTCCCTCATACAGAATGTAGGGATGACAGCTGTATTCCCTGGGTTTGCCATATACATGTACTGGGCTGAGCCTGAGACCCTTACAGCCACATCCTTGTGCCCAGAGCTAGCCAAGAATGGGAATCCAGGAGACACTGGATGGAAGCCTATTGCTGGAAGTCTATTGCAACCCTACCACCTCCCTGGCTCCATGATAACCTCAGGATATGAACTCCAGTTAAAAGGTCTGAGCTACCAGGTCCCCAAAAAGACTCAAGTGGTCATCCTTGACTCAAGAAAACATTCCTGAGCACCAGTTATGAACCAGGAATCATGTCTACTACTAACTCACCCAGCCCTCATCACCTCAGAGAGGCTGTAGAGCCAGCCAGAGTAACACAGCCAAGGAGGGCTGGAGTCACCAACACAAACATGGCTGTCACCCAGTCTAAACCCTCTGTCCCACAGAGCTCTCTGGGAACCTGCCGATGAAGCTTTGGCACAATTCGGTTCACCAACTCACCAACCCCAGCACAGGTGGCAAAGGGCCCAGGCCACAGGCAGAGGTGGCACCACTACCTCTAGCCTCCTATGTCTATGTGGAGCCCACAGAGGCCATGACACTTGCCCAGGGTCATGGAGCATGCAGGAATGGAAGCGAGTAACAAGAGGAAAAGGAGCTAGCACTGAGGGAAGAAAGGTGGCCAAGGCTCCATACACTGACTGACTGTCTCCACTCCTCCCATGTGACACGCTACAGAGGGTCTTGGTGATGCCCCAGCAGGTCTCTCTTTTGCTCATAGGGGAGCAGCCTTGTTGAGGAACTGAGACAAAGCTGGGGTTTTGTGGTTGGACCTGCCATCTCAAACTGTTTCGCTCCCTCAGGTTTCATGACCCAGGAGCTCTGCTGGCTGGTGCCCAAGAGTGGAAAGGTGAAGTCAGGTTCCTAACTGGCAGGGAGGGCAGGTGAGTTACCTGTGTCCTAGCTCATGGGCCACAGTGAAGGCCAGAGGCAGGCCAGTATCCTCACTGACACTACAGCTGAGCTGAGGGTGGCACAGGCCGGCCACGTGAGACAGGCCCAGGGTTTCGCAGGGGTGGTTCATGGATGCACACAAATCCTTCCTGCAAAGAAAGAAGTGGTCACAATCTGGCTTAGCCCAATGCCAAGAGGGCAGGGAGAAGGCCAGGTCACCCCAGATCAGGCAGCTAGGGTGTCATTTCTCCTCACTCTGACATCAGACCCACATATGGCCATTTGAACAGCAGATGCCTTGGTTCACATACAACCTTCCCTATACTCACTGAGACCTGAGAATGAAATGTGTGCCTAGAACTATTTTTCTTTTTACCATTCTAGCTGCCACAGCCCAGCAGAGGGAAGATAACGTCGGATGGAACTCTAAAACACATACTCTGAGCCAGAGACAGCTCAACGATAAAGGTACTATGGCCAGCCTGATGTCCTGAGTTAGATCTCTGGAAACTACATGATCAGAGGCAAGAAACAATGCCTACAAGTTATCCTCTGACCTCCATACATGTGCTGTGGCCTGCATGTGCGTATGTGTGTACGATACACACACACACACACACACACACACACACACACACACACAAATGCATAAATAAAACATTTAAACGTTGGGGAAATAAAATAGAGCCCCAGAAGAGGAGAGAGGGAGAAAAGTGCCATCAAGAACAGGTGACATGAGAGTGACCTGAAGGCCAGTGCCCTGAAATGGACTCTTGCCACCAGCCCACACAACTGAATAGTACAGCATTGTGCCTACACACGCTACACATAACATACACACCACACATATGCCACACACATCACATATTCATACAGCCCACAAACATACAGCACATATACCACACACACCATTCATCCATCACACACACCACATACTCACACTACACACATATGCATGCACACACATACACATACTCACACCATATACGCACTCACATCACACACTACATATACACATGTGCACACATACCACACACCATTCATCCATCACACACTCACACCACACATACTACACACACATACATCATACACACACATGCATGAACACACATACACATACACACACACAGAGAACACCACACACATACTATATACACATACACCATACACACACATGCATGCACACTCACACACACACACACACACACACACACACACACTACATAC
Source organism: Micromys minutus (assembly GCF_963924665.1). Classification (NCBI taxonomy): domain Eukaryota; kingdom Metazoa; phylum Chordata; class Mammalia; order Rodentia; family Muridae; genus Micromys; species Micromys minutus. The sequence continues at coordinate 22,497,905 of NC_137956.1, read as the reverse complement.
ACACACACTCACATACACACAGAACCAGGAAGTCCTGCAGATGCCTTTGGGTTATACCTCCATCTACTTCCTGCTTGAGTTATCTAAACTTCATTGGAAAAAGCATGACTGTGGGGAGCTTGGGTGGCTTCGAGGTGTTTCTGCATTGCTTCTGACAATACCATGAGAACCCTCTATTCTAAGGCCCTCCCACCCTTCCTGCTGAGGTACCTGGTAAGCAGGATGGCAGTGTCATGGTGCTGTGGGTGGTCATCCCCCTTCATGTTGATGCTTTTCTGCCACCTACAGAAGTTCTTCAGAGTGTCATCAGCATGGTGTGTGATCTTTAAGTCCTTCTGTGGGGGAGAGGGGTCAGCGGGGAGAATGGTGGCTCAGGACTCATACTGAGCTCTGGGGAATAAGCCCAAGTTGCCCTCACACGAAGGTAAGAGTCAGAGATCCAAGGGGCAGATTAACCAGTCCCCCTAGCCTTCACCCCTCTGGCTGTAACTGGACAGAGACTGTCTCGAGGACAAGAAGTGTCAGAGGATACTGTCAAGGCCAAGGAGGGCTCTGCTTGTCCTTCCTGGGGCACTCAAAACACAGGGCAGGAGAGCTTACTGTTGGGGACAGCTTGGGACTATGTGGCCTCTCACCTCTTCATCTTCCAGGATGATAAGGCGCACAACGGTGATGTGAATGGGGTTCCCGATGCTTGGATGGTGAAAGAGTCCAGCCACCTATCCAAGACGGATGGGGAGAGAAATCAGGTTAGAACTAGGATATAGGAAATACAAGCCAGTGCCCACCCCAGCCACCCAGAAGCATGCACACCTGATCACACACACAATCACTCAAGGGGGCATGCCAATGGCACACATTATAGACTAGTGCCTGCACATCTCCATACATGCTCTCACAAAATCCTGCCAAGTTGCTTCTTATGGCTCTGGCCTCTTCTGGGCATCAACTTGAGATCTCCTCATAAATACTCACCTCATCCATCCCCTCCACAAAGCCAACAACAGCCCAAATCTCTGAATGATAGATACTTAAAATAGGGCCCTGACTTTCTTTCTCTCCTGGGGAAGCCAAGACCAGCCTTCCCAAAGAGGAGACATGAATGAATCCTAAGAGCCAAGGCAGAGGGTCAACTTTGGATATCATGCCTCAGAAACTATCTTGTTTGTTTGATTTGATGTATTATTAGCACGCCTATATGCAATATGTGAATGTGGACATTCACGGCGTGTACGTATGAGGAGGTCTGACAGCCTTCAATGGTTCATCCATTCTCTCCCTCCACCATCAGTTCTGGACATCAACCTCAGGTGCCTAGACACTCCAGGCAAATGCTTTACCTGCTGAACTCCCTCTCCAGCCCCCATCTTGTTTGAGACAGCATCTTCTTTGACCTGAAGCTTGCTGATTTACCTGTTTCTGCCTCCCCAGCACAATGACTACAAGCATGTGTCCCTTATCTGGCATTTTAGTGTGGGTTTGGGGATTGCGCTCCTGGTAAGAGCTTTGCCGACTGAGCTATCCTTTAGGTCCTAGACGTTCTTTGACCTCTGGACAGGTAAGCCAGGGCTCTTAGCCCTGAGGTCCTGTTCTTCCAGTGAAAGGAGAAATGTTGAGGGTGCATATCCTCTTGAGCTCAGACGTGGAAATAAACTGATGCCAGGGGGTTACCATCACCCAACATTCAGGTTGGATGACAGCTCCTTAATCACCTACAGAGGAATCACCTCCACCCGATTGAAATTGCTGAGCCCTGGAGCAAAATGCCTAATCGGGGAGCCTGTTAAGTCTGGATAGTAGTCTCACTGTGCACAAGTCTTGACACACACCCACTTCCATCCGCTAGGACTCAGGAGAGGTGAGGTGAATATTGCTAACTATAGGTGGTCCCAGCCAGCCAAGCTGTAACCTCTTTCAACCAGAGCCCTTAAGTGGTAACACTGGGAAGAACAGGACCTGGGGTTGAGAACCCTGCCCTGCTTAAGTGAGACCCCTGAAGCAGAAGGTCTCAACCTTCACTCACTCCTCCCAGCAGGGTGGCTCAGTACTCTGTGTGGTCTGGGATAAGGGAGGAGCATGCACGGGGCAGTTCAGTATCCAAGAAGCCCTATGACTGTGTTCTATAATACGTCTCCCTTCCGGGGATCCTGACAGGGCCCTGCTTCTCTACACTCAGAGCCTGGACACCTTCTCCATGCTAGGAGCCTGGTGCAGCATCTGAAAGCCAGCCTGTTAGTGTTTCTATCCATATCACCCTTTATGTCCCATTGCAATGTCCCCTCCTCTGCCACCCTGACCACCCTGTAAAAACTGACGCAACCTCACCATGTTCATGATGGTCAGCACATAGCTCTCCACTTGCGGCTGCCCATGGTACTCTACCATCTTGGAATCAGCCACTACCAGGGTCTCCACCCACTTCTCTTTGCTGATTGATCGCTGCTGCCTCCGCTTCTGCTGCCGCTGTTCCCAATGTTCTCGCTGGTGCTCCAGCTCTGGGGACACTGGAGGACAGAGATGGAGTCGATAGATTCCCTCCCAGGTACTGAGCTGTAAGGCCCCAATAACCCAGGTTGGTTAGTCTGGAGTAGAAGCAGGAGGGAGCAGCAGAAGGCTCCTCACCAATATCCCCGCTGAACTGGCGATGGGCAGCCCAGACGCTTGAGAGAGAATGATTGGCGGAGTCAGAGACCATAAGCAGTTGTGTAGAGAGAACAGGGGAAGATGGATGATCAACGTGGACAAGGGAGATGCGTGGCAATAGAAATGACAGTTTAGTGGAACTGTCAGGCCTATGTCACAGGTTAATGGGACATCAAAGGCTAGGGTGGTGTGTCTGTTTAACTAGTCCAGTGATTCTCAACCTTCCTACTGCTGTGACCCTTTAATAAAGTTCCTCATGTGTTGTGATCCCCCCAACCACAAATTTATTTTTGTTGCAACTTCATAACTATACATTTTACTACTATCATGAATCATAACGTAAATATCAGGTATTCAGGATATCTGATATGCAATCCCTGTGAAAGGGTCGTTTAACCTACCCAAGGGTCTGACCCATAGGTTGAGAAACACTGCTTCAGTCCAAGAAAGCAGGGCATGAGGGTATTCAGAGAGGTTCTAGAAAGGACATGAGTCTCCAGTCACAACTCCACAGGGAGATACATACCTTGCACACCACAGGTGCCTGAAGCCCTTGAGTCATCCCGCTGGGCCTGCTGTCCAGAGCCTTGGCGCTTATATACCACATGGGGCTGGGCATGTCCAGGCTGAGCTGGAACTTCATCCAGAGGCTCAATAAAGTAGTCCTCATTGGAGAGCTGGAACACACCTCTCTGGGAAAAATGTACCCGGGTCACCGGTGGAGAGGACTGGCACATGGTTGTCCTTCCACACACCTAGGCCCTGCTCAGTTGAGCCTCACCATCACCATCTGGACCCACAATAAACAGAGCAACTCCCTCCTTCTGTCCTGTGGCTACTTCTTCCCTTGACATCCTACACAGCCAAGGGCTCCAAAGCAAAGCTTGGGCCCTAACTAGGGGCCTCTTGAAACATCTCCAAGGATTTGGCCCATCCTCGACACACTCCATTAGGAGGGAGAAAGAGGGTGTATTGGACTCTGACGAGATGACATTTGACACAATGGGTCCCAGACAGCCCTCCTGAGTCGGGTGGCCCATACCCATGTGCCCAGGATATTTGCGTCTCCTTTTCTTGCCAGTCTTCTCCAGCCACCACGACCCCGCCTAGCTGGCCATTCCTTCTTGACGACCTCTTCAATCTCCCAGAGGCAATGAATCACTTCAAAAGCAGCTCTGTCACACCCAAGCCAGCCAGTTGCCATGACCACCGAGATAGTCTACTTCTGGAGTCCACAGCTGGCCAGAGAAGGGAAGCTGGCAGAAGCACTTTGGGCGCATCTGCCTGGCATGGAGTTGTGCATAGAATGGAAGGTCATGAGATGCACTCAGGCCAACAGCCCTAGCAAGCTGGAGACTCCAGTAGACACGGTGTCACCCCCTTTAGACTTTTCCCACTAGGACCAATTAGGCCCCCTGGGTCACACGGAGCCAAGAAACACAGAGTACAAGAAAGTACACCTGCTTTAGGGACTACAGAAGGGGCTATGACTCAGCCTCCATTCTCAAACGGTGACCTTAGGCGAGGTCTGCTTGAACCTAAGAACAGGGAGATCACCTCTGCTCAGCTGCCGTGCGGGCTCGGCGAGAGGAAGTGCACCGAAGAAGCAGGCAGAGGCTCCTAAACCAGAGTAGATGACTGCACGGCTGGGCCTCTCAGGCCTAGGCGCCGTGCAGCTCAGGGCGCACGCTGTTCATTGCTGGTCTCACGGTTTTTACCTGGGCTATCCTGGCGAGAGACCTTTGGAAGCAGTGCATGGCTGTATCTGTGTACCCCCATTGCTGCGGTACACCCTAGGGGGCTTGATGGTGCAGAAAGCAAATGAATGCTGCCTGATTCGGAGGCACTTTGGCCTTTGGGTAGTGGAATCCCACCGGCAATTAGGAATGTCTTAGAGGCTAGCAGAGGAAGGAAGAGACGGATGGGTTGGGCTGCAAGGCTAAAAGACAAGTGAGTTTGCAGAGAATCACCCGTAAATGGCACCCCAGAAGAAAGGGGGCCAACTGCTTACTTAGCTTCTGCAAACTCTGGGGTCTCTGGAGTAGCAGCTTCCTTCCTGCCCAGAACATTTTCAGAGCTTCAAGAACTGGAATCCAAAACAAACAGACAAACAAAGCCAGGCCATAGTGGTACACACCTTTAATCCTAGCACTCGGGAGGCTGAGGCAGGAGGATCTCCGAGTTCAAGGACAGAGTGATCTACAGAGTGGCCCAACCAGGGCAAAGAAGGATAAACTTTCGAGCTCCCTGTCCTCCAGAACACGGAAGTCCGTGCTGTCGTTCATGTTTCCTCCATAAGCTCAGAGCTGAGAGAGGAAAGGTACCCCCAGCAGAGCCATCACACCACACCAAACTCAGCCCTCCCCACGTGCATCCCAGAGAACTCACTAGGCCATCACAGGCGCTGATGGCTGCGAAGCCACCTTCCAGCTCTGGGTCCTGGACATCACCAAGCAAATGGCAGGTCGGGACACCAGTTTGGATATGCGTGTGGCCCAGGCTGCTGCGACGTCGGATCTCACTCACAAAGCCAGGAGCCAGGAGATAAGGGTTGGTGGTCAAGTTGAAAAGCAGGTCCCGCCCTTGGTACTGCAGCTGGTAGAAAGAAGACGAGGCCTGCGTGGCAGACACATCCCTCTTGCGCAGCACCCGTGGCCACAGCTCATAGGACAGGAAGGAGCCTCCAGCATCCACTCGCACAGGGTGCACAATGTCCAAACCTGCCCGGCCCTCAGTTTCAAGACCTGCTGAGAGAAAGTAACATTCAGGTCCAAGCCAGACTCGGGGTTCTAGCAGATCTCCAGGAACTAGAGAAAGGGGCAGCTAAGAGATGGTAGGATACCTAGACCAAATTCTTGTCATGGCTAAGCCTGGTGAGGAAAATTTGTAGTCCCAGCACTCGGGAGTTTTAGGAGACTGAGACCCTACACCAAGGGGGGCATCCCCCAGTACCCCACATCAGAAAAACAAAGCCAAACCCTTTCCCAATGATTTTAACCAGCTTTGCTGTTTCATGACTCGGTGCCTCAGTTTCTCCATCTGAACTCCTCCAGTAACTACTTAACCCATCTCTCTCCAGGCTTACACCTCAGGAGCCCTTCGTCAACTCAACATAGCGACCAGAAGGAGCCAGGATCTTATCCTTCTCATGACACTGTGGCTACCCCCATCTCACTTAGAGCACAGGGAAGTAGCAGTGGTGCAATGGGCCTCCTGGGTAAGGAGGCTTCTCCAATGTCATCCCCAACTACTCCTTACTTCCCTCAGCTGGACCTCCCAGCCTCGCAGTGTTCCTCAGAAAGCCAGATGTGTCCCCACCTCAGGATTTTGCATTGCTGTTCCCTGTGTCTGAACAGCCTTCCCTCTATCTTCCACCATCTTCTTTCACCTCTGCTCTGAGTATGATGTTGTCAGAACAGCAGCTTTCAAGCCAAACCTACTCCCTCAGTCAGTAAGAGTCTCCCCCCAGAAGCCACACCAGGCTGAGTGTACGTGTCAAGGTAGAATGACTCTACCTCCTGTTCAGACAAGTGAACAATTCCCATTGTTAGCATTTCGAGGACTAACTGATAACCAACTTATCAGTGCCACCAAGGAAAGACACATGTGAATACATCAAAATAATACCAGAAATGCCAGAAGAGGGAGCTTGTCACACCAGATGGAACCTTTTCACCTTATACATTAGAAGAGCCCCAAGATTGGACACGGCAGGCACACTAACCTACCACTATGAGCCTTGTCCAGAGAAGATGCCACAGTGAGGAACCTTCATCTGTCCTGGGAATGCAGTTCAAGCAGCTTTTGTCTGTCAGGGACATATGGCCCACTCAAAAGTGACACTCATTACTGCTGCCACCTGGACCTGTGCTTGCTAACTCTGAGCCTTGACAGCTCTGTGACTTGCAGTTCATAAAACATATTCAGTCCTGCTTTGGAACTGGGCTGCCTCTTTAACCCATTCTGTAACATTTATATAGAACAGTGTGAAAGATAATGTGCCAGCCAGAGTTAATATTAGTAATTAAGATGAGACTAGGGGCTGGGACGGATGGCTCGGTGGGTAAAGTGCGTACAACTCAAGAACAAGGACCCGAGTTCAATCCCCACAACCAAGGTTTGTAAAATCAGTAGTGGCATGCATCCACAATCCCAGGATGGGGGCAGCCAGACAGGAAAATCCATAGGCTTCCTGACAAGTCAGACATTCTAACCAAATCAGTGAGACCCTAATGCAAAGGAGGCAGACAGAATTCCTAAAGATAACACCCGAAGTTGTCCTCTCTGACTTCTGCACATGTATACACATGCTGCACTCACACACACACACACACACACACACACACACACACATACTTCAGAATACAATAATGAAATAACCTGCTTACTGAGGGCTGAAGAGAAGGCTCAGTTGGTAAGAAGACCACTGCACAAGAGTGTGAATCCCTAGAACAAGAGGGTGGATCCCCAGAAAAAGCTGGGTGCAGTGGTACTTACCGGTAACCCCAGCTCTGAGGAAAGGAGGATGAAGACAGGCAGGTCTCTGAAGGTCATTAGCCAGACTAGGTGAACCAGCAAGCTTCGTGATCAGTGAAAAACTCTTCCTCAAAAGTTAAGGTGTGAGCAATTGAGGAAAGACAATATCTACCTGTGACCTCCAGTGCATTCATACACAGAAATGTGTACACACATACACTACCAAGTAAGCACACACACACACACAGAGAGAGAGAGAGAGAGAGAGAGAGAGAGAGAGAGAGAGAGAGAGAGCAAACCTGTTTGCTGATGACTAATTAATTTAAGGAAAACTCAGTGAATTACAGCCAACAAATTTGATGTAACTTCTTACATTGTGTCTGTTCCTAACATGGGTCACCTGTGATAACCTCCTTAAAGCCCTTGCTCAAACATCTGTCTGTGAGGCCTTTCTTGGCCATTTGATTTTAATAGTATGACGCACGGGCTTTCTCTATCCCCCTTCCTTGCTTTATTTTTCCCCCACAGCAATGACACACCCTGTCATTTAACATTTCTTGTTATGTGTCCCTTTGTTTCCTCTCTCCTCCCAATGTCACTACTAGGAAGGTAAAAATCTTCATATTGTTTGTTGAAGAATTTAAGTGCAAGAAGTGTTTGGAACACAGTTGTTTTTCAGGAAATATTTGTTGAATGAATGTGTAGAAAGGAATAACAATAGAACTTACTTTTCAGGGGCTCTTCTGACGACTGAGCAAACTAAGCTACTTTACACACAACAGCGCCTGGCCCACTAGACTCCGAAGACATTATTGGGATTGTTACTAGCCTGGTGGGGTGTGTCCTCAGATGCCTGTGGGATATGCACATATCTGTTGCCCTCCTGGGTTAGGGAGGAGGACCATCCAGATGAGGCCCCTGCTGCCTTTCTACCAGTCTCAGTGGAACACCCGTGACTTCTTTCTTTGAAATAAAGCAAGAGCTCATGAACTGGAGAAAGTCTGAAGACCTCCACTTATTCCCTTAAGGTTTGGAAATCACTCTCTCTGTTGCTTTTAGACTGTCCAGAAAGAAAAAACATTCATGTTCTTTATTTCTTTCTTCCTTTCTTTCTTTCTTTGTTTTCCGTGCATCCCTTCTTAGGAAAACATCTGTAAATGCCTAAGATACAAGGAAAATCAAAAAAGTCCATTGTACGAAATCATAGCTCTCACCGTAACCTTGAAGGTGGAGTGCAGAATCGTGTGATCACTGAGTCATTAAGAGAGGTCTAATGACGATGCTGGAGACTATGGTTATTTTAAAGTAGTAAAGAGCAATAAGGCTTACGTCAAAGTTTCTGCATCAGTGAGATAAGAAAATTCCTTTTAGGGCTGGAGAGAATTAGCAGTTAAGACAGGTACTGCTCTTGCAGAGGACCTGGGTTCAGTTCCCAGCACACATATGGCAGGTTACAAACAACTGTGGCTTCAGTTTCAGGGGATTTAATAGTCCTCCTCAGTCCCCTATACACATGTGGTACACATGCATACACTTAGCATACACAAAATAAATTTCTTAAGTTATGGGGGAAATGTTCTTGTAGAGCTGGGGGAAGTGAGGTCAGCCAGTAAAGTGCTTGCCTTGCAAGTGTGAGTTTGATCCGCAGAACCACATAAACATCTAGCCAGGTGACACACACTAGGTGATCCCAGCACTAGGGAGGTGGAGGCTGGGGAATCCCTGGGACTCCGTGGCCAGCCGGTCTAGCTAAATTGGCTAGCCCCAGGAAAATAATAGCCCACTGTCTCAATGGAGGGTGAATATACCATTCCTAAAGCTGATACCCAGGGCTGTCCTCTGGCCTCCACACGTGTTAATATTGGGATTCACTGATAATGTATAGCTAGATATTCACACTTCATAAGTTTAGTGTGTTAGTCTTATTCATAATGAAAGAAAAATGCTAAATGTCACTCGAGGTTATAAAAGCTGTAGGTGTGATATTTTCCAATGCAGGTTCCTTGCTACTTAGGATTTGTGGTCCCTCAGGCTGAAAACTCTAGGTTAGGGCACCAAGAATAAGGTACATCAATCAGACTGTCTTCCAGGTAAGAGAGCAAAGGAGGGCTCGGAGAGGTAGAGTAAGCTAGACCCACACACTGAGAGTGAGAGAACAAAGATGTGACCCGCTTCCCAAACGGCTTCTCTTCAGTAATATCTATATACTCAGACGTCTGTGCTTTCTCATCATCAATATGAAGAAATTTGACTAGACAAGCTTCCTAGAGGTCCATAGCTAGATCCAGAAGGAATCTCAGGGATGCTGCCCAGACAGTGGAGTGATGGATAACATAATGTAAGTCTGAGCATAATCACCAGCTCTACAAGACTGATGGCGCACACCTGTAATCCCAGCTCTGCAAGACTGATGGCACACACCTGTAATCCCAGCATTGGAGATGGGAGAAGTGAGGACCAGAGATCCAAGGTCATCCTTAGCTGCATACAGAGTGTGAGTCCTGACAGAGTTATTTAAGACCCTCGAGAAAACAATGTATCTTTCTGCACACCTCCCTACATTGGTGCTGGGAGAGCCCTGCTCTTCCGTTGTCCCCTAACCCTTTCCCTCTCTGCAATTCCTAGACTTCAGGCACAGCTAGGAAACATGCTGCAGTGATTCACTGAGATTTTCGGCCAGATACCCAACCGCTCAGGCATAGGGAAACGTTCTGGTCCAAGTGTCCTGCAGACATATCCTGAAATCTTTTCGGCCACCTGCCAATTGAGAGCCTACTCAGAGGCTCGACTATGGCCATGTTACAAAACCAAACCCTCCCTTTACCTGCTGCCAAAACTCACACAGGGTGTCACTCACATGCCAATGGTGTGCCCCTACTCAAGACATGACCCTCTGCCCACGGCTGCCCTGACCTCTCTGAGAGTCACAGGACGAGTGAGCTGGAAAGAAATGCTGTGTGGCTTTGAGCAAGTCTTTCCAATCAATGAACTTCGGGGGGGGTGGGGGAGGTGGGAAGTGCAGAGAGTTCCCAGACTTCCTGGACAAGAATTTCTTAAAAACAAATTCCCAGGCCCCATCCCAGACTCACTGAATCAGCATCTCCACGAAGGAGGATGAGGAAGCTTTTTTTTTTTTTTTTGCAAAAGCCTCAGGGAACTGGACTGTGAGGAAGGATAGAAATCTCCCACGGGGAGTGAACTGGACTGACTGACCTTCATTGGCACCTACAGAGCTTTGAAAAAGTTCCAGGCACATGAGACCCAGCCCACAGACTGCTATTCTGTAGGTTTGGGGGTCCTAGGGTCCCAAGATGTATATGCTGTGTAATCATACCTTCCCAGGGGTTCTAGCTAGGTCCTTTCAGAGGCATCCTAATAGGAGTGTTTGAAACTACTGCCATGACCGTACACTGAAGGCCTGTTCTGTTCATTGGCACATATATTGAAAAACTTAGACAATTTCCAATGTTTAAAAATTATACGATCTTTACTCACCCACCCCCAAAGAATTTCAATTCCAAGCCTTCCTTGAAGTCTTGTTATCTAAACACGTCAGACCTTAATCAGAAAAGCAGTGAGTACTCCTTTGAAACCTGTGTCCCCATCTGTCTCGGTCCCCATCTGTCTCAGTCCCCATCTGTCTCGGTCCCCACTGCGCATGATTGCGGCCAACACAGAGGTTGAGTGGAGACAAGCTGCCTGTTCAATATCATGCATGTATTTTCTTTCATTCAGTAAAAAAAACAAAAAAAAAACAAAAAAACAAAAAACTTCACCTCTAACCAAAGTGGGGAAAAAACAATAAGCAGGCCAAGAGCCCACTGTTTCTAAACAAACCTGTCTCTCCACCAGCCTTGTTTGCTCATTTCTGTTATGAAATGCTGGGCTCACAGTATCCGGTGTACCCTGCATACTAACTGTTTGGGAGCATTTGGTGTTCCAAAGTCCAGGAAAAACTACCCTACCCTCATCAAATAGAGAGGTTGGCACAAGGCATCCACAGCCTCTCACCCTGGCACAGTATGAAAGTCCAAGCAAAGGAAGGCGAGCCCCTTGCTTAGACTGGAATGGACTGCCATGAAGCACTCTTCACCAGAGACAGCCCACTGTAAACCTCAGGTCCTCAGAATTCCTCAGCATGTGCGTGTGAACTGAGTCATCTCCTTAGCTTTAAACCATGTCAAAAGATAAGCACCGTGAATTAAAAGATGAGTGATTCTCAGCCGTGCCTATCAGAAGACCCTGGTAGAGACTTTGGTGGCTGAAACCATCAGCACCTAGTGGCCATAAAGGGTAATTGCAGGTTCAAATGCATTCATAAGGTGGGAGCTCCACAGGAACAGAGCATTTGAGCTCAAATTCCCTTGGAATAGCAGCTGGCACCACCCAGCAGGGTGCCAGTGGCTCGTGGCAGTGTTCTGCCAGGTCAGGTCTGCCTTGATATGACCGAGCTCCTGCCACAGGACACATACCCCTGTGATAAAGACTCTGCATATCACCCCTAGGTGACAACTCTCACTTCAGAGCTTCTGCCAGAGAAATGTCAGCATCGTACTAACCCTCACCTCACTATCAAGAGCCTAAATTACAATCCAGCCCTTCAAATGACCTGCAGAAGTCCATCTACTCAGGGCTCACAGAGCAATGCAGAAGAAAACACAACGGTGGTGAGGGGAGGGGTGGTCATAACCAACCTGGCAAGCCCAGAGACCTTGAGAAGAAAAATAGTACAATTTTTCCTAAAACTTAAGCCTAGAATATGTTCCTTGGTTTTCCGTTCAGTGGGCAAGAGTCCACACTTAGAAAACAAAGAGGTCCACAGCCTCGGAGTCAGAAATTCTAAGACCAGAAACAGGAGGACCCCACACTACATATCTAGAGGGATTGGAGAGACACACACTCCGCCCTGGTGGGCAGCAGTGCCAAGAGTAGTGAAGGGAGAATGGTTGGCCTGCTGGAACCCCAGGCAACAACTCCAAACAGCAGGATTCCTCAAAGACCCTATGGTGTCCGTCTAACAAAGTAAAAAGGTAACGGCCACTACACGGCAGTCACTGCCCAGTAATAAACAACTGATCTTCAGTATTTTGGGCCTCACAAGAATCCTAAAAGGCAGACCTCTCCTGACCATGCACACCTTCCAATGGCCCAGGCAGGCACAGGAGCTGTTGTTTCTTCTCTCTCTTCCCCCTGCCCTCTCTGACAGTTCACGATATCTTTTAACCTGTCTCTATACCCGCAGAAAAACCTTTTATACATGTCGGCTGCCTTGCAGTTCAGATAACAGATGATGAGAAATAAGAGTGAGTAAGGCTGGGTCCCCAACAGGTACTCACTACACACGCACACACCCAACCTTTTTCAATGTTACTGTTAGATTAATCCCAAAATGCTGCTTTCCTCAGCCACAACCCTCAGTGGTTTAAATGTTCCTTACATCCAGACCCATAGCTACAGTATCTTCACCAGGAAGGCAAGTGGCCTAATCTGGCCCAGGGCAGATGTTCCTTGAGGTCACCCTTGTCTCATCCATATTGGTCCAACTCAGAGTTCATCCACCCCTCCAGTCCTTTCACCCCTGTCGAACCCTTGAATCCCTCACCTGCAGATACTTGACCAGCCCCCATTTGGCCTGGAGCTTTCTAAACACAGGCTCTGGGGTCTCCCACATCCCCGACTCTCACAGTTTCAGGCCGGCTGCTCCGGACTCTCCAGAAGCGCGCTGCAATGCAGGTCGCAGCCAAACAAGAGCCTGGACGCTGGCCAGAGGCTCGTCGGAGGCCGGCCGGCCGGGCGGGGCTGGGAGAATTAACCCAGGGCGGAGGAAGAAGCTCCGGCTCCCCATTCCCCTCCCTTGAACACTTGGGGGAGGGGGAGGCAGGAAATGCAAGGGCGATGGGGGACCCGGACCCCCGCGCCCGCCAAGTAGGGAGGAACGGCGGCAGACCCTGGTAGACCTGCGACCCGGCGCGGTCCCCAACAGCGTCCTGGCTGGTTTGCTTTCCAGGAGAGTCACCCGAAGGACAGTGTGAGAAGCCGTGTCTCTCGCGAATCGTTCAGCCCACTCGGAGGAATGCTCTCCCGGGAGAGATGCACTCAGCGCTGCACGCGCGGCGGGGAAGCCGAAGCCCAAAGAGTGCAAGCTCATCCCAAGGGCAAGTCCCGGACCCCAGCTGAGTGGACAACTGAAGGATGGTTCCCGGTGGGTGCAGCTTTTCTCAGCTGCCAACCGGACCGGGGCTGATCCCTAATCTCAGGAAAAGCCGGTTCTGCACCGGGTGCACAGAGAAGCTGTTGGGATCGCGGGAAGGATGGCAGGGTCAGGCGGGTCCCAGAGGCTCAGCCACCCACCTGATGCAGGTCCCGGGACGTGGGGCGCCAGAGCGCACAGGATCAGGAGGAGATTGGGACCCCGGTGCATGGCCAGGACGGGGTGGCCGCAGGACGACCCCTTGTGCACGCCTTCTTTTGCGCCGTTGCGTCCCTGTCGGGCCTGGGTCCCACTCAGGACATGCCGGGCTTTAAACTCGGGAAAAGGTCCGGGTCCTGACTCTAGCCGCCGGGCAGCTGCTCTCGCTCCTCCGGCAACAAAGACTGCAAGGCCCGCCCCCTCAGCCAGCTGCCGAGGCAAAGAAAGGGAGCGAGAAGCCGAGAAGGAAAAAAAAAGAAAAGAAAGAAAGAAAGAAAGAAAAGGAAGGAGGGAGGGCGGGAGGGGGGAGCAGGGAGCGCCCACCCCCGCCCCGCCCGTCGGGCTCCTGCCCCCGCCCCCACCGGCCTCGCCCCGCCCCCGCCAGGCCTCAGAGCCCCGCGGGCGGGCCACCTCTTGCTGAGCGCGGTCCCCACCCTACCAACTCCTGACCGCCTGCAGGGCTACAGTCGTCCCCTGGCGGCGGAGCAGGCCCAGGCCGTCTGTACCTTCCGAGGTCCCACCCCCCTCCAAATCTGTAGTTTCGTGTCACTAATCTGTGTTTCAGGAGACGTTCTTGGGTCCCAGGCAAAGAAGGAAACCTGGAAACCCCCAAGAGACCGAGATGGCACAGCGAGGAGGCAGGATCCGGGGGCTTCTAGATTTGTGTCTAACACAGGAGAGAGGCCTGAGCCCTTCTAGACTGGGCAGCAGTTTCTCACTCAAGATTGGGTTCTCTGATTCCTTGTCTCGAGATGCTTTCTTATGTCTGTTTCCCCTGGAATCAGTGCAGAGTTCTGCCAACAGCCTGTTGACTCTGGTGGGCCAAGACAGAGCCTACAGATTTTCAGAAGGAACGCTGGCAGCCTGGAGGCCGGCCAACCCTGCCTCCTATTCCCAAGACCCTTCAGTCCTTGGTGGCCCTAACTCTGTGTCTGGTTTCCACATCTCTTTTAGCCAATACTTCCAGGAACAGACTCAGGAGAACCCGTGCACAGACACACGTACACACACACACACACACACACACACACACATACACCATCTTCACTAAGCCTGGTCATGATGTACTTATGTAGCCCTATGTCTCCCCTTGGTCAATCTTTGTGTTGCCCACCAAGGTACACGGGGACCCATATAACTTGTTGGCAGTCTCCTAGTCTCTCTCATGCTTAGGAGCTCATATCTCCCTCTCTGCTGTCTAGCTCTCTTAGCTCTAGGGAGACTTCCTCATCTGCTTTCTTCACAGTCATCCTCAATGACTCCATCTTAGTTCCTTTAGGTCTTGGGACCACCTGAGGCTGTGACATCCCTCTGCTGCTGAGACTGCTGTTCACTCACTGTCTGCACTGTTTGTTTCATTTTGTTTCCTCTAGTCCCTTGTCGTCTTTCTTCTCTCTACCCTTTGACCTCTTCTGGCTCCATCTTCCCTATCCCCCCACCTCTGACACCTCTGACAGTGGCCCGTACAACTAAGGCTACCCCATCTTCCCAAACATCTCCCACCCAGCGCAAAGGTGCCGAAAACTGGCACCTAACTGCTTGCTCTTCCTCTGAATATGTAGAGCAAACACTTTACACTGTTGGGAAATGATCTCACCAGGACTCTGTGACCCTCTCACCCCCTCTTCCCAAAAGGATTCAGTCCCAATATTCTCCGAAGCCCATGATTTCCATGAGCTACTAGCCCTCAGTCTTAAATGTTCTATTCCTAGTAGACTCTGATGATGAGTTTCCCTTGTCACTCCCACATGCTCATCTGCCCTCTTCTGAACCTTGTTCCTATTGGTTACCCTCCTCCTCAGCCCCTCATCTACCCTCAAGCAAGCCTCAAAGCCAGAAATCTTTACACTGATTGGCTGCTGCATCCCGGACCTGTCCTCTCCTTAGCAAGCTGTTTACTCCACAAGTGCTAGGTTTAACTGCAGGACCAAGGGATGCATCTGTAAGAAGAAAAAAAAAAAATCAGTGAGTCCAGACTCTGAAAGAGGTCACACAACGAGCACGTAGGAAAACGTAGAGATGGAGCCAGCCACTGAGAAGCACATGGAAGAAAAGAAACTGCATGAAAACAGAGATCTACCTTCTACGTGATGGTCACGGCGAGCAGCCACGCGTGCATAGCCTTTTGCTTTGTGAACCGAAATGACCAGGCAGAAACAACTGTGCCAAAGAGAAAAAGATGGGCAAATGCTTGTCAAACTTTCAGGCCTAGCTTTTATGTTACTTCTTCCAGAAAGCCCTTACAATCCCTCTTCTGGGTTCCAGAATACCATACCGTGGCACTAATCACACCAACGAGCCATTGCCTGATATGGCTCTGCCAGTCCCACCACTGGGAACTACTATAGCTGGCTTGAATTGGTCTTTAAGAACCTCGCACCCAGCATAGCACAGCCTTTTCTGGCTAACATAACCTGTTTCCCTACTTCTTTAGCCAGTCTCCAGGGTCAAGCAACAGATTAGAGGCTTGGGGGAAGTGCCACATTATTTATGTATTTGGATATTTTGTCCACATGTATGTGTGTACTGGTGCTTGGTGCCCAGAGAGGCCAGAAGAGTGTCAGATCCCCTGGAACTGGAGTTACAGATAGTTATGAGTCACCATGTGGTTGCTGGGAATTGAACCTGGGACCTCTGGAATAACAACCAGTGCTTTTAACCACTAAACCATTTCTCTAGTTCCTAACGTCTGTATTTTCAAAGTCCACAGCTGTCAACGTCTCTGTTCTGTTTCCGTCGGTGTCCCGGGTCCTAGTCCATATTCTGTCCCCATCTTGCTGAGTACCCTCACTAGAAACCTCTTTGGGAACTACACCAAACGCAGCGGTGTTAGTGGCTTCTTAATAATTGTGTTACAATTTCCCTCTTACCCACCTAGCTAGCAGATAGCTGAGACTGAACCATTACATTTACTTAACAAACTTTAAAGGCACAACAGAGCAGTGTTACTCTATTTTAATCCTCTAAACTAATCTGCCTTCTTCCCAGCCAAAATCCCAGAGACGCTTGAATTTTACAGCTTTCTCTGCTAGAGCTGTTTTTTTCAATGCATCACCTGGACTCTCTCCCCGAAGTTCCTAATACCACCAGTTCCCCATCCCCCATTGCTACACACCTCTGTTCAATTCCCTGACCCTCTGTACATCTCCTCCATCCCCTTCCATCCCTGATTCTGCTCCTCTTTGCCCCCTCGCCCTCTTCTTTTTCTCCCAAGTCCTTCCCACCCTCTACTTCCCTTGACTATTTTGTTCCTTCTAAGTAGGGCTGAGACATCCACTCTTTGGTCTTTCTTCCTCTTGAGCTTCCTATGGTCCGTGACTTGTAGCATTTGTATTCCAAGCTCTTTGCCTAATATACACTTATAAGTGAGTACATACTGTGTGTGTTCAACACTTGTGACTGAGTTACCTCACTCAGGATATTTTCTAGTTCCATCCAGTTGCCTTCAAATTTCATTGTTTTTAACAGCTGAGTGGTATTCCATTGTGTAAATGTACCACATGTTCTGTATGTATTCCTCTGTTAAGGTACATCTGGGTTGTTTCCAGTTTTGGGCTATTATAAATATGGCTGTTATGAACATGGTGGAGCATGTGTCCTTATTACATGTTGGAGCATCTTTTGAGTATATGCCCGGTAGTGATATAGCTGGGTCCTCAGAGAGTACTATGTACAATTTTTTGAGAAACTGCCAGACTGATTTTCAGAGTGGTTTTACCAGCATGCAATCCCATGAGCAGTGGAGAAGTGTCCCTCTTTCTCCACACCCTCGACAGCATCTGTGGTCACCCGAGATTTTTGATATTAGCCATTTTGACTGTGTGTAGTAGAATCTCAGGATTGTTTTGATTTGCAGTTCCCTGATGACTAGGGATGTTGAGCATTTCCTTGGGTGCTTCTTTGCCATTCAGATTTCATCAGTTCAGAATTTTCTGTTTAGCTCTGATCCCCATTTTTTATATTGTGACTTTATCCCCCCCACCTGGGTTGTTTTTATCTTTTTTCCTTACAACTTTATTTTCTTTTTTTTTTTTTAAAGAGATACATGTACAGATTTTTAAAAGCATTTTGGCATAAAACTATATGAATATATTTTTGTCAGTACTTGATTTTTTTAGAGGATTGATAGTATGCATTGAAATCTTACTAGTTACCATAAGCATTAAGTAGTACATGTAAAGCAAAAGGTAACATGGAAATAGTCAAAGTTTTCTTGGTGTGTATAGATTAGACATAATGATTTTTAAATACCAAAAATTGCCACAAGGCTATCTTCTTAGCTCTTGAGTTATTAGTGATTTAAGATCTAGATGTGCCCCACTCTGAGCGGGTGCTATACACTTGTTGTTGTTGTTGTTGTTGTTGTTGTTGTCTAAGGACTAAGGCTTCCACTTTTTGGCCTCTCTTTTTTTTGAGCTTCATATGATCTGTGAGTTGTTTCTTGAGTATTCTGAGCTTTCTGGGGCTAGTACCAATTATCAGTGACTGCATATTATGTCTGTTCTTTTGTGACTGGGTTACCTCACTTAGGAAGATATTCTCTAGATACATCCATTTTCCTAGGAATTTCATAAAGTCATTGTTTCTGATAGCTGAGTAGTCCTCCATTGTGCAAATATACCACAATTTTTTGTATCCATTCATCTACTGAAGGACATCTGGGTTCTCTCCAGCTTCTGGCAATTATAAATAAGGCTACTATAAACATGGTGGAGCATGTGTCCTTATTATATGTTGGAGCATCTCTGGGGTATATGCCCAGAAGTGGAATAACTGGATCTTCAGGTAATACTATGTCCAATTTGCTGAGGTATCGCCAGACTGATTTGCAGAGTGATTGTACCAGTTTACAACCCCACCAACAGTGGAGAAGTGTTCCTCTTTCTCCAAATCCTCACCAGTATTTGCTGTCATCTGAATTTTTGATCTTAGCCATTCTGACTGGTGTGAGGTGGAATCTCAGGGTTGTTTTGATTTGCATTTCCCTGATGACTAGGGTTGTTGAGCATTTCCTTAGATGCTTCTCAGCCATTCAATATTCCTCAATTGAGAATTCTTTGTTTGGCTCTGTACCCCATTTTTTAATAGGATTGTTTGATTCTCTGGAGTCTAACTTCCTGAGTTCTTTGTATATATTGGATATTAGACCTCTATCAGATGTGGGATTGGCAAAGATCTTTTCCCAACCTGTTGGTTGCCGTTTTGTGATCCCATTTTTTAATAGAGTTATTTTGTTGTCTGGTGTCTAACTTCTTGAATTCTTTGTATATATTGGATACTAGCCTTATATTGGATACAGGATTGATGACGATCTTTTCCCAATCTATTGGTTGCCATTTTGTCCTATTGGCAGTGTCCTTTGCCTTATAGAAGCTTTGCAATTTTATAAGGTCTTAGTTGTTGATTGTTGATCTTAGAGCATGAGCCATTGGTGTTCTGTTCAGGAAAATTTTCCCTATGCCCATGTGTTCGAGGCTCTTCCCCATTCTTCTATTAGTTTCAGTTTGTCTGGTTTTATGTGCAGGTCCTTGAACCACTTGAACTTGAGCTTTGCACAAGGAAATAAGAATGGATCAATTTGCATTCTTCTACATGTTGACCTCCAGTAAAACCAACTCCATTTGTTGAAAATGTTGTCTTTTTTCCACTGGATGGTTTTAGCTTCTTTGTCAAAGATCAAGTGACCATAGGTGTGTGGTTTCATTTCTGGGTCTTCAATTCTATTCCATTGAGCTACCTATCTCTACACAAATACCATGCAGTTTTTAATCACTATTGCTCTATAATACAGCTTGAGCTCAGGAATGGTGATTCCCCCAGAAGTTCTTTTATTGTTGAGAATAGTTTTTGCTGTCCTGGGTTTTTCATTATTCCAAATGAATTTGAGAATTGCTCTGTGTAACTCCATGAAGAATTGAATTGGAATTTTGATGGGGATTGCATTGAATCTGCAGATTGCTTTCACCAAAATGGCCATTTTTACTATATTAATCCTTAAAATCCATGAGCACAGGAGATCTTTCCATCCTCTAAGGTCTGTTTTGATTTCTTGCTTTAGAGACTTGAAGTTCTTGTAATACAGATCTTCCACTTGTTTGGTTAGTCACACCAAGGTATTTTATATTGTTTGTGACTATTGGGAAAGGTGTCGTGTCCCTAATTTCTTTCTCAGCCTGTTTATCCTTTGAGTAGAAGAAGGCTACTGATTTGTTTAAGTTGATTTTATATCCAGTCACTTGGCTGAAGTTGTTTATCAGCTGTAGGAGTTCTTTGGGAGAATTTTTGGGGTCACTTAAGTATACTCTCACATCATATGAAAAGAGTGATTAGTTTGACTTCTTACTTTCCAATTTATATCACTTTTACATCTATTTGTTGTGTACTTGCTCTCGCTTGAATTGAATTGAATGGATAGGAAGAGAGTGGGCAGCCTTGTCTGGTCCCTGATTTTAGTGGGATTGTTTCAAATTTCTCTCTCTGTAGTTTGATGTTGGTTAGTGGTTTGTTGTATACTGCTTTTACTATGTTTAGGTATGGGCCTTGAATTTCTGATCTTTCCAAGACTTTTTACATGAAGGAGTATTGAATTTTGACAATTTTTTTTTAGCATCTAATGAAATGATCGTGTAGGGGTTTTTTCTTCATGTTTGTTTATGTGGTGGATTATATTGATGGATTTCTGTATATTGAACCATTTTTGCATCCCTGAGATGAAACCTACTTGATCATAATGGATGATCATTTTGATATGTTCTTGGATTTAGTTTGAGAGAATTTTATTGAATATTTTTACATCAATATTCATTAAAAAATTGGTCTAAAGTTCTCTTTCTTTGTTAGGACTTTGTGCGGTTTTGGTATCAGCATAATTATGGCTTCATAGACTGAATTTGGTAGTGTACTTTCTGTTTCCATGTTGTGGAATAATTTGAGGATATTGATATTAGGTCTTTTTTGAAGGTTTGATAGAATTTTGCACTAAACCCAACTGATCATGGGCTTTTTGTTTTGTTTTGTTTTGTTTTTGTGGGTGTGGAGTTGGGAGACATTTAATGACTGATTCTATTTCTTTAGGGGTTATGGGACTTTTTACATGGTTTATTTGATCATGATTTAACTTTGTTACCTGATATCTGTCTAGAAAATTGTCCGCTTAATGCAGATTTTCCAGTTTTGTTGAGTATAGTCTTTTGTAGTAGAATCTAATGATTTTTTGAATTGATTATGTTGATTTGAATACTGTCTCTGTTCCCTCTGGTTAGTCTGGCTAAGGGTTTATTCATCTTGTTGATTTTTTTCAAAGAACCAGCTTCTCGGTTTTTGTTTGTTTGTTAGTTTGTTTTTTGTTTATTATATTTTGGGTTTTGGTTTTTTGCTTAGGGTTTATTTGTTTGTTTGGTTTGGTTTTTGTTGTTGTTGTTCTTTTGATTCTTCGTATAGTTGTTTTTGTTTCTACTTGGTTGATTTCATCTCTGAGTTTCATTATTTCCTGCCATCTACTCCTCTTGGGTGTATTTGCTTCTTTTTGTTCTAGAGCTTTTAGGTATGCCGTCAAGCTGCTAGTGTATGCTCTCTCCAGTTTCTTTTTGGAGGCACTCAGAGCTATGAGTTTTCTTCTTTGTACTGCTTTCATTGTGTTCTATAAGTTTGGGTATGCTGTGCTTTCATTTTCGTTAAATTCTAAAAAGTCTTTGATTTCTTTCTTTATTTCTTCCTTGACCATGCTATCATTGAGTAGAGCATTGTTCAGCTTCCATGTGTATGTGGGCTTTTTGTTGTTTTTATTGTTATTAAAGACAAGCCTTAGTCCTTGGTAATCTGATAGGATGCATGAGATTATTTTGATCTTCTTGTATCAGTTGAGGCCTGTTTTGTATCTGATTATATGGTCAATTTTGGAGAAGGTACCATGAGGTGCTGAAAACAAAGTATATTCTTTTGTTTAAGGATGAAATGATCTATAGCTGTCTGTTAAATCTATTTGGTTTATAACTTATGTTAGTTTCACTGTGTCTCTAGTTTCTGTTTCCATGATCTGTCCATTGATGAGAGTGGGATGTTTAAGTCTCCCACTATTATTGTGTGAGGTAAAATGTATGCTTTGAGCTTTCATAATGTTTCTTTTTATGAATGTGCCCTTGTATTTGGAGCACAAATATTCAGAATTGAGATTTCATCTTGGTGGGTTTTTCCTTTGACAAGATGAAGTATCCTTTCTTCTTTTTGTTTTATGATAACTTTTGGTTGAAAGTCAATTTTATTTGATATTAGAATGGTTATTCCAGCTTGTTTCTTGGCACCATTTGCTTAGAAATTTTTTTTCTAGCCTTTTACTTTGAGGTAGTGTCTGTTTTTGTTACTGAGATGTGTTTCCAGTATACAGCAAAATGCTGAGTCCTGTTTATGTATCTAGTCTGTTAGTCTATGTTTTTTAATTGGGTGATCAAGTCCATTGCTGACAAGAGATATTAAGGAATAGTGATTGTTGCTTCCTGTTATTTTTGTTGTTAGAGATGGAATTATGTTTTTGTGGCTACCCTCTTTTGGTTCGTTATGAGAAGCATAGCTTTTTTTTTTTTTTTTTCTTTTGCTAGGGTATGGTTTCTCTCTTCATGTTGGAGTTTTCATCTATTATTCTTTTCATAGTTGGATTTTTGGAAATATTTTGTTTAATTTGGTTTTGTCATGGAATATCTTGGTTTCTCCATCTATGTTGAGAGTTTTGCTGGATACAGTAGCCTGGGCTGGCATTTATGTTTTCTTAGGGTCTGTATGACATCTGCCCAGGATCTTCTAGCTTTCATAGTTTCTGTTGAAAAGGCTGGTGTAATTATAATCAGTCTGCCTTATATGTTACTTAACTGTTATCCCTTACTGTTTTTAATATTTCTTTGTTTTATGCATTTGGTGTTTTGACTATTATGTTACAGGAGAGTTTTCTTTTCTGGTCCAATGAGTTCTGTAGGTTTCTTGTATGTTTGTGGGTATCTCTTTCTTTAGGTTAAGGAAGTTTTCTTTTATAATTTTGTTAATAATATTTACTGGCCCTTTAAGTTGGGAATCCTCGCTCTCTTCTAAACCTATTATCCTTAGGTTTGGTCTCCTCATTGTGTCCTGGATTTCCTGAATGTTTTGGGTTAGAAGCTTTTTGCATTTTTTATTTTCTTTGACTGTTATGTTAATGTCTTCTATGGTATCTTCTGCACCTGAGATTCTCTTTTCTATTGCCTGCATTCTTTTGGTGACTCCTGACCTCTTTCCTATCTTCTATCTTCATGGTTGTCTCCCTTTGTGATTTCACTATTGTTTCTTTTTCCATTTTTAGATCCTGGATGGTTTTGTTCAATTTCTTAACCTGTTTGGTTGTGTTTTTCTGTAAGTCTTTAAGGAATTTTGTGTTTCTTCTTTAAGGGCTTCTATCCATTTATCTGTGTTCTTTTATATTTCTTTAGGAGAGTTATTAAAGTCCTTCTTAAAGTCCTCTATCATCATCATGAGATGTGATTTTTAAATTCAAATCTTGCTTTTTAAGAATGTTTGGGTACTCAGGACTTGCTGTGGTAGAAGAATTGGGTTCTGATGATACTAAGTAGGCTTGGTTTCTGTTGCTTATGTTCTTGCACTTGCCTCTCACCATCTGGTTATAGCTGATCTTGCTATCTCTAACTGTGTTGTGTCCCTATAAGACTTTGTGTCAGCACTCGTGGGAGACCAGCTCTCTCTGTGAGGAATTTGGGTGTGGAGAGCTGTCAGCTCTGGGTGCAGATGGAAACCAGAATGATCCTGTCCCAGGCTGCTCCTCAGTTTCTGTGTCTTGAGGGCTGTAGGTGGGTCCTTCTTGGGCCAGGTATTTGAGCAGAAGTGGTGGTCTTACCTGTGCTCTCAGGTGTGGCAGAAGTCTTGGGAGACCAGCTCCCTTCTATGTGGAATTTGTGTAAGGATAGCTGTGGCACAGGATCAGCTCTGAGTGCAGATGGAAATGGGGAAGCAAGAATTAAAATTAAAATATTCATTCTGTTTGGTAAGTTTTGGTAAAGTTCTCTAATATTTATCCTATCTTAGTGATTTTTGAGTTTTATACCTAAATTTTCTACATAACTTAGATATTACTATATACCTATATATAGGTAATATATATTATATAGCTATATAACTAATAACTTGCATTACTAATTAAAATATAGGTTATTAATAACTAATAACCGATGTAACCAACAACTTGTATTACAAACCTAAAAGCATCTTCTTAGATCTAAAAACACCCTTTTAAATACTAAACAGCTTAAGCTTAATTGTGAGACTACAATTATCTAGTCTTCAACTCCATCAGAGACCTGAGAATGAATAAATGTTACCTAAGTATTCAGGAATTACAGGCAAGCAGCTTTCAAGACTATAGAAATGACAGAGAAAGTTGGCTGCCTGAACAATACCCCCAGAATTTCTCTAAAACATTAAAGCATTCATCTTCAGCCTTCTGGCCCATAATATCTGACAGACCTTTCTGTGAAGTAGAAATTATAAAGGACTTGCTTACCTTGTCCTTTCAAAACTCAGCAGTCGACTTCCCTGTGTCCAGTTTGGACAGCATTTTGTAAGGGCATTTTTTTGCCCAGCAGCTTGCTTGCTACACATGAAGCAAACTCTATATGGAGGTTCTTTGCTTCTCATCATTGAAATGGAATGGAGATGCTGCCAGGAGCAGACCTGTCTCGTTGTCAAAAAAGTCTTAATTTAATAAAATATTTTAAATGCCATATTCTGAATATCTTTGATGTTTTTAAAGACCATCTATAATATGTCTTAATTGTTTGTTTCTAGGGTATTTACTATCTGCTCAATCTAGAAAACATACTTTTGTAATTAACTAGACTAGTATCTAACATTACCATGAGTTTGATTGTCTGACGAGAATTTGTATTTCTTAATAATCATAAACAGTAATATCAGCTATCAAGGACTAGAACTTAACATTACATTTTTATAAATGAATTACATAGGTACAATTTTATAGTATGTTGTCGAAAATGTAATATTAAATTTGTATCAATATACAAATCTCTATAACAATGTAACCAAATATAACTTTAATATGTATCAATATACAAAGATCCATACCAATGTTACATTATTGGCTATAAAACATTTTTGGTTTGAGAGTAGATTCAATAATCGACCCCCTTTTTTATTATTCCTTTAATATTCCTATATCTCTTTTTCTTTTCAACACCTCTCCCCCCATATAAGAAAGAGTCAGCAAACCATATGACTCTTTTTTTTTTCTTACAACTTTATTTAAAAAAGAGAGATACATGTACAGATTTTTAAAAGCATTTTGGCATAAAATTATATGAATATATTTTTGTCAGTACTTGATTCTTTTAGAGGTTTGATAGCATGCATTGAAATCCCACTAGTTACCATAGCATAAAGTACATATAGAACAGAATGTAGCATGGAAACAGTCAGAGTTTTCTTGGTGTGTATAGATTAAATATAATGATTTTTGAATACGAAAAATTGCCACAAGGCTATATTCTTAGCTCTTGGATTATTAATGATTTAAGGTCCAGATGTACCACACTCTGAGAGGGTGCTATACACTTTTTTTTCTAAGAAGGACTGCGGTTTTCACTTTTTGACCTTGTTTTTCTTGAGCTCTATATGGCCTGTGAGTTGTTTCTGGGATATTTAGAGCTTTCTCTGAATATCCAATGATCAGTGACTGCAAGCATCTGATTCTTAATCCCAGGGTCATGGTTTCATGCCCCATGTTGGGTAACAGATGCAAAGTAACTTTTATTCACCTGAGGTAATTGTCATCTCCCAGGATTACTGCCTCCATTTGCTAATTTAGGCCTAGTCCTGGAATCCTCTGGCCTAGGTACAATCTAAACTTGGCCTAGAATGTTTTCAGCCTCTGAGACTTATGTCTGAATAAGCTCACTTCTTCCTAGTTCTTTCTGATCTCTGACTGGCTAGTTCAGCTAAGCTGTTCTAAATCAAATTTCTCACCAAGCTGATTCAATCTGGTTTCTCTCTCTTAGCTTCTGAATTGCTCTCATGGTCTCATGCTAACTTTGGCAATATTGTTAAAGCCTGGGTAACTGCTGCATGTCTAGCCACCCATTTTATACTGTTATTACTGCTACAAGGAAACTTTCTCATATGCTGCTACTACTGTTACTAGAAACTTTCTTATATCAGGGTTGATTCCATGTTCTGTTATGTTTTGTACTTTGGTATTCTTGGAAACCAATCACAATAAAAGTCAGAACTGTTTTGTATAGTTAGCCACAATAAACTTGGAAACAAACCAACTATTGTGTGTCCTTGTGTGTTTGTGTGTGTCTGTCTCTGTGTGTGTTGGTATGTATGCTTGTGTTTGTTTCTTTGTGCATGTGTGTGTTTGTGTGATCTGTGTGTATATCTGTGTGTGTCTATATGTGCGTGTCTATGTGTGTATGTGTGTGTATGTGTGTGCGTGTGTGTCTGTGTGAGTGTATATATGTGTGTGTGTGTGTGTGTGTCTGCGTGTATTACTTAGAGATGGCTCTGTTTTCTTACTGAAGGACTGCTGCAACCTTTGAGCAGCTTCGTAACTTTTTTCATGTTTATCAGACTAAGCTCCAAGACAATAATTATTGTTTCATTCACTAATGTATTCTAAGAACCTAAAACAATGGCTGGTTTTATAATACGTATTTAAGAGATATTTTCAATATTCAGATAGACATTGCATGGTTGACATTCTATTATGAGTGTATGCCCTTACTCCTACCTCCCAAGGTGAGTACTTGGGTTGTTTTCCATCTCTTGCTGTGACTGTACACTTCACATGAGTTCATGTATAGGATAAGATGTTTGCTCTAGAATTGCTAGTAAGACTATGTACATTTTTTAATTTAGTGTTTTGAAACAGAGTTTCATGTAACCCAAGTATGATGGTTTGAATAGGAATGGCCATCATAGATAGACTCATGTGTTTGAATGGTTGGTCCATAAGAAGTGGCACTGTTAGAGGATGGGGCCTGTTGGAGGAAGTATGTCACTGTGAAGGTGGGCCTTAAAGTCTCACATATGCTCAAGCTCTGCCCAGTGTGGAACACAGTCTCCTTGCACTGCCTGTGGATCAGATGTTGAACTCTCAGTACCATGTTGGCCCGTATGTTGCCATGCTTTCAATCAGGATGATATTAGACTAAGCCTCTGAAACTGTAAGTCAGCCCCAATTAAATGTTATCTTTTATAAGAGTTGCCATGTTGGTGATATATCTTCACAGCAATGGAAACCCTAACGAAGACATCAGGCTAGCCTGGTGATCTCAAACCCCTGAACGGCCTGTCTCCACTTCCTGAATATTAGGATTACAGACATATGCCACCATGGTCAGATAGGTCATAAGCATTTTTTTCCTTTTATCAAAATTATTTGTGTTTTATATATTAAACATATTATTAAATACATATTAAACATATATATTATATACTAATATAATGATTTATTAAACACACACACACACACACACACACATATGGATGTTTTACCCATATACATATCTCTGAACCACATTCACAGTGCCTGTGGAGGCCAAAATAGGATGGCCATTTGATCTCCCAGGATTGGAGTTGATTGATTTGAGCCAATTAATGTGGATGCTGGGAACCAAAGAGCCCCAATATTCTTAACTGCTGGGCCATTCCTTCAGCCCTGGTAATATGCATTTCTAACTTTGATAGACAGGTATTGATAAATTAAAGATTATTTTTGTTGAATCTCTTCCACTCCAGAAAATTGCAAAGTAATTGGAAATGCTCTTCAGTTCCAATTGCTGAACAAAGATGTCCATAAAAAGGCCCCTTGCAAAACCAGAAAGAGGCTGAGTAAGAGGTGACCTTGAAATTGCTTAGGATGACTAGCTTGGAACAGGATGTGAGTTGTCTCTGTGGGCCTAACCCGCCATTGTTTCGGAAGCCCTAGAAGCACACACAGTAGTTCTCAATCTATTTCCTCTCTGTAAATGGCTACCAGCTTCAAAGGCTAAGGCAGCACCCCCATACTGGGAAGGATAATGCCTTAGAAAAAGATAATGGTCTTCCTATCTGCATTGAGATGCTAAAGCCATCAGTTGACTGAGAAAAGAAAGGTTCCCTAGACTTGCTGCCACCTTTTCAGTTGCTGGTTAAGCTTCTAGAATGATGATTGGACACTGGGTGGTGGTGGTGGTGGCTTTGATCCCAGAAATCGGCAGGCAGAAGCTGAGGTAGAGGCAGAAGGATCTCCGAGTTCGAGGCCAGCCTGGTCTACAGAGTGAGTTCAAGGGCAATCAAGGCTAGTCAGAGAAACTGTCTTGAAAGACAAGAAAAAGGAAAAGGAGGGTGTGTGTGTGTGTGTGTGTGTGTGTGTGTGTGTGTGTATCTCCTCCTTAAAGACTTGGCTAGTGGGTGGTTTGTCTCATGCTCCATCTTTGACAGTCTCGAAGAATCTTCAAGTTACCATCACTGACTTACCATTTAGAGATCTGTTTTTTTGAAGAGTTCAACTTTTAAAGTTTTTCACTTTCAGCCAGCAAGTGTGTGGGAGGAAAATCACTTCCTCTTAATTAGGGGCCAGTTGATGTCTTGGTATATCATGTAAGTTCCAATAGCCAAGAGCCATGCTGGTTTTCAAAGAGATCTATAGTAATAATGGCCACCACGTTACTACCTGAAGTCAAATATTGTCTTTGCCTCTTGCCCACAAACTCTCTGAAGCTAAAAGCTGTACCACCACCCAGTAGGACCTCTGAGAGAACAACTAGAGCTCATATGGGAAGCCACACAGTCAGGATTGCAGAGCCAGTACAGCCATAACCAACCATCTTTGAGACTTTGGCTACACCTACTAGTATAATTCTTGTCTTGGCTCTGTTTTTTTCTTTTCTAAGCTAGTTTTCTTCATTTCCGTGCCGTAGTTTCAACAATGGATGCTCCATGGGCTCATGTCTGGAAATAATTTGGAAACGTTTTTATGCTTTTCTATTGTACTATTGAGTGTTAAGGATACAGGATGAGTAAAAAGAGCCCTGAAACAACTGTTTCGTTGACTGTATTAACTTTTATAATGAACATGTTCATTTTGACATTTAAAAGCCATAGTCCTTGCTCGTCAGAAGGGACTGAAGAAATTAAGTACTTAGGTCATTTTTCTTTTCCTTTCTTTTAATCACTAAGTCATTTCACTCCATCATTTATCCAACAAATACTCATTAGCAATGCCGGCAGTGGGGCTTAAAGGGATAAACATAGCATGAACTACTTATGAAATTACTCTTTCCAACATTTAAAATGGAATTGCTTTTACGGTCTGTGGAGAGAAAGAGTATTTTGAAGACAAAATAAACAGTAAAATTGGTAGGGGGAAGTTCATGGATTTTTCACTATTAGAGAAAATTTTTCTCAGAGTTTTCAGAGAAAAATAGGAAATGTGATTAGAATGACCCTAGAATTCTCTTCAGCCGTGCTACAGATACAAAGAAAACAACACAACAACAACCACACACACACACACACACACACACACACACACACACACACACACAAAGCCTTCTAAATTCAGGACGAAGAAGTTTCTAGCTCTGAGATTTTTAGTCCAAGGTGAGAATGTGGTATGAGGAGATTTTAAGGCATTGAAGATCTCAAAGTATTTGTTTCTCTGCATCTGTTCTCAGGAAGCTAGGGGTTAATGAATTCTACTAAAATGAAGAAATAAGACAGAAAATAAAAAGAAATCAAGGGACTAAGATATGAACAATCCAGTGGAGTGTTGGAGGCAAACACCCAGTACTCCAAAGTCAAAAGTCTTCACATTTCTGTGAGTTCGAAGCCAGCCTGAGCTAGTTCTAGAATAACCAGGGCTATAAGAGAAACCTTGCCTTGAAACAAAAGAGAGAAAGAAAGGAAAGAAGGAAGAAAGGAAGGAAGGGAGGAAAGAAGGAAGGACTGAAGGGGTAAAAGGAGTTTCCAGAATAGTAATAGTCAAGGCAAGTTCAGGAATTACAGCTGATTGGTGAACTAAAAGATTCAAGTGCAGATTAGAACAGGACATTAGAGATCCAGGCTGTGGGGGTGGGGATCACAGATGAAAGACACAGTGATTCCATGATGTATATAGAAGAGTCTACACAGGGTTCAGCAGGAGCCATCTGAATGACCTTGGTAGTGCACACAGTAAGCAGTGGTGTTCTAGGCCTTGCCCATGCTCCTCCCACCAAAAGTATTAGACTTTCTAAGAGTTCCCAAGCTGGTTTCTAATATGGTTCCTATTATCATAATTATGAAATTCAATTAAGTAAGTAAACCCAGATCACAAAAATGAGAGTTACTGTTTCCATTAAGACCAAGTCAAGAGGGTAGAGAGATGGCTCAGCAGTTCAGAGATCTGGATGCTCTTTCAGAAGACCTGGGTTAAGTTAACCAGAATCTACATGGTAGCTTATGGCTGTTTGTAAGTCCAGTTTCCGGGGATCTGGTGCTTTCTCCTGGCCTATGTGAGCACTGGATGCATGTCATATGCATACATGTAAGCAAGTACTCAGATGCACTAAACAAAATAAAAATATCTAAAATAAAAAATTTAAAGCTCGATATTGGAACCACATACAAAGTGATTTGATTAAAATTGATTGTTTATAATTATAATTCAATCTAGGGAGACTACTAGACAGGCTCTGATATCCTGCGTTTTGTTTTTGGGTTCGTGTATATGCAATGCACATATGTGTGCAAATGCGTGTATGTATGTGTGTGCATGTGTATGTGTATGCAAGTGTGTAAGAGTGTATGCATCTGTACACATCAGTGTGTGAGTGTGTATGTGTGCATGTGTGTACATGTACATGCGAGTATGTATGTGTGTACATGTGTGTGCCTCTATGTGTGCTTTTGGTGTTCTTGCTTTAATTGTTGTTGTTTTAAGACAGAGTTTCTCTATGTAGCCATAGCTGTTCTGGAACTTGCTAGGTAAATCAAACTCACAGAGATCTACCTGCTTCTGCCTCCCATGCTCTAGGATTAAAGGAGCAGGCCACCACACCCAGTTTGATAGCTACAAGGATATTTTGTAGGTAGGCTGTCCTGTTGACAGGCTGGGGGCAGCATACCCTCACAATTTAGACCTGTCAGCCCAGTAGCTCCTCTGTGTATCCACTACATTATAAACTTGTTCCAGGTTTAATTTGAGGGTTCTTCAGTCTTTCACTGACACTCCTGGGCTTATAAAAAGACTGGTTCTTCATAAAAAGTTTCTGCCTCGATGGGAACGGGAAAAGGGGGTAGGGGAGGAGGCAAGGATTTAGTCAGTTGTTAATAAACATCAGGGTCAGACCTTGAAGGTAGATCTAACAGCCTGTTGGTCCTGGGCGCACATTACCCTATTCTTTGGCCGGAGAGTTTAGAGAAAACACAGATGGTACAGAAACATTTGAGAAATGTACATTCTTGCCAGAAATTACAGCACACAAAGCTGAGCATTCAAGGAGCATTTCTCTACTATCAAATTTGTAACTACTTTTTCTTCTCCTTCTCCTTCTCCCATCTTCTTCTTCCTCTTTATTTTCTTCTTCCTTTTTCTCCTCTTCCCCCTCTTTTTCTCTTCCTCCGCTTCTTCTTCTTCTTCCTCTTCTACTTCTTCCTCTTCATCTTTCATTTCTTCCTCCCCTCCTTGTCCTCTCCTCCTTCTGCTATTTAATGTGACATAAAATAACACATATGTAGAGTGCAGACGGGCATAGCAATGTACATTTGTACTTAGGATGTGGAGACAGCAGGGTTAGATTTCCAGGGTCAACCTCAACTACATGAACCTCTCTCTCTCTCTCTCTCTCTCTCTCTCTCTCTCTCTCTCTCTCTCTCTCCCTCCCTCCCTCCCTCCCTCCCTCCCTCCCTCCCTCCCTCTCTCTCTCTCTCTCTCAAAACACCAAGGGGCTAGGGAGATGAATCAGTCAGGAAAGAAATTGTCTTACAAACATGAAGACCTAAATTCTCAGCATCCATGTGATAACAAGCACTTGTAATCCCATCACTGAGGGGTCAGAGACAGCAACATCCTAAGGGTTTTTGACCCGGCCAGTATAAGTTAATTGGTGAGTTCCAGTATATTAAAAATCTACTTCTCAAAAGAACTGAATTGCATTTTTAAGCATGATTCTTAAGGATGTCATCTGGCCTCTACACTCATATGCACATAATCCTGTACACACACACACACATACACACACACACACACACACACACACACACACACAGTTTTTTTAAAGAATGGACTGAAGGGCTGATCCAACCTGTAAAGTGTTTGCTATACAAGCATGGGGTTCAGATTTCTATCACCAACACAAAAACCAGTCATGGTAGTATATGCCTATGGTTCCAGTACTGGGGTAGGGTAGGAGATAAAAAGATCACTACATCTAGCGAATCTCTAGTCTCCATGCACACCCACGAACATATATCCATAGATAAACATGCACATACAATTGTATACTATTTAAATAAATGTCTATTTTATTTAATGTATATGAGTGTTTGGCCATATTTGTGCCTGGTGCCCACAGGTACCAGAAGAGGGCATTGTATCCCTTGAGATTGTAGTTATAAGTAATTATGAACCACCAGGTGGGTGCTGGAAACCAAGCTCAAGTCCTCTGAAAAACTGGTGTTGCCCATTGAGCCATCCTCTCCATTTAATTTTACACACATATATAATATATATGTGTATATATGTGTGTATGAATGTACATATGTATATATAACGTATGTGTGTTTTTAAGAACACAGACATGTTTTCAAAAGAAAAAAACAAGTCAGATTCGAACGTGGCTCTTTTAAGCCATGAGCATCTATTATTTTATGTAGTAAAAGTTAAGCAAGACAAGAGTACGCTGAATCTTTATGACATAACAGTTGAAAAGCAACAGACTCTGCCATAGCCCATAAAGCATACATTGCCACATGTATACACACACACACACACAATCTCTTCAGGAAGATGAAATGCAATCTGAAGAGAGCCCCGGAGCCAGTCCAGCCTCTCCATCATGGCCTTGGCTCATCATGCCCTTTGCCTTCCAACCCCTGCGTTCTTCGGGGCCTCTGTGAAATGTTGTCTTGACAACGTCTGTAATCACCCAATTGCAGGCAAGCTTAAAGGCTCGCCCAGACTGGGATGAAAAGTTGTGGGGAGACAAGGGATATGCAGAATGAAACCAAAAGAGCGTACTGCCCTTTGACACGATCAGCTGTAGTCCCACAGTGGAGAGATTATCCCCAAGGGGGAAGCCAGCACTGGCCGCCTGATGCACACTGAACTATTTGTGGAACTGTTCTCTGGTGTGTAACAGTTAAATCAGAGGTTTAAAGCAAAATAATTGAGCTGGGGATATAGCTCAGTAGACCATTTTCCTCACCCCAGCTCAAAACACACACTCTACTACTACTATTAATAATGATGATGATGATGGTGGTGGTGGTAATGATAAGGCCTGCATCCTGGATGAACCCTTACCACCACAGCTACCTCCTTTTAGGTGAATCTCCTTGTACAGTTTTGGAAGAGTGGTGGTCATATCTGGTATCTGGTCTCTCTAGAAAAACTGTGAGATTTGGGGTAATTTTGTTTCTCTCTCTCTCTCTCTCTCTCTCTCTCTCTCTCTCTCTCTCTCTCTCTCTCTCTGCCATTATTGCATACTAAGTAAATGTTTCACTACTGGGCTACATCCTCAGTTTCCCCCTGTGTCCATGGGGATCACATTCTCTGATCACTTAAAAGATGGTATCTCTGAGCAGCCTGGCACACATGGATGCTTTGCTTGGTGCTTCCACAGCACCTCAGCACCTCAGTTTCAGTGCTGTCCCCTCCCTTGGCTCCAACAACTATCTCCATGATGTCCTTGTGTATTCCAGTGCCCTTCTGGCTCTAGCCTCCTGGGTTCCTTCCAGGGCCTCCGTCTTCATGGCCAGGATTCACCCTCAAGAAGTGCAGGACAATCTTCCCCTCCCAGCCCCAACCTCTCCCAGCTGGCCTCTGTCCAAGTACAGCCTCACTGAGCTCTCCATACTCTGTCAAGTCCTGAGGTTAAGAATGCAACCAGCCCAGCTTGGTCTCTGTCCCACAGTGCTTTACTGTTGCTGTAATAAGCACCACGATCAAAAGCAACTTCAGGGAGGAAAGGATGTATTTGCTTATTTATTTGGCTTAAAGATTACAATGTGTCATTGAGGAAATTCAAGGCAGCAGTCTGAAACAGAAACTATGAAGCAACGGAGGAGTGTGACTTACTGGTTCATCTCTCACGGCTTCCTCGACTACTTATAGAGTTCAGACCCACCTGCCTGGTGAGAGACTAGGTGTCCCCTTCATCAACTACCAATTAGGAAAATGCCTCACAGACATGGCCACAAGCCAATCCGATAGAAGCAATACTTCAGTTGAAGTTCCCTATTCCCTGGTGATTCTAGGTTAGGTCTAGTTAACAGCTGACACTAACTATGACATTCTAGTTCTTGTCAACTTTAATACACACACACACACACACACACAGAGAGAGAGAGAGAGAGAGAGAGAGAGAGAGAGAGAGAGAGAGAGGGAGGGAGGGAGAGAGAGAGAGAGAGAGAGAGAGAGAGAGAGAGAGAGAGAGACATACACACACACAAACACACACACACACAGCTTTAATCTATATACTTTCTTTTATTGTTTATTCACAAAAATCCCATGTTAATATCATAATATAAAGTATAGTACAACTTTAAACTGTTCTAGTTCCACAGTCTTTAACTTCCAACAATGTAAAAATCCAAAGTCTCATTGCAGGAGAGATTCCTCAGTAGTTAAGAGTCATTGCTGCTGTTCTAGAAAACCCATATTCAGTTCCCAGCACCCATGCCAAGTGGCTAACCACCATCTGTAACCCCAGCTCTAGTGGAGTCCAGCTTTCCTCTGATCTTCAAGGGCATTTGCTCTCATGTGTAGGCATACATACCTTCATGTAATTTAAAATAATAAAAATAAATCTTTTTTTAAAATCACTCAAAGTCTCTTAACTGTGAGCTCCTGTTTTAAAAACAAACAAACAAACAAAAATACCATCCAACTATATACTTTCCTGTTCTAAGAGGGTAAACACCAGGGCACAGTTACAACCAGAGAAATGCAAACCAAAATCCAACAGTATAACTTGATCAGTGTCTGACTTCTGGAACTCATTCATGATCTTCTAGGCTCCGAAGGGCTTGGGCAGCCTCTCCTGTGAGCTTTGCTATTGACAGCACAGGCAACTTGTCCCACAGGTTCAAGACAGCTCTATTCCACACCAACCACTGTCTTTGGTGGTTGTTCCATGGTCCTGTTATCTCTACTCTACCTGAAGCTGCACCTTCTGAACTCTTCAAAGAGACTCTAACAATTAGAGTGCCAAGCCTCAGCTACTTTCCATAACCCTTTTAGCCTTAAAGACTGGGACCATATATTGCTCTTTTAAAGATTTTGTTTATTTTATTCAAATGAGTACATTGTAGTATCTTCACACACCAGAAGAGGGCATCAGATCTCATTGTAGATGGTTGTAAGCCACCATGTGGTTGCTGAGAATTGAACTCAGCACCTCTGAAAGAACAGTCAGTGCTCTCAACTGCTGAGCCATCTCTCCAGCCCCCATATATTGCTCTTATACATTATTTGCCATGTTCTGCTGCTGTTTTCATATGCAATCTTGCTCCCTGTCCCTGCCAACACACACAGTAGACCATACCTTCTGTGTGTTGACATGGGCAATACTCCCTAGCCTCAGCTAACCAGCATCTGTTGTTCCAGTGAAGCAAAGATTTCACTTCCACAGGTTCTTGAACCAAAATGTCACAGAAATGGCCCTGATAGGTTCTTTGAGGAACTTTCAAACTTCCCTCTGAAACTTCACAAACCAGTCTTCCATCATCCGAATTTCTCCCAACATTATTTTCTGGGCTTCCGCAGAACAACACTTAAAAAACTCTGAGCGGTGAATGGCTTTTCCAGACCAAAGTTGCAAACTCTTACACAATCCAACCCCGAACAACCTACGTGTACATGATACCCATTCTCTGGTGTCAGTTTCAGTCCAGTTTGCTTCTGTCGTTGTAATAAACACCACAGCCAAAAGCAACTTCCGTGAACGAGAGTCTATTTGGCTTATAGGTTATAGCTCATCACCAAGGGAAGCAAAGGCAGGAAGTAAAGCAGGAGATGGAAGCAGAACCCATGAGAAGTACACTCACTGGCTCACTTCCCCTGGCTTGTTAGCTACCTCTCTTGTACAATCCTTTCCATCCACCAAGGGTTGGTACCGCATGCGGAGAACAGGTTCTTTCCACATCAATACGCAATTAATAAGATGCCTCACGGACAAGGCACACACGTCCGTGGGCAGTTTTTTAACTGATGGTCCGGTCCCTTTTCCCAGGTGACTGTAGGTTGCATAAGCCGACAGCTGAAGCTAACTGGAACGGTTCCATCCCAGTACTGTCTAATGCTATGCACAGAATAGCTGGCTGTCCTCCACTGCTTCTTCACAGAGCATCTGGTGGGCACAGGCCCTGCTTTCATGGGTCTGACTCGTTAGTGTGGACTGACGAAATAAATATGCCAAATGCATGCACAGATTCTGTGATGACTAAAACCAAGAGATGGAGCCCAACGAAAAAGCATTTGCCTACTATGTGTGACACCCTAGGTTCAATTCCTAAGCACTCCAAAAATTAAAAAGGGGGGGGGGAATGACCTAGTGACAAAGGATGCTCTGCTACACACCAGAACCTGGTGGATGCCGCATACATGGAGGACACACTGAAGAGCAAAACTAAGCCAGATGACCACAGCTGGAAATGAGGACTGTGGTTTCCAACTAGTTATACTATGTGAGCCTGGATGGAGATTACATCACACTCGTGGTCTGGCAATATAGTCGGGTAGTCAAGGGGGACATATAATCAGAGATCTGGAAAAAGGTCAGTCCTCAGGTGAACTGGAGGAAAAGCCCCCCAAGTAGAGATCTCTAACTGCACAAAGATACTGGCAGGAAAAGCCTTTCACTGCTCTCTTGACGGTCAGTAGGGCCAACCAGCGTGAGTGAAGCCAGGCACAGAAATGGGTGTGGAAGTTAGAAGAAGCTTGTAAGCTGCCAAACGTCTCCTTCTCTTGCTGCTCCTGGTCACAGATATTGGGAGGAATGGATTAAGGACAGTGTGGGTGAGATGAGTCATAGGTAAGGATCAGAAATGTCTCTACTGGGAAACAGAGGTGGAGGGGGAACCAATGAACAAAAGTTGAAAAGCAGAGAGGGTCTTGTCAGCCCCTTGAGTCGGAACTTGAGAAGCCAACCTCCATCTTTGCTAACCTCAAACCTGCAGTAGAGGCGGAAGGGAGCGCTGTCTACAGAGGCAAAACTCGAATGACCTTTCCCCATCAGCTGCCTGGAGGCTGGAATTCCACACTCACCCATTTGGGAGAATTGCAAATATTATGCTCTGCCCAGTCTCCTGAGTCCCAAGTTCACTGCCAGAAGGATCCCAGTTCCCAACGTGATAATGGGTAAAGAAGCAGCTGATAGAAAAAATATATATACTTGAAGGCACTTGGAGTGGGGTTATGTGTGCAGCCAGGCAATGAATGGCTGGTGAAGAGGATCGTTCCCAACTCCTGAAATATCTGGGGAGGAAAGGGCAAAGCGCTGTAGTCTCCCCTCACCTGGTTACCACCTACCAGCAGGCATCTATAGAAACCCAGCAATGGCATTGACACCCACCAAAGGCAGCCCGGGGAGCATGCTTCCCTGTTGCTGGTTAGATGTGGTGGGGTACCCCCGATTATTGGTTCCCTCCTCACCTAGAGTCCTGCAACTCCAACAACCTAGAAGCATTAGCAGGCACTTGTAGTTTGGTTGATGATCACTAGAGCCTAGGAGACTCTGAGCACTGTCCGCTGGTGGCTCAAATGCTGGTGCAGCCTCAGTAACAGAGATGTCACTTGCTGCTCAGTTACTTCCTTCTCCACCTGGCAGCCATTGACCTACGGTGGTTGTTGACATCACCCTTCTGGTCTTCAACTGGCCCTTCAAAGGAGCCATGTCGTGGTTTTGCTCACGGAACTCAGTGTGGGCCTGAAGCTTTTTCCTCAGCTCGGGGAACATGG
This sequence comes from Micromys minutus, assembly GCF_963924665.1. Lineage (NCBI taxonomy): Eukaryota > Metazoa > Chordata > Mammalia > Rodentia > Muridae > Micromys > Micromys minutus. The sequence goes on along the minus strand of NC_137956.1, from coordinate 22,460,178 downwards.
TTTGCCATTGCACGGTGGCTGGGGCACCGAACCCAGGCCACGATGTTCTGGTTACAGCACCCATTGCTCTGTTTGCCACACCAGCTAAAGTGGGAAATGGGCCTTTCTATTTGTTGCTCTCCCCTAAGGGCACCCCAAAATGGTTGATGTTCTGTAGCCCACAAAAGATGGCAATCACCTTCCCCTGGCCTCTGTCCCTGCTTGGGACCTCCTCACTGCTACAGTCTCGCTGGCAGTCAAGAGTCCTTCCCCAATGGGCTCCGTACCACTCCCACGCTGGCCTGTTGGCTGCTAAACCAAGAGCCCTTGCTGTCTGGGATAGTGGGAGAAGAAGGTGTTCACCAAATAAATGTAGCCCTAGGACTGAACCTACTTGCTAGCTCAGGCCCTACCTCTTTCTTGTCTCCATCTGCCTGGTGCTCCCCAAGAGCTCCCTCAAGCCTCTGTTTCACTGTCTGCTATGACTGACTTCCGCCAGGGCCAATGAGACTTGTGTGAGGGTCCAACAATCCCCTACAAACCTACGAGTTGACGCTGACAACTGGGCCCCGGCACCGGTGTTCTTCCATTAGGCCTAAGCCAGGAGTGCAACAAGAGCTACCAGACGCTTGCCAATATTCCAGATCAGCATCAGTCCAGTGGGCAGATGGGGTTATTGGGGTAGGGATGACATGGGACCAGTATTCTGGGTCTCTTAGAGAAAGTCCAAGGGCTAGTTGGTGGAGGTAACTTAATGAATTCTTACCATCAGCCACCTGTGGGATGCAGGGTGAATCCGGTCTGTCCTGGTCGATAAGGAGGGGTGAAGACCAGACAACCAGGAGAACCTGCCATGGCTGGCTGGCACTATTTCCTGGTGCAGCCGCTCGAAACTCTGAGTTTCTACTCATCCCCCTTCACAGTCCGGCTTCCTACTTCACTGCTTTCCTTTCATCTCACAGGGGAGCAGCAAGGAGCGGATCAGAGCCATGTTTGAGAACCTGGAGTCGGGGAACCATGGGCTCATAAAACCCTCTGACGGGCTGAAGATTTCTGAGCTTTTGTCTTGTTTGGTTAGTGTTTTTGTTTGTTTTGTATGATATATCTTGACTGTGCTATCTTTAAAGGCTGCTTGCTCTGTGCCTTCTCCAGACCCCGAAGGCATGGCTGATCCCAGGCAGCTCTGAATCAGCAGTGTGTTAACCCCGACATGCTAAATGTTACAGAAACGGAAGCCGGAAGCCATGAAGGCAGTCAAAGGCCTGATGCCTTGGGGCTTGGAGTACACGGTGATGTGGTGAGATGGTCATCTTGTCCCCCAGGCTAGGTGAAGCAACAGTGGCTTACAAAGCCATAGGTGGCAGGAACTGAAACAGGTGATAAGAAGCCAAGAGAAACAGATGTCGACCCCCAGCTATGACATTCTGCAAGCTCTCTCCCACTTCCTCGTACCTGGGGCTTGCGAGGAAGTGAGCTTCCTGTCTTAGTATGTATTCTCTCAGAGACTGGTTGGTCACACTGTGAAAGGATCATATGAAGTATCACATCCGGCAGGTTGTAGAGCAGTTTTTCTCAGTCTATGGGTTTCCACCCCTTTGTGGTTCAAAGGACCCTTTCTCAGGGGTCACCTAAGGCCATTGGAAAGCCCAGATATTTACCTTACAATTCAGAACAGTAGCAAACTTACAGTTATGAAGTTGTAATGAAGGTAATTTCATGGTTGGGGGGGGGGGTCACCACAGCATTAAAGGGTCACAGCATGAGGGAGGTTGAGAACCACTGGTATAGAGTGACTAATTTCATCAATCCCTTTTAACCCAGAGACCTGGGGCTGACATGGGACATGGTAGCATTTGTTTCTCTCTGCCTAACGTATGTCTCCACAGAAAGTATCACCTCCGCTCCCCAGACTCACCTACAGGTAAATCTGAGGGCAGCTAACTTCAGTCCTTTCTACGGTTGAAAAGGCTCGCTTCTCATTGTAACCAGAGCTTCCATGGTCGTGTCCTCTCAGGACGTTCATGTCACTTCAGGATACTCAGTGGGCAGGATTAGAATCCATCTGTAACTACCTTCTTGCAAAGGCCCTGCCAGTGAATTCCATGTTCGATGCTTCTAACGGACAAGACCCCATTCTTGAATGCAGAAGGGAGAAAAAATCCATTTTCTCAGGTGGGTGTACACAACTGGGAACCCACGCAGGAGCTTCGATCTACTGAAATGTCAGTTCAGAGTTGCCCGGAGTCCTGACAGTTTCTGTAGCTTCTACTGGATGGAATAAGAGTTCCTAGGCATTTTGATGTGAATGATAATATTTCTTTCACATCCAGTGGAAAGGAATGAATGGTCATATTTCTTCTGATGTACAAAATAAGAATCTTAGTTTCTTGTAGTTCTTGGACACGTTTAAAAAAAAAAACACTTTTTTTTTTTTTTAACTGAAAAAGTGAAATGGCTTAAATCTATCTCCATACCTGATTTTCTCTTGTTTGTGAGTCTGAAGAGCTCCCAGCCAAACTTCCTCCCTATCTTCCTCAGCCCACACTCTGAGTTAGGACCAGCCCTAAGACCATGGCTACCCTCCCAAGTGAACCCTTGACCTATCTGGGAGCTGCAGGCACTCTGAATCAGGAAACGAGTTGATTAGCTAGAACATCGGGGCAGTGGTCATGTCAAGAATAAGTTTAAGACTGGCAAGATGGCTCAGAGAGTAAAAGCGGTTGCTTCACTGGCCTGCTGACCCAGACAGATCCATGGTGAAGGAAGAGAACTGACTCCCGAAAGTTGTGATCCCCACACCCATGTCCACACTGAAACATACACATCAGACACACGTGGGGAACTAAAACTCTTAAGAACATTGCGTTTAGCTGGGCAGTGGCAGAGCATGCCTTTCATCCCAGATCTTGGGAGGCAGAGGCAGAGGCAGAGGCAGATGGATCTCTGAGTTCAAGGCCAACCTGTGAGTTCCAGGACAGCCAGAGCTACACAGAGAAGCCCTACACAGAATAGCATGTAGGTTAGAAGTGTCTCCGCAGTAGATAGCTTGCTGTATGTTCCCAAGGTCCTGGGTTTGATATCCTGCACACATATACAAACCCCAGGGAGGTATTATAGAAAGTTGCAGGGATGGTTCTGTAACAGCACACAGTGTAGGAGGCCAAGGCCCTCAAGTTAGAGTCAGCCTGGTCAAATGCCCTTGCCTGTGTCTTTAAGTCACTTAACCACTCTCAGCCTGTTCCCTCAAGTGTAAAGTGGGAGGTTTGAGGCTTCTTTATGTATTATCAAATATATGGTTTAATTTTTGCCCTCTGTGTTCTTCATGTAGTTTTTGGCAGAGGTGAGACTCAAACCCAGTGCTTTAACTGTATGACATGTCTTAGTTTGGGTTACTACGGCCAAGATGAAACACCATGGCCAAAAGCAAGTCGAGGAGGAAAGGCTTTATTTAGTTTACACTTCCACATTCATGGTCCATCGATAAAGAAAATCAAGCTAGGGACTCAAATGGGGGAGAGCTGGGAGGCTGGAGCTGATGCTGAGGCCACGGGGGGGGGGGGGAGAGGAACAGGGGTGCTGCTTACTGGCTTTCTCTTCCTGGCCTTCTATTCCTGCTTTCTTATAAACTGGACTGCTAACCCAGCTGCAATCTCCGAGCCTTCCCACACCAACCACTAATTGAGAAAACACCCTATAGGCTTGCCTATACCTTAATCGTATGGTGGCGTCTTCTCAAACGAAGCCCCCCCACCCCCCATGTCTCTAACTTCTGTCAAGTTGAAGAAGAATGAGCCAAGACACTGGACAAGCTGTCCACCACTCAGCTGCTTTCCCAGCTCCGTGCTCTTCTTTAATGCCTTCCTCTGGCACACAGGGTACACACACTCACATGCATAAAATAAATAGATCTTTGAAAAGAAGAAGACAAAACAAAAACAAACAAACAAACAAAAAAAAACCTCTTGCCATCCTCAGGTCTCTGATCGTCTCAGGAAATGTCCCACATATGCACTGTCTTGGCAGCTAAGACCTTGCATGATAAAGCCCTTAGCTTCTTCTATGCCTCGGTATGGCTACAGTGTTCCCCTCTCATGCCCTGCACCCTAAACTTATCCACTCACACTGCTTCATCTCTCTCTGGAGTGCCAGCCCTTTGCCCTGCTAGTGTGGACATCTCTGGTGCCCACCTCCACCATGCCCTCTGGCTTATTCTGTACAGCCAGTCACCCCATACCCTACATCTTGGTATCCCTTCCCACTTCCCTGCCTCTCCAAACATGTTTTGCTCCCTGAGTGAGGCTGTGCATGGAGTTCAGTTGCTAGAGTACTTGCCTAGCCTGAAGCTCTGGTATTGATCCTTAACACTGCAGAAGCAAGCATGGTTGTGAACGCTGTGAGCCCCTTCCTTGTGCCTCATAGCAACTTCAAGGTCAGCCTGAGACACATGAAATCCTGTCTGAAAAATCAATCAGTAAGTGAAACACTCAGAGGGCTGACTGGGGAAAGAAATGTTTCCAGCGGCTGAGAGATGGCTTAGCCGTTAAGAGCACTGGTTGCTCTTCCAGAGGTCCTGAGTTCAATTCCCAGCAACCACACGGTGGCTCACAACCATCTGTTTATACATGTGAGATCTGATGCCCTCTTCTGGTGTGTCAACTATAGCATTCTCATATACATAAACAAGTCAAAAATCAAAAGAAAAAGAAAGAAAGGAAGGAAGGAAGGAAGGAAGGAAGGAAGGAAGATGTTTCCATCCTATGATGCCTCGCTGTCATTCATCTGGACTCCCAAAATCTCTGAGAGGATTTTTTCCCTTAGGGTGCTGGGTGGTTCTGTCATGAGCAGGATCCCCTTCCTTTATTCATTGAGCAGAAGCTTCTCCAAGTGAGGTCTTCCACAATCTGATTTGTTTGTATCCCCCACCCCCCCACACACACACAACAGCCTCTGGCCAGAAGCAGGACCAAGAGGTTCCTTAAGGAAATGGAATTGCGTGTGGCCATGTCCTGACCTTTCCACATGTTGTCTCCGCTCTTCTTTCCTGATTAAAATGTCAAGTAAACAGGGATCTGTCAACCAGCTCTCAGTCTCTCTCGGGTAGGGGCAGGGGAGTGGGTCTTTATGCGGTAATTGACAAGGACCTCCAAAATGACATGCTTTATAAACTGAAAAATAAAAGTGTGTGTGTGTGTGTGTGTGTGTGTGTGTGTGTGTGTGTGTGTGTGTGTTAATGAGGTCACTTCTGCAGGGATCTAGTTGTCCCAAATGAATTTTTAGCACTTCCCCTGGGAGGCAGCAGTATAGGCAGGGGACCAAAAATGCCCTTAATTAGGTCAGCAAGACACAGTCTCATAAACCATGGAATGTGTGAGCTCCTAAGCCAAGGGCCTTGTCTTAGAGATGTCAGCATTAAGGTCTAGAGAGTAGCACTAAGTCACACAATCTGCCTCTACCAGTCTAGCAGGGTCCTAGGACGACGGCAGCCCCCTAGCCTCTGGTGCAGGGTGACGAGCCTTCTAGAAGGCTGGCCCTGAGACGTTTCTCAGCATCTCAAACACTCAATATTAAAACCAAGAGAGGCCCAGGCAAACCATGGCAGTGTCAGCACACTGCTGTGGGTCATGGCTTCTTTCTCCTCCCCGGCCCTAAAGCCTCCAGCCAAGTTTCAGGAAAACAATAAATTAAAAAGTCTCTGAGGCCCAGATGTGAATGTCAGATGCACCCACTGGGGATCAGTGGTGTGGCCTGGCCTGGCAGGGAACTGGGCTGCTAGCCACCACCCTGCTGTGGACACTTCCACCACCCTACTACGGACACTCCAACACTACACAGTGAGCACTTTCCCCTCTGCAGCTCTGCTCCCTTTACACCAAAGACACAATTTTCAAAGCTCTGCCGGGACTGTTTGCCTTTGAACTCTACAAACATTTCTTTTGAAAAGTACCAGACCCTCACGTGATGTGTGTTTGGAAAGTCTGTTTAGCAATATGCTGGCGTGCCTTTTGGTTGTTTTGGAGTTTATGACAGTCTAGTCAGCTCTGTCCCTAACTGTTTATGTGGCCATGAGCAAATCTCTGCATGCCCTGGAGTCTTAGTTTCCCAGTGTGAGACGTGGGAAGGACTAGAATTTATCTCATTGAATAGCACTAGAAATTGATGGAGAAATGACTGGAAATGTTCTATACACAGTGAGTGTTCAGTTAAAAAAAAAAAAAAAAAAAAAAAGAGTTGTCTTGTGCCATCCTTGGAAAGTCTGAGTCTAGTCTACCCTTTCTTCTAAAGGTTGAGTGGGTCAGGCAAGGGTTAGTGAAGACACAGATACAAGCTTTCTCCTTCCCTGCCTTTGAAGATCTATAACTCAAATGTACTCATAAATATCTGTGAGTTTCTGTGCATAGTTTTATCGCCACTTTTCTCAGGAAATGGTGAGAATCAGGCTGGAGCTCCGAAGGACACCCAAGTTTTCTGTACCTGCGGTTGCAGAGGTATCACGGTAGGGGGCAGCACAGGTGGAGGTGAGAACGTGAGACTGGAGATGTAGTGTACACATTACAGTACACTCAAACCTTCCGTATCCGCAGTTCCATTACTCCACAGGCTGGCAGGGGCAGTTGGAAGTGGGATGTGTGGAAAGGAGTTGAACTGATAGAAAAACCACGGGCCTAGGCATCAGGAATTGTGTAATGTGAATTAAGGATTTTATACTCCGAGCTTCCTCGATCCTTATCTAAATCAAAATGGATGATTCTCCAGACCCTACTTTGTTTTAATTCTTTGCGTCTGGGTTTCTGTACCTGACACTGTGTTAGGTATACAGTGACATATGTGGAATGCCATCATGGGAAGCCATGGTGGCCAGAACCTGAAGTATCTGGTTACATTGAAAAAAAACAATGCACACACACAAACACACATGGGGTGGGGCAGGGCGGGGGTAGTGTAGGTGATGCCTTTCTTTTCATCCCTGGCTCTAAAGCCTCCAAACAAGTATCAGGGGAAAACAAAACAAAACGGAAAGGAGATTCAAAATTCAGCATTTATTTGCAGAAGTATTGGGGTTGAACACAGGGCCTCCAGCTTGCTATGCAAATGCTCTACTAACAGGCTACCTCCTCAGTCTAATCTGAAACCCTGATCTCTAGCTCCTTTCTTCATAAAGGAACGACCCCAGCAGCGGCTGTCCTTCGGATCAGACATAAAGAAGCCAGTTTTACCGCTACCCTTCGCTTACCCACCTGGCTGCCTAGTCCAGTCATAGGCAGACCTGGACACCAGAGTTCTTAGAATTACACTTAAGTCCCTTTTACCCAAACAAGAAATCCTCCACAATGCTCCCAAAATGAAAGGTTCCATTCAAAAACTTGAAATTGGACTGCACATACTAGCCAGAGTGGAGAGAGGGGTGCCAGATTGCCTTATCCAAGTCTGGGCTCTGGGCTCTGCCGTTCCGTAGCAGTGTGACCTTGAGCACTTAACTAGTCTGGCCCAGCCTTCCCCCAACCTTCTGATGATTGCTCAGCCTTCCTCCCAGCACTCTAATGAGACTGCTTGTTCACACACAGTGCTTAATGGGGTGCCTGAGATGTGGAAAACGAATGCAGATGCAGGAGACAGGATTGAGGATGACTGGAGGGTTTGAACGTGCCCAGGACAGAATAGGAAGCCCAGCTCGGCCATGTGCTCACTGTAAGTTACTGGACCGACCTTTGAAGCGTCTATGCAGCGGCCCTGCTGGTACTTGAAATGCCTTCACAGAATAGAGACGCTCCAATGAGGATATGGTCATGCAAGTGTTGCTCCATGCTCTTGGCTGGCTTCCACCGAATTCTCAAGCCTGCCGCCCACCCCTCCTAAGGCTGGAGGGCAGGGTGAGGGGTGGGTATTGATCTGAAAGACAAAGATTCTGCCAGGCACAATGGCAGCATTGTGAGCCATGCAGATCACAATTTCCTGTCTGTCCTTTCAACTGGAAGGAATGCCATTCTGGGCCTGAGTGGCAAGAAGGGGGAGCCAGCCCAGAATTCTATCTGCCAGTTAATTTAGGATAGACGGGGAGGGATGAACCTGAAGCATTTTTGTACAATGATCTAGGTGAGAAGAAGAGAAATATGGGCTCAGCGTGGGAAAGAGAAATGACTGGCCCTATAGAGACCACAAAGAGCAGCACAGAGACCAAGTTTCCCATGGAGGCTGCCAGGATGCCTACCCATCATCGCTCACATTCCCGAAGGACACTGTAAACGCGTGTGCTTGAGAAATTTGACCTTTTATCCAAAGAAAGTTGTGTATGTTATCGTTGAACTTCCTGGCGAGACGAAAACACTAACATTTATCTTGTAACTTAAATATTTAAGGTACATCTAAATTCCTAGAATACAGTCATCATTTTGTTGTTGTTGTTGTTGTTGTCGTTCTGAGACAGGTTTCTCTTGTATAGCACTAGCTGTCATGGAACTCACTCTGTAGACCAGGCTGGCCTTGAACTCACAGAGATCTGCCTGCCTGTGTTTCCTGAGTGCTGGGATTAAAGAATGTGCCACCACTGCCCGGCCCTTCTTCTTTTAAAATAATAAATATGGGGCTAGAGAGATGACTTTGTGGCTAAGACTAATGCTTTACAGAGGACCCCAGTCCAGTTCCCAATGTCTACATAAGGTGGCTCACAACTCCTATAACTCCAGTTCCAGGGAATTTAACATCCTCCTCTGACGTCCTCTGGCACCTCCAGGCATGGGGTTCACATAAACTCAAAGAAGCACACACACAAGTGGACATCAATTTTTTAAAAAGTGAATATTTTGTAAAAATAAAAGTAACAAGCTTAGGGCTGGCAAGATAATGCAAGCAGGTGAAGTTGTTTGCTGCCAAGACTGCTGACCTGGGTTTGATTGCCAGGACCCATGAGGAGGAAGGAGAGAAACAACTCTCAGAAGTTGTCTTCTGGCATTCACATGGAGCAGTCATTCCCGGTTTACAGAATCCCAACACATACACAAGATACACAAGTGAGTTAAAATGTAATAAATAGCCTATATTAGCTATATTACTCTAGCTGTGATAAAACACTATGGCTAAGGCAAGTTATTTAAGAAAGGCTATAAATGTGCTTAGGATTCTAAAGGGTCAGCATCCCTAACAGTGAAGCAAAGGCAGGAACAATTGAGATCTTATTTCTCATCTGAATTGCAAGCAAGGAGCAGAGAGAACCCTGGGCATCACTTGGCTCTTAAAGCCTCAAAGCTCACCTCCAGTGACACACCTCCTCCAACAAGGCCACACCTTCCAGTCCTTCTTAAACAGTTCCACCAACCAGAGACCAAGCATGGAAACCTAATAATCTGTGGAGACTATTTTAGCACCACATAACCTTAGACTAACTAAAATAAGCAGGGTGGTAGTGGCACAGGTCTTTAAACCCAGCAGAGGCAGGCAGATCTCTGTGAGTTTGAGAATAGCATGGTCTACAGAGTGAGTTCCAGGACAGTTGTTCTGGAAAAACAAACAAATACAGTTAGATAGATAGATGATAAATAAATAAATAGAGAGAGAGAGAGAGAGAGAGAGAGAGAGAGAGAGAGAGAGATATTCAGATACAGACATAAATATAACAAGTTGTGATTGAACATGCCTGTAGTTCCATTACAGGTAAAAAAATCATTTGAGTTTGAAAACAGGAGCTATAGAGATGGCTCAGCAGTTAAGAGCACTGGTTGCTCTTCCAGAGGTCCTGAGTTCAATTCCCAGCAACCACATGGTGGCTTACAACCATCTGTAATGGGATCTGATGTCATCTTCTGGTGTGACTGAAGGCAGCTACAGGGTACTCACATAAATAAAATAAGTATATAAATTTAAAAAAAAAAGAGAGAGAGAGAGAGTTTGAAACCAGTGTAGGCAACACAATGAGATCCTGTTTTAAAAAATAAAAGCATATCACGTAATTAGCCCTTTTAAACTGTGTTGTGCTATGTGTGTTTATATATGTGAGTGTGCAGGCTACAAAACTGGAAAGGAAAGAGAGAGATTGGAGAGGGTGGAAAGCACAGAGATGTTGAGCAGTGGTGGCAATGCATCTTTAATCCCAGTGCTTCGGAGAGCTGGGGAAGGGAGGTAGAGGCAGGCAGATCTCTGTCTGAGTTTGAGGCTAGCTTGGGCTACAGATCCAGTTCCAGAATGGCCAGGGTTACACAGAGAAACTCTGTCTTGAAAACCAACCAACCAAACAGAACATAAAATAAAACCCTAAAACCAGAAAAAAACGAAAGAAAGAAATTGTAAAAGAAAGAAAATAGAAAAGACAAAGGAAGTTCCACATGGTGGCCCGTGTCTTTGATCCCAGTACTTGGGAGGCAGCAACAGGCAGATTCTCTTAGTTCTAGAGTAGCCCGGGTCTACAGAGTGAGGTCCAGGACAACCAGAGCTACACAGAGAAACCCTGTCTCAAAATACCTTTTAAAAAACAAATTAAATTAATTAAAATAAACAAAATTAAAATAAAAAAATTTAAGGGAATGGAATACAGTGGTTCAAAAGAATCAGGGGTGGGGGAACCAACTGAGGAGAGATGGGGGGACACAGGGAAGGACAATGGAAGGGGGTGAAGAGAACAGAATATACTGGATCACACACACACACACGTGAAAATTCCATAACGATGCCAATACTTTGTATGCTAACAAAGAAAAATGGAGGAATTATTTTAAAGATGGCTTAGCTGTTGAGAGCACTTGCTGCCCTTCAGATGACGCAGGTTTGGTTCACAACATCTTCATGATGGGTTACAACCATCTATAACTCCAATTCCAGAGGGTCAGACATCCTCTTCTGACTTTCTCAGGCACTAGTCATACGTGGTGCACATTTATACACGCAGCCCAAACACCCAGACACATGTAAGAACTCATTTAGAAAGAGTGACAGATGTGAATCTGAACCCTGATGGTTTTAGGTCAGTTTCTTGGGGTACTTGCTCTCTACACCATAGCAGAAAGTCAATGTTGAATCCGAAGAGAACACAGTCAACCGTGGATACACAGGGACAAGTCACTGGAGGAGAGGACCAGACATGAAGCTTCTCATCTAATGGTCACCACCAAAGGGTGAAAAACAAGCACCTCGTCTGCCTGAGCTCCGAGCACCCGGAACCCTGCCTTCCTATCAGGGTAGACGGCAACGCCTTCCTGGAGGGCGTGCCTCCTGACCAAGGGCTTCAGAGGGGCTCCGAGAAAGGACAGAAAGGACAGAAAGGAAGGCGGAAGTGCTTTGGTTTTCCAGAGACTTGAAGGTGCGTGGTTTTGCTGGAACATCTAGGATGGATGGCGGCTGCCAGTATGGAAAAGGCTAGAGAGGCTGAAGCTGGAGTGAGTTGGATGTGGTAAGCTCTGTTAGGGAGTTTGGGTCTTGGGTTTCCTCGTAAGGCATCCCTGGAGGGTCTTGTTAAGAAGTTCAAGCTGGCTACCAAGATCCACCCAGATCACTAAGGCATCTGGTATAGTTGTGACTGGTATGTGCCAAAGAAAGGAGATGGGAGTCCACGGAGCTTCACAGATCTCCTCTCAGCAGTCACCATGGTGATACCAGACGATGGGAGTTGCTCCAAAGAAGATTAAAGCGTTTAAGAACCATTATTAAAAATAAGGCTCGAAAAAAATTAGTTACTAGAAGTTTAAGGGTTCAAGGGTAGCCCAGAAATACATGAAAACCAGTCTAAAATTAGAGGGAGTGAACGGGGCATCATGGTATCTTATAAACAGTATGGATTTTGTTGTTGTTGCTGCTGTTTTCTGTTTTTTTTTTTTTTTTTTTTTTTTTTTTTTTTTTTTTTTTTTTTTTTTTAAATCTGTATAGTTGATTTTTTTGGTCCTGTAACCTAAGGGGACAGAACTTAGCCATGTGAACTAACCTAAGGGAACTTTGGGGTTAAGAAACTGTACCAGGTTTCCCTTCCTCTCCTTTCCTCCCCCTTCCTCCCCCTTCCTCCCCCTTCCTCCCCCTTCCTCCCCCTTCCTTCCCCTTCCTCCCTCTTCCTCCCCCTTCCTCTCCCTTCCTCTCCCTTCTTTCCCCTTCCTCCCTCTTCCTCCCCTTCCTCTCCCTTCCTTCCCCTTCCTCTCCCTTCTTTCCCCTTCCTCCCTCTTCCTCTCCCTCCTCCCCCCTTCCTCCATCTCCTCCTTCCCCCTCTTCTTCTTTCTCAGCTTCCTCTTCTTTTCTTTGACAGCTAGGAAGGCTCAAGCAGGATTTATAGTTTACGTTTACATATGAAGTATTCAGAACTTCTGGATCTTGTTTACATGAACCTAATTGTCAGCCACATCTTAAAGTTTTAATGGTCTCACAAAACAAAACAAAAAATGGAAAAAAAAAGTGTGTGTGTGTGTGTGTGTGTGTTAGAAATCTCAAAAGACAAAAGAAATCCAAAAGTAAAATTCTTCACATTCACCCAGATATCAGGTTTTATACAGTTTTAAAAGCCTTTTTTGTTCAGTTTCTTCATTTTTGAGACGGTGTCCTCTGTATCTCTTGCTGTCCTAGAACTCCCTCTGTAGATCATCAGGCTGGCCTCCAACTCAGAGACTCGCCTGCTTCTGCCTCCTGAGTGTTGAATGAAAGGCATGGACCATGCCTGGCTAGTATTTTCACTTAAATGCAAGATGACATTTATTCAGCAGTCTGCTCTCATGTATGGGGTCAAGCATCTGCGCATTTCCACTTCAGCACGCCCTTCTCCCATCTCTTACCAAGCTATTCAAATTCTCCAGTTCACCCCAAACCTTTCCATAACCACTCTGTCCCGGTCGATTACTAGATATGGAAGTTATGGTCCTCTGGCTCTTTTAACCCAGCAGAAACCATCAAAAGGGATGTAGTATTTTAGCTCAGCTTCCTTAGCTTGCTCAGCATGATGGGTCTGGGTTTGTTCCTAGCCCTGCAATCAAAACAAAACCGAGGCCAGACAAGATGGACGGGCTATGCCTTCAACCCCAGCAGTCAGAAGGCAGAGCTAAGTCTGGTTCACAGTGAGCTTCTGTTTCAAAAAAAAGAAAAAGAAAAAAAAAAGAAAAAGCCAGAAAGCAACAATTTTGCTTCTTCATTATGTTAAATTTCTACCCCGTTCCCTTTTATTTCCTGTAGTTAAAAAGATCTAAAGGCAGGTGGATCCAAACAAACTATTTCTGATGAGATTAAATAGCACCATCGTTCTCATTCGTACATAGGTATTCATGTGTAACTGAGAATAATTACTGTTGACCTTGTACGGCATCGATGTTGATGACACATTATCTCTGATGTTCTGTCTCTAGATAGGGTGGTGAGCAGCATCCACTGTTCCTGCCCGTCAATAGTCTTTATTTAGAAGGTGCTATGTAACCTTTCCTCCGATACGTGAACGAACGTCTGGTGATAGGGTACCACCAGCCAACACTGCACCCAGGTTCAGCTTGGTGAGTTTACAGGGAGTGCTTACAAGTGTGGGTGACCCAAAGGCAGCTGAGACAGGGAAGAGCCCACCCTACTTCCGTCTTCAGGAAAGCATAGTTGGAACTCCTTGGGGAAAGGAAGGGCCTTCTGACTCTTCTATCTTTCTAAGCTTCCAGGGCCTTGCAAATTCAGTTAGCTTCTTTTTCAAAGGTATTTTAAATAACCAGTCAGTGTGTGTGTGTGTGTGTGTGTGTGTGTGTATGTGTGTGTGTGTGTACGCGCGCGCGCGCGCGCGTGTGCACACACCCGTCAGTTCTCTTCTGTCACGGTGGGGATCGCAGGGATGGTATGCAAGAGATCACTTAGCTGGGGCTGGGAAGTTAAGTTCCTGCCTACTGAGCCATGTCACCACCCTTCGTTATCTGCTGAGGTGAGGAGGACTCTCCGGGATTTACGTCCGGAGCTGCGTTGGTGCCCATGCTAAGCACGTTGTCCAGCTCCTGCCAGCGCCCAAGCAGGTAGGGGACCAGCTTCCTCCCTTACCTAAGGAAACCGGAGACTCCGGCCGCTAGAGGGCCTTTTAGACACTCCTGCTGAACAGCAGAAGTTTGATCGCGTGGAAGCAGAAACAAAATACAATTCATTTCTTGAACAATCTTACAAAAAAGAAAGAAAGAAAGAAAGAAAGAAAGAAAGAAAAGAAACGGAAAGGCAGAAGAAGGGAAAAAGAAGCTTAAAAAACATAGTTTAATATATGCTATATGGCTTGAAACTAAAGTAATGTCATTTCTTGAAGAGACCTAAGAAAAGGAGACAATGCGGCTGCCCGGCTAGCTCAGTCGGTAGAGCATGGGACTCTTAATCCCAGGGTCGTGGGTTCGAGCCCCACGTTGGGCGGTTTAGTTTTCGATTTTCCAGGTCTCTACAATACCTTCTGTTAAACCGAGTAGTTCATAGTTAACAATCTAATACCAAAAGAACCACAAAGATGAAGCCAGTATCTTGCTAGTTTGTTCCAGTTGGTAAAGGTGCTTGTAAAGACAGAATTGACTCCTTCAAGTTACTTCAACCACACCACAAACCCACATTAGTAGCAGCCCCTACACAGTGAGGTTTGTTTGAGAAACAGCAGGCTATTTATTTTTCAATGTTCTATTTTAAGGGCAGCCTCAAGTGAAAAGTTGGGAAATAATGTGATATGAAAATTTATGAAATCGTAGAGTTCACAAACACTGCGGGAGTGATCTTTAGGTTTTTTTTTTTTTTTTTTAACTTATTGCTATGTGTGGTGTTGAAGGTTAGTTCATTTAAAATGATAAGATTGCATTGGCTATGCGAAATCGGGAACCCAGCGTTTGGACTTGAAAAACAAAACAAAACAAACTTCCCTACTCCTTTTATTAAAGTTGGTGATTGAAATTGCAGGGTTTTTTTGGATTTTGTCCTTTTATAGTTCTCTTTCTTCACAGGTTTTCTCCCAAAACAACTCACATAGAGTGAAATTTTGCTTTTATATTGACAATTCAAAGTTCTTAAATATTTTCAATCATTCTTCAGCAATTCTTCTTCTTTTTTGTTTCTGTTTTTTACTTTTTGGACACATGATTTCTCTGTGTAGTTCTAGCAGTCCTAGAACCTGGAACTCACTTCATAGACCAGGCTGACCTGGAAATCACAAAGATCTGCCTGCCTCTGTGGTGCTGGGATTAAAGGCTTGGGCCACCACTGCCACAGGGCTGCCTCATCAAGGAATTCTGAAATGTCCTCCACAATTACCGTAAATCCTGATCATCAATTCAAAGTACACGTTCAGACTTTGGAAGACAAAACATGGATGATTCTGCCATCAGCAAGCTGGGTGTCACAAAAGAAACAAAACAAGAAAGGGAGGGGGCGGGGAGGGAAGAACAAAGGAGGCTGAAGAAGAAAAGAGAGTGGGAGGGAGGGGTTTGAGGGAGGATCCTCAAAGGCTCAGTCTCTAGGTGTTATGCAGAGGGACGGAGTTTTTCTAGGACCACAAAGAGGCAACTGTAAACTGATCAAAATCTGAGCGAACACCATACATCTATTTAATACAGATCAGTGTAGTGGGGAGAAGTGTATGTTCACCCTGCCTACCCCCATTTCTACATCAAAGTCCTAATCCCCACTATCTCAGAAAGTAGTTTTATTTAGAATCAATGTGGATGAATGTAGCTTGTCGGGATGAAGTCAGGGCAGGCCTCTAATCCGGTAAGACTACTGGCCTCATCACAAAGGAGAAATCTGGACAAAGACATCTATTTGGACCAATGGAAAGAGATTCAGTCAGAGAATGAAGCATTGTTTCTGTGGCTTAAGGCACACCAGATACTGTCAGCAAACAGGCTGGGGAGAGGAATGGGATGGAATCTTCATCAGTATCTTCAGAACACCCCTACCAACATTTCATTCCAGCCCTTAAATTGGGAAGTAACCGGTGCCTACTTAGCTTCTGTTTTGTTCTGTCTGTGGCAGCAGATGAGTGTAACCTGCATTCTAGCTGACTTCAGCTTCTTGTGTTATGCAGCATCTCATAGACAAAGTACAGAAACTGGTGGCTCTAAATGAGCACAAGGAGGGAGAGCAGCCAGGCTACAGGTTCCCCAGAACCAACACTGCTTTTTAAGAATGTATGCTTCTTTGTGTCTCTTGCTACAGCATCTAAAGCCACTCCGCCCGTCCCCCCTTACAAACCGATCGCTTCCAAGCCCATGTGCAGTTGGACAAAGTGGGAACTAGGTCCTGCGCCCCTGGGTCCGTCATCACAGACCTCACTGCTGTGTGTTCTGTAAGTTGTCATAGCCTCACTCCACCCACCCAGAATGAACGATCAAACTCAGCCTAATCCAAAACTGGTTCACAGTTTAGGACCTGGGACACTAAAACAAACAGGAAGTGTGGAACAGCCCAGAGCCTAGACCCCCTAACAGAAAAAGCCAGTCTGAGCAGTTCAGCAGGTTCCTGATCAGGTTACAGAGAGGCCACACCTTTGAGGCCCACAGCCTGCTCAGCCACTGGGCAAAGGCTAAGCTTTTGAGAAGCAACACTTGTAGGATCTTAATCTTTCCTTACTCTTGGCTGATGACTTTTGAACTAGTGATTTATTGCATGTTTTGTTTTTCCACGGATCTTATGTTTAAAGATTGCATTGCTTAGTTGTCTATATGTCAAACATTTTAAGAAGATTTGTTAATTCTCTGTGATTCGGTTTCAATTGTTAAATAAATGGCAAGGGGAAAAAATACATCTTTAAAAAATGTTATTTTAGAGATGGTCTCATTGTACTGCCTGAGCTGGTCCACCTCGGCTTCCTGAGCTCTCCCAGACAGAAACATCTTAATCAAATTAAGCGTCTGGCCTTACAAGGGAAAATTTCCCGAACAGAACACCAGTGGCTATGCTCTAAGATCAAGAAACGACAAACGGGACCTCATGAAATTGCAAAGTTTCTGTAAGGCTAAGGACACTGTCAAGAAGACAAAATGCAGACAGACTGGGAAAAGATCTTTACCAATTCTACATGTGATAGAGGGCTAGTATCCAATATACACAAAGAACTCAAGAAATTAGACTCCAGAGAATCAAACAATCCTATTTAAGAAAAGGGTACAGAATTTTTTAAATTTTACCAAACAAAGAATTCTTAACTGAGGAATATTGAATGGCTGAGAAGTACCTAAAGAAATGCTCAACATCCCTAGTCATCAGGGAAATGCAAATCAAAACAACCCTGAGATTCCACCTCACACCAGTCAGAATGGCTAAGATCAAAAACTCAGATGACAGCTGATGCTGGTGAAGATGTGGAGAAAGAGGAACACTCCTCCACTGTTGGTGGGGTTGTAAGCTGGTACTGATTTCCACTCTGGAAATCAGTCTAGCTGTTTCTCAAAAAATTGGACCTGAAGACCCAGCTATTCCACTCCCAGGCATATACCCCAAAGATGCTCCAACATATAACAAGGACACATGCTCCACCATGCTTATAGCAGCCTTATTTATAATAACCAGAAGCTGGAAAAAACCCAGATGTCCTTCAACAGAGGAATGGATACAGAAAGTGTGGTACATTTACGTAGTGGAGTACTACTCAGCTATTAGAAACAATGACTTTATGAAATTCCTAGGCAAATGGATGAAACTAGAGACTATCATCCTGAGTAAAGTAACCCAGTCACAAAAGAACACTCACTGATAATCAGATACTAGCCCAAAAAGCTCGGAATACCCAAGAAACAATTCCAGACTTTATGAAGCTTAAAAAGAAGGAAGGCAAAAATGTGGATGCCTCAGTCCTTCTTAGAAGGGAGAATAAAACACTCACAGGAGGAAATACAAGGTCAAATAGAGAAGCAGGGGTTGAAAAAAAGATCATTCAGAGGCTGCCTCACCTTGGGATCCACCCCATATGAAGCCTCCAAACCCAAACACTATTGCTGATCCAAGAAGTACTTATTGGCAGGAACCAGACAGGGATGCCTCCTCAGGGGCTCTGCCAGAGTCATACAGATACAGCTGAGCATGCTTGCAGCTAACCATCGGACTGAACATGGGGACCCCAATGAAGGTGCTAAAGAAAGAACTGAAGGAGCTGGAATGGGTTGCAACCTCATGGGAAGAACAACATTATCAACCAACCAAACCCTCCACAACTCCCATGGACTAAAACACCAACCACTGAGCACACATTGAGAGACCTATGGCTCCAGTTGCATATGTAGCAGAGGATGGCAGTGTCTGGCATCAATGTGAGAAGAGGTGTTCGGTCCAGCGAGGGCATGTTTTCCCAATGTAGGGGAATGCCAAGGCAATGGGGTGGAGAGGGTGATTTGGAGGGAATGCACCTTCATGGAGACAAGTGGAGGGGGAGGGGAATGGGAACAGGGTAGGGGAAGGGGATAACATTTCAAATGTAAGTACAGAGAGTATATAATTATAAAAAAAGACATAAACAAAAAAATCTGGCCTTTATTTAAATGCTGATTTAATACATATGAGGAAATCAGAAAATCTGAACATCCATTAAATACCTAAAAGACTTAAAGGAAATGTTCCTTATGTGTGGAAGGGGCTTTTAGAGAATTATATTTAATTGTATAGAATAAAATATAGACATGTTATCTGCAATTTGTGTATAAAAATCTTCATGGAGGAAGGATGAAGAAACCCGACTGGGTGCACGTTGATAACACGTTAGTAACAGTGGACAGACACTAAGTAGTGGAGACGCTATGGCTCTTCATGAGTCCAGTGTGCTTCTATTTTGTGGGGACAGGGTGATGCTAGGGATTGAAACCAGGGCTTAGTACACACTACCCACCCTCACCTTCTTAAGATTTCTTTTAAGACAGGGTCTCAGTGGAGCGCTGGCTGGCCTGGAAATCGCTATATAGAATATAGATCAGACTATATCAGTGTCTTAATTGCTTTTCTGTCGCTGTGACAAAACATCATGACCAAGGCAACTTACAAGAGAAAGTGTTTAATTGGCCCATAGTTTCAGAGGGATAGAGTCCATGATGGGGGCGCCAAGGCACCTAGACAGGATCAGCTGAGAGCTCACACTGTGATCTAGAGGTAAGATGCTGATGGAATGGTGTGGGTCTTTTTGAAACCTCAAAGCCTGTCCCCAGTGGTTTGCCTCCTCTCACAGGGCCACACCTCCCAAACAGTTCCAACAAGTGGGGGCCAAGTATTCAAACATAAGAAGCCACGGGAGGTGTTCTTAATCAAGTCACCACAACCAGGTCCATACTTTGACCAGCAATGCTTCGCGCCTATCTATTTAAAATGTTTGTCACATTTTTAAGTTTGTGTATGTGTTGTGTGCCTGCCTCAAAAGAGGAAGGGATGAAGGAGGAGGAGGAAGGGGAGAGAAAGAGAGAGAATGCCACGGTAGCCTGCAGTTGGCCAACTTTTGGGAACAGGCCCTCTTCTTCCACGATATAGGTTCCAGGGATCAACCTCAGTTATCAGGCTTGGCACTGAGTGCTTTTTTGCCCACTTAGCTATCTCTCCGGCCCAAGTACACTACGTATGTCACTTTTTCCTCTGCATAAACCAAAACCTCATGTCAGAATCCTGAAGATAAACTGGAAGGGGATGTCACTGAACCTCTTCATTGGTTCCTTCCCCAGTGTGGCTACAGTGAAAAAAAAAAAAAAAGACTTTTCTCTGCGTTTCCTTGCTACGTGTTTGTTAAGCTGACCTATCCGGGACAGGCTGTACCTGGCTTGTTCCGGCCGCTGGGGCCCTTAGCTCCGACACTAACACCTCCAGCATCACCCCTGATATTCAGAAACGGAAAGAGTTTTACTTCTTTAGTGCCCAGGACAATCAGGCACTGTGGTGTTCTCAAGGAACACAATGAGAAGCATGTATGTGTATGTCAAAGTGGGGCATTGGGCACGGTGGCATGTGGCTATGCTCCTATAATTCAGCAAATGGAAGCAGGAAAATAATCCTTGCTGATGTAGTGAGTTTGTTACCAGTCTAGAAACATGAGACCCTGTCTCAGAAATAAGGGTTAGGGAGACAGCTTAATGCAGCTTGCCTAAGGGGTTGAAAAATGGAGGAAGGAAGACCTCAAACTTAGATAGTATGCAAAAACAAAGACTGTTTATTTTGTAGCAACATCTAGCTTGTGGGGGTCAACTATTTTCTCAAATGGTGACCCCAGACAAAGACACATAGGCCTTTTTATAGGGAACTAGGGGAAACTCTTTAGAAGAATTAGGTAATCTAAAATGTCATTGGTGGGTGTGGCGGGGAGGGAGGTGTCACAGGTGGTCAGTGGTCTGCATTTCTATGTCATGAATGGTTAACCGTATAGTGAAATAGGGCTGCCCAGCACAGATGGCCCATTCTGGTATATTTTTCTATTTTTGTGGTTGTCCCCAGGCTGTTTTTTGGGAGGGAATTTTATGATCTTGTTCTGGATTTTATGGTCTGTTCCTAGAGTTGATGTCTTATGACCTCGTTTCTGGCACTTATAGTCTATTCTTGAAGCTCGTGCTTTATGGCCTTTTTTGAAATCAGGCCTGGTCCTTAAAATGGAGACAAATGGGGTCCATAAAGGGAGACAGACTGGGACTTATATTGTCCTTTCACTTGATGACCGCAGTTCAAATCCACAGAACCCATACAAAGCAGGAGGTAGGAAAAGTTTCTGAAGTCCCAACATTCCCATAGTAAGACTTTGACCTTTGGCTTCTCTACTCTTCTGTAAGTGGCCTTCATGTGCTCCTACTTACACATATAACACAATACAAATACACATTTAAAAAGATGGATAAATACATAAATAAAAGTCACACCAGTCATTCAAAACATCTTAGGTTCTACATACTTAGAATGTGGTGTTAGAACAGGGTGTGTGTATGTGTGTGTGTGTTTGTGTGTGTGTGTGTGTATGTGTGTGTATGTATTGTATTGTATTGTGTGTGTGTATCATATTGTATTGTGTGTGTGTTGTATTTATGACACAGGATCCTCCTCCAGTCCTGGTGGCAGTCAGTAAAGCCAGTGAGCTCGTTTCATATAGTGTTTTCTGGTATACAAAATAAAAAGTATAAGGGTATAAACAAAAATAATTTTATAAAAATAAAACTATCGGGGCAGGAGAGATGGCTCAATGATTAAGAGCACTGATTGCTCTTTCAGAGGTCTTGAGTTCAATTCCCAGCAACAACCACATGGTAGCTCACAACCATCTATAATGAAATCTGATGCTCTCTTTTGGTGTGTCTGAAGAAAGCGACAGTACTCATATACATAAAATAAATAAATCTTTAAAATAGCCACAAGACATTAAAAATAAAACTATCAAATACTTAAAGATGTGGTAGGTGCATGCTTTGTCATTCATCTATTAAATAACAGGATCTAGGTCAGGTATAATGAGTAAAAATTTTTCAGTATCCATCCTATTCGTAACTATGTGAATATGTGTGTGCCCACACATGTGAATGCAGATGCCCTCAGAAGCTAGAGGCATCAGATCCTCCTGGAGTTGTGGTTACAGGTAGTTAAGAACTGTCTCACAACAGCTGGGAACATTACTTGAAGCCTTTGTAACAGCAGAACATGTTCTTAACTACTGAGTCATCTCTCTAGCCCCAAGCACAGTAATTTCAAAGTAGTGATGAATGTAAATTATATTTCTGAGATATATGTAAGAACTATTACGTGATAAGAAAGCAGATTTGCTTTTCTTTCTCTCTCTCTTGCCTCTCTTCTCTTCTCCCTCTCTCCCTTTCTCTCCAGTTCCTTGGTGATTTCCCTGGCTTTGGTCCACTTTGACTGGTGATGAAGTCCTAGGTGTTGCTAATTAGCATGGCTGCCATCTTAGTTTATTTTTATGCTTTAAAGTAATAGTATTTGTTTTATTAACAGTTTATTATGTTTACTTGTTGTTATGTATGGGCACTGGTGCAGTGTGTGTGTGTGTGTGTGTGTGTGTGTGTGTGTGTGTGTGTTTTATTAAAAGTCAACTCTTTTCTTCTACCATGTGGAACCTGAGACTAGAACTCCGGTCCTCGGGCTTGCTGGCAAGACTCTACCCTCTGGACCATCTCACTGACCCTATCTTTGTTTCTTTGTTTGTTTATAACTTTGTGAATGAGTGTTTTGCCCTTATGTGTGTTTGTGTGACACTTTAATCCTGGTGCCATGGAGACCCAAAGAGGACATTAGATCCCCCGATACTGGAGTTGCAGACAGTTGTGAACTGCTTTGTGGGTTCTGGGAATTGAACCCAGGTCCTCTACAAGAGCAAGTAGGTTTTTTAAACTGCTGGCTCATCTCTCCAGCCCCACTATCTTCATTATAAAGGAAGCACTACGTCTTCACTTGAGTATGGAGAAAACACTTGTGCTCATGGGCTTCCATACCAAGCTCTTCTGATCTAATTTTAAAGTGGTACAACAAATAAGACTCTTGTTTTGCAGTCCTGGAGACTTGGGTTCCAGTGCAGAATTCACAGAAGATGAGAGGAGAGAACCAATTCCACCTAGCTGCCCTCTGATTCGCACATGGGCTGGGGCACTTGTGCCGATACAGACACCATTTTTAAAAATTGGGAGGGGCATGCACAGCTGGAACTGGCTGGAGTCACCGTGAGCTGCCATGTGAATGATAGGAATTGAACCCAGGTCCTTAACTAGTGCGCTGAATCGATTAGCCGTCCCTTCAGTCCTTGTGATAAAATCGTTTTAAAAGTAAACAGAGGAAACTTTTCACAAAGTAATTTACACCAGAAGCCAGGTTTGGTGGTGCACACCTCTAATGTCAGAACTTGGGAAGCAGAGGCAGGTAAATGTTTGAATTTTGGCTAGCCTGGTATACAGACCTAGTTCCAGGACAGCTAGGGCTACTACACGAGAGAAACTGAGTCTGGGCAAAAAAAAATTAGAGACAGAATCTCAGGAGGTAGAGTTTGTTGAATTCTTGGTCAGCCCAGTCTACATGGTCAGTTCCAGGCAAGCCAGGGTTTTATATATATAGTAAGACTCTGTCTAAAAGAGAAAAGGCTTGGGCACAAAGCTTTCCCTAGGATAGTTCCGTAGCTGCAAACTGTGGAAGGGCATCAAATATCAGGACAACTATTTTCGGACTTAGCTCCAGGTCAACAGCTCTAAGCCTTTGCGTGCAATTTATGTATGTCTGTGGATACGGTGGTACGTTGTTATCTCGCAGCAGAGGACACTAAGGAGTTTTTGAGCATAGGAACAATGTGAAGAAAGCTTTTGTTGCTTTTGCTTTGTTTTTACAGATTGAGTATACATCTAATACTACCTCAAAGAAATAAGATGGCAAAAAATGGTACTGAGAGGTTAAATATGGAACCCTGACTTTGGTAGCAATTCAGGTTTGCCTCCTGAGAGGAGTGAGACCAAGTTCTTCAGAAGCTGCGGTCTACAAATGGTCCTGAGAATCCCCTCCCCCCCAAACAGGGCTTGGCTTTCTAAGCACTCAAGTTTCTGGAGCGGACCACCTTCCCACTAGCCTCTGGCTTAATTTCTGGCTTCCAAAGCTGTCCTAGGCCGTCCTGGTGATGCCCTGGAACTCGGGCTGCAGAGACAGCCCTGTCCTCAAGCCGCTTCAACACCTCGCCACATCTACGGGGCCTCGTTTCATAGCTAATAAGCATCTGCCCTTTTCTATCCTTTCATCGCCAGCTAGTGATTTACTTATATCTTCCTCCTTGTCACCAACAGAACTCAAAATCAAATCTGGATTTTAACAAACCTCTGGAGTCTGGATACTCAGGGGACTGGGGTTGCGGGGGGAGGGGAAATCGCGGGCGCGGGGCGGGGGAGGAGGGGTGACTCCCGCTCCCCTCCCCCCACCCTTTCGCGTCAGCCGCGGCCGAACTACCAATCCCGGCGTGCCTTGCGGGCGGCACGGGCGCAGGCTTGTGTGCGCGGCGGGTAGCCGTTGGCTGAGGCGGCGGCTGCGCGGGTCGCCGTGCTGTGAGGTCAGACGGCGCTGGCAAATCGCGCCCAGGATGTAGAGCTGGCTGTTCCCGACGGCGCGTCTGACGCTAAATTGGGTGGGGTAGAGAGTAGGGGGCGGTAGTCGGGGGTGGTGGGAGAAGGAGGAGGCGGCGAATCACTTATAAATGGCGCCCAAGCAGGACCCGAAGCCTAAATTCCAGGAGGGTGAGTGTGCAGCCTTGGGAAAAGGCACCTAACGGTGCAGCGGAGGGAGGCTGACTCGGGGCAGTTGAGGTTTGGGGGTCGGGGTCGGCGTGGCTCGCGGCCTGGGGAAACTGCAGGCCTTGCTTTGTTGGGGGTGGGAAGGCGCATTGCAGAGGGTAATTTCAGTGCGTCAACTGGCGACCGTGCTTCGTGGCGCGAAAGCGAGCCTCGGGCATAGGCAGAGCCTCGTCGCTTGTTTGTTTTTCTACTAGCGGAGAAAGTCTATTGTAGGGAGGTGCCCGGCGGGCGAGCGATGGCGACGGTTAGGAAGTGATGTGGCGTGGGGGAGGGGAGCAGCGACAGCCCATCCCCGCGCCTAATTCTCAGCCGCAGGCCGCGCGGGCGACTGTGGGCTGAAGGTTCGAGGCCGTTGGACAAACTGGCCATCTCAGCGTTCGGTGGAGTTCAACTGTCGGAGGGCTGGGGGGTGGGCTGTGCGCCCGGCGGCGGGAGAACTGCGTTGTAAAATGGCCGTGGCAAGATGGCCGCGCCATCATGGCTGCCGGCGTCGCGCAGTTTTGGGCCCGATGGAGCGCCCCCTGGCATGGAGATCAAGAGCAGAGGAGTTCCTTGCCTCTGAGTGATGGTGATGGGTGGGGACAGAAAAACAAAAAAACAAAAAAAAAAAAAAAAAAAAAAAAGACAAACAAAAAAACTGGAGCCGCCCGAGCGAGTTTGCAAGCTTGCTGTTGCCTGAGGGTATGGCTTTGCTGGTTTTTGGAGCGGTGCACCAGGGCCCTTTAAGTACTCTGGTCTACGAGAGGGTTACTCGTGAAAAGTTTTCAGTTCCTCCGTTGGGCGTTTCCATTTAGAGGCCCTTGGACTCGTCATTTTTAAATACAGTAGTTGCTTTACTGGTTGTAGTAGTATTAGATTAATGGCTATTTGAAAGCTAGCGCTTTGAGAAGTGTTTCTGATCAACGGTACTTCCAGTGGAAAGCAGTTACTCAGTTCTGACAACTCATCTGCCGAGGTCGTTTACTGGTATACTAAAGGGAGTAAAACTGTAAGCATAAAGAGGAACACTTTAAACTTTTTAAAAATATTTTATGTATATGAGTACACTGCTGCTGTCTTCAGACACACTAGAAGAGGGAGTTGGATTCCATTACAGATGATTGTGAGCCACCATGTGGTTGCTGGGAATTGAACTCAGGACCTCTGGAAGAGCAGTCAGTCCTCTTAACCGCTGAGCCATCTCTCCAGCCCCCACTTTAAACTTTTTACTTCTAGCTACGGCTGTATGTACTTGTTTTCATACGTGCTGGGGCCAGGCGCTTGCATAACTCCTGTTTTAGGATGTTTAACCATTAACTTGCCAGACTTTAAAATGTCCCAAGCTCCATCAAGTCGAAACGTTTTAAGTAATCGATAGACATAAGGGTATTCAAGAAGTATTTTGGTATGACTTCTTAATGTTTTTCTCCCACTTTGAGAAGCTGTGACCTTTTATTGTTTTGCTAGGTGTTTCTGAGACAGCTTTTTTTTTTGAGGCAAGTCTTGGTATATAGAGCCCCTGCTACTATATTGATCTTCCTGTCTCAGTCTTCAGAGTGCTGCAGTTAAATCTTGTTTGCTGTATCCTATAAATTTTCTCAATATTATATAATTATGATGATACTTAAAATAGTTTTGCGGGACTGGAGAGACCAAGTACTTCCCAAGACAAGCATGAGGACGTGAGTTTACCTAGCAAGCAAGTTTTAAAAGCTTGTTTACTTCCGCATGTGGTATTTACTTCCGGATGTGGTGGTTCACACGTTAATCAAACACTCTCTGGGATCTCTGGGTTTGTTGACGTCCTAGACTACTTGGAGTTTTTCAGGACATCCCGGAACTAGACTGAGAAACTGTTTTGTGTGTATGGGGGAGGGCGTTGCTCTCCACCCAGCAGGTGTTGAAGGGGTGGAGACCTGCACAGGTGGATGGAGCTCTATAGCTCATTGGCCAGCCAACCTACTAATGGCTGAATTACAGTGAGATCTCAAAAAATAGTGTGAAGAATTAGCAACCGTGGAAGACACTGAGCTGGCTGGCCCTCGCTTGTAGAAAGATGGTGTATACTGTAGTTTTGCTAACTTTACTAAACAGTTGGTGGTTCCCTGTGTAATTCGATGTTTTGTGTATCAAAGCATGCCAAGAGGCCCACAGGCTTCTCCAGGCTTTCAGAGCATAAAAAGCTTAATCCTTGGTTGATGTTAGAAACTAGAAATCAAGAATGATTGTTTTCTAAAGGAGACGGTGCTAAAGAGGTGGATAAAGGCAAACCAGAAAGATGGTGCTGGTGTAGAAAGCTTGGTAAATGTGTGTTCAGCTGTGGATTTCAGATGTAGCTCGGTGTGACACCTAAAATTCTGTTAAGTGTTAGAGAAACAGAGGCAGGAGGCTGACGAGCCAGGGGTTACATAAGATGCCGCTGTCTCAGAAAACAAAATTAAACCAAAATCCAAGCTAAAATATATGGCTATTTTTTAAAAATTGTATAAAAGATATGTTTGGATCCCATCTTGGTTGATTCCTGGGGCCCACATGGTGAAGGTAAAGACTTGTCTCTCATAAGTTGTCATCTGACCTGAGCTGTATTTACAGTGGTTTGTATATATAGTTACTCCCTTCCCCACAGTAGATAAAAACTCAGAGAACATCAAGGAAGAAAACAGTGTTGATGGGATTATTTTGAAATCTTGGTAGAATTTTGATAGTGAAAGGTGGTAAATTTGTGTGTGTGTGTGTGTGTGTGTGTGTGTGTACATATGTGTGTATGAATATCCTCGGAAGGAAGGCATTGGATTTCCAAGGACTGGGGCTGGTTCAGGGCAAGATTTTTGTCTAGAGTGGATATGAGGGTGGAGAACTGCCTTTGTGATTTGTCCTTTCCACGTGTTAAACTGCTCCATCAGTTATCTGTGTGTGTAAGTTTTCATTATTTAGGGAGCCTTACTTAGTGTAGCTTTTAGTTGAAGCAGCCAATTTTAAAAAGGTATATTTCAGAGTAGTTTAAAAGATACCTGGAGTGAAATCAGTAATCAGAGATCTGATCTCGGTGCTTCTGTTTAATAAAATGTTTTACCCATTTATATGGATCTTACCTCTGGACTGTTGGAAAAGAAAGTCTGGTCAGTTAGCCATCTTTATTCAAGGTGGGCATAGGTTTAGTAATACTTAAAACAGTTAAGTGGTACAAGATTTTATAGAACCTTGATGTTAAAGTTACTGGACCTTATTCTAGAAGTCTTAACAATAGAGGTCTCTGGTGAAGCTTAGGAAAAAATAATAGTTTCAAAACCACTCCATGGGCTAATGATGAGTTTGAAGAATGCTTCCATAGAAGGCACAAATTATTGGATTCGGCATCATTAGATACGAAGGTAGGCCTATAATCCCAGGACTGCTTTCACATGTTTAGTCTATGTTCCATGGGTAGTGGACAACATGTTTCTGCTGTCTGGATTCTGCTTTGTGACACTCACAAGGTGTTGGCACACTTTACTGCTTAATGGGAACAGTACAAATACAGTATAAGTTCAGAAAAGGATTCAAACATTTGATTGCCTATGTGTCCCTTATTAATGTAAAATACTTAGCACACAACAGAGCCAGCAAATAGATGCTTAAAGGGCCACATTTAAGAGTGAGGGAAGGGTCTCACCATGTAGCCTTGGCTGGGCTATGTAGAACAGACTGGCCTTGAGATCTGCCAGCCTCTGCCTCCCAGGTGCTAGGATTAAAGTTGTGTGCCACCATGGCAGGCCCATAATATATATTTTACAGTATACTTTTATTAAAAAGATTAATTTATTATATATAAGTACAGTGTAGCTGTCTTAAGACACACCAGAAGAGGGCATCAGATTCCATAACAGATGGTTGTGAGCTACCATGTGGTTGCTGGGATTTGAACTCGGGACCTATGGAAGTGCAGTCAATGCTCTTAACCACTGAGCCATCTAGATCTCCAGCCCTATAATAAGTTTTATAATGTGGTAGTTTTTTAGCATAAGACTAGTAGATTAAATTTTATAGTCATATACCTGACCCTGTTGGATACTTCTGTTACTTGAGATGTATAAAAAGCAAGTGGACTAAAAATAATGTGTTGAGATAAACTATCATTATGTGGGATCGAAGAGTCCAGAAATCAACAGCCCAGTTTGCTTGGTGAGCACAGATGGCTTCAAGTCTCAACTTTAGCCAGATTATATTTGAATTTGCAAGTGCTTATGACCAGGTTCTCAGGGTTAGCATTGTTGCTCATTGAAACAGCCTCGGTTTCAGAATACTGAGGAATAAACAAACATAGGTAGGATAACTTAACAAAATAAAAACCACTGGTCATTCCATTTCTTGTGTATGCAACTAGAAATTTAAATGTGTAGAGTATTCATTAAAAGGAAGTGGAGGTCAGTCAAATGACTAAACTTAAGATACTTGGAGAATAACATTTTAAAGTTCTGTCTCCAGATAATTAGAACAAGTGAACTAGCTAAACATTATCCCATAGGTGACTGCAGCAAAATTTATTAGGTGATTAAGTAGAAATTTAAGTTGATTGTTGTTGATTTTGGATATTAAGGATGTGATATAGTTTGTTCTGAAGTGTTCATGTATAGTCTTAACCTGTTTTTCCTACTTTTGCTGGGATTATTATCTAGTGTGGATAATAATCTTGGAGTCACATCTTTCTGTACAGCAAAGGACTCATAATTAACCTGGCCTTTCCTCTTTTTTCAGGTGAGCGAGTGCTGTGCTTTCATGGGCCTCTTCTTTATGAAGCAAAGGTATGGAACCTGCTTTCTTTTGGGAAGGTGGCCAAAAATGTTGGTTAGATCAGACTTAATGTCAAATTACAGTATTTTCTTACTTGATATGTAAAAGGTATTTTATTTTTTATAGGTTTATATATCTCCCCATCTCATTTTGAGTTTGTTACTGCTTGCTTGGTGGTAGAGACTTTTCTAAACTTCACAAAAGCCTTTTGGTTAGAAGTAGCATTTAAGTAATAGGTAAAGGTGTTTGTTGGTATAACAAATAGCATTTTATAGTTAATAATATTGTATGTTTGTAAGCACTTAAACAGGTAGGTTTGTGCCATCTCACAAATGAAGGTTAAATGACAACCTCGAACGCCAGTCTCCTCTGTCTTTGAAACCATCTCTTTTTGTCCTTATATATGTCTGATCTTCAGATTTCCTGCAATTTTAATCAATTTCCATCTCAGTGTAGGAACAGCAGGATTATAGTGAGTTTGGGGGAATCTACTTGCATGTCAAGCACTGTTATCTACTGAGCCATTTCCTCAGTGAGTGAGCTTGTCTCTATGTCCGTCTGGTTTTCAGACTTGAGTTTTACACTTGCTCAAGCTGGCCTTGAACTAACAGCAATCTTTAACCACTCATGCTAAGGTCCCAGGGATAGTTGTCATACGAATTTAATTTCCTGTTTAATTTGAATGGTAAAGTTAGAATCCTGAGTAAACAAAGCTCCTTTTTTCTGTTGCATCATGTGATCCTCTTTGATAAAAACTTAAAATTTAGCCAGAGATTCCTGGTAGTCAAGAGGTGGGTAGCTCACACCTATAGTCTCAACACTCAGGCAGGGGCGAGTGGATTATCTGAATTCCAGCCTGGTCTATAGAGCGAGTTACTGGACAGCCATGACTATTAAGAAGAAACCCTATCTCAAAAAACAAAACAAATCCCAGAAAATGCATTTATTTTTATTCAATATGTTTGTAGCACTCAGGATAAAAAGCCCAGGGCTTTGTAATGCTTGGAAGAGGGCTACCACTGCAGTTGAATCCATATAGATGCCCAGTACAACAAACATTTTACAGTCTAAAATTATTTTTTACTATTTTATTTCTGGTAACTTGGTAGAATTTAGGTTGGGGTATCATTCTAGTACTTGAACCTGGATTTAAGCACTGCAGCAATTTGTCTATCACTGAACTATCCCTATGACTGAAAATTAAAAGCTTCTCTAGCCATTTGTTTTTTAAGACGGGATCTTGCTATAGAGCTCAGATTGTTCTTCAGTAGGTAGGTAGTTCAGACTTAATCATATCCTGCCTGCCTAAGGATTGGATTTACAGGCATTTAAAAAAAAATTTAAAACATTTCTATGCCAAGTGCTCATTTTGTAGCCATAGTCCTGGAACACGCATTCTTTAGACCAAGGTGTCTTGAACTTGCAGGATGACTGCCTCTACCTCCTCAGGGCTGGGATTAATTTTAAAGGTGTGCCTAGCCAGGCATTTAAGAAAACACGAAGGCTACTAGATACTCAGGCAACTTAGTGAGATCAAAAAAAAAAAAAAAAAAAAAAAAAAAAATCTCACAAGAGTAGTTAAGCAAGGCAGGAGACAAAGCTCTGGCAAAGCGGTTTCCATGAATGAAGTTTTCATGGGCTAGTCCTTAGAACAGAAAGCAAAAGCTCAGTATCTATTTTTCTCTCCCTCACCCCTTCTCCTCCCACCTCTCTGTCTTCTCTCTCCCTTTCCTTCCTCCTTCCCCCCTCTCTCTTACACTCTATACATATTTATATATAAATATACAAAACATAATATTTAGAAGCAATTTCTAGCAATTTTACAATTGTATAAAATACTAAAAATGATGTTCACTTGTATTTTGAATGTATAGATACTTGTTTATAACTGAGTCCTTTTGATGATCTTGTATGGTTTCCATTGTTGTATAAACTTTCAGCAATCATCTGAACTGGCTGTTTTTCTTTAGCAGCAAAATACTCCAGTGAACATTTTTTTAAAATGATTGGAGAAACTGTTGTTTGGTTTGCCTATAGTGAACACCCTTAAGTCCAGTCAGATAATCATCACTTGTCATGGTGACTTTCCTTTAATTTGTTTTGCTTAGCTACATTTAAGACTACTTTAAAAACTAATTTTAAAAAATCAGCATAGTGTCATTTATAGACTTGAGAATTTTTTTGAGATTTTTTAAAATTTTCTTTTTTTTTAAAGATTTATTATATATAAGCACACTGTCTTAAAACACATCAGAAGAGGGCATCAGATCTCATTACAGATGGTTGTGTTTTACCATGTGGTTGCTGGGATTTGAACTCAGGAGCTCTGGAAGAGCAGTCAGTGAGTGCTCTTAACCACTGAGACATCTCTAGCCCCTCAATGTAGTTCTCAACTGGAGTTTGCAAAACAAAAATAGCTTTCATTTCTTGATCTTGGATAGCAGATCTAGCCTGTTGATTTATAGTAACCTCTTATTAAATCTATTTATTTCTAAATTGCAGTTTTGTAATTTTATACAGAAAGGTGTTCTCAGCACTAGATTTTAAAATCAAACTGGCTAACAACTCTCAGTTCTCAAAGGTGCTCTGAAAGTTTTACACTATCAAGTAGTTGAAACTAACATTAATTCTCCATAGTAAAAAGAACACATCTGTCATTAGGATGCAAATTTGCTTGTCTAAGAGGTAAGATTATATGTATACTAAAGACTTATTCTTTTTTATTTTAGTGTGTAAAGGTTGCCATAAAAGACAAACAAGTGAAGTACTTTATCCATTACAGTGGTTGGAATAAAAAGTGAGTATTAAATTTTTAAAAGAATTTTGTCTACTCTTGTAACATAAGTTGAAGCAAGAATGAGTCATTTTTAGTATGATGAAAACTATCAGGGAGACCTAAGCCATTTTATAGTACTTGATTCTTGGCAATATTTTTTCTTCACTTTGTAGTATCCAGGGGTTATTTATACCTGACCAACTATCTTGGTTAAATTATGAGTGGATGCATGTTTTAGGATAGTATGAATTTTTTGGCCTGAGCAAATGACTTATGACTTATGTTTTCTCATACACAGTTAAACTCAAAAATTGTAGAAAAAGGGGGGGTGTTTTAGGAATGACAGTTTATAAACCCATTTTATGAAGTTTTGAAATATGTTATTGTTAACAGAAAGTAAATTCATGTGGCTCAGCATAAAATTCTTACTTACAGAATTTAACTTTCTAGTGGCCATTAGAGCTTTTTGTCAGTAGTGTTCTCTTTGGGACCCAAAAGTAACAGGACCTAATAAATTATCCAGGTCTTTTGATATCTGGAATGATTTTTATTATTGATCTTTTGTACTTCAAGAGTGGCATTGCAAGGAACTAGCTATTCTGGAATTACTTCCTGATAATTCATAATGCGTAATGCTTTGTCTTGCTTGACACCCAGAGTCTGGTACTTATTTACATGAGAACAAAGGCCAACAATTACGGTGGTTGGTACTCTTGGAGGTGGGGGTGTTGTTGCTGGGTTTTCTCTGGCCCTATAACATTGGTCTAAATTACTTTTTAGAATTCTTATGAGGGGGCGGAGAATTCTTATCTGAGTAGCCAGCCAGTCAATTCAGTTCACTTGATAAAATAGGCTAATGCTTTTTAGGTAAGAAATACAGAACTTACTTCTTCAGTATAATTGTAGGAAGGCCTCAATTGAAAATTCATGAAAGCATAATCTGATTAACTTATATACAAACTATATCTAATAATGGTTAGTAGATAATGCCAGTATTTCAGGATAATATCAGTCTTACATGTATGTAGAAATTGGGAGCCAGATGTGCTGGCATATGCCTTTTTAATCCCAACACTCAGAAGGTAGAAGCAGGAGGATCTCTTTAGTTTTAGGCCCACCAGAACTTCATAGTGAGTTTCTATCTTAATAAAAATCTGTAAATTTTGGTTTTTAAGTTAATTGTAATATCGGAAATGGACTTATGGCTTCTAGAATATCTCCATAATAAAAAAATTAATAAAATTGAATTTCTATCTTTAATAGTTTATGAGGCTTATATTTATTGTTAATATTTTGCTAATATCCAGATAAAATAATGTGTAATAGACTTTTTTTCTATAGGAAGTAGAATATTTTTATGCATATTAGGGATGGGAAAGTTAAAAGTCCATATAAAGTATGAAAGGAAAACATAAACCACATTTATGGGCAGGGCCTACTTTCCCTTGCACACTTCAATTTATAGAGTTTTACTTTAGTAACTGAAGACAGTTTCATGCTTCACTCTTGTATATTAGGTATTTTATATAAAATTAATTATACATGGATATATAATAATATATATCCTTGTCATTATATGTACATAAGGTAACATTTTGTTGGTTGCTGTAAATTATGAAAAGTAAAGCCACCAGTTTTCTAGTTTTACTTTTTAAAAAAGTTTTTGCTTTGTTGGATTGTAGTTCATGAGAGAAATAAGTGGTAGTGTTATTTAGATCTTGTTCTCTTGGGAAAATCAGGAGTGGGAAATGGCTGTAGTAGACGTTCTGTGACTGACGTTCTTATGAGTGGTGTTGCAGTATACTGAGGGAGGTTAAGATATCGTAGGCGCCTTTCTTAGTTGGCGTGCTAAACGTTCCATCTTAACCTTTGGGGAATATTTAGAAATAATTTATCATTTTCCTTTTTTAATATTATTTCCTTTTAGCTACTGGAACTTGTAATAATCTTTCTGCCTCTGGAATGCTGAGATTACAGGCTTGTACACCAACCACATCTAGCTCTAGAGAAAAATTGAAAACTATTTTAGAGGAGTGTTCTTTAAATGCCGACAAAGTATATATTATGTGTGTATTTAATTTTGCCCGTGGGTTTGACTTTTGGGATTAGTCACAACTACTTTGGAAAAAAAACCTGAGAGACATGTTAGATCTCCATTTAAAAATGTGAGTGGCCCTTAATTTAGTAGAGATTCTCAGAATGAAAATGTTTATTTCAGTTTCATTGAGGATTTTTAGTTTTTTGCTTATAAACTCTTGGAGTGACTTGTAATTGGATATTAGTCCAAGTGCTTGTTTAGATGTGGTTTATATCTGAGAGGAATGGAATTGCTAAGGTTTTAAGGTTTAACAGCAGTTAAAAGATAGCACCTTTTGATTTGGGGAGAATAAGGGTATACACAGTTTTTCTTTTTTAAAGATCTTCATCAGTGGGGATGGAGTTCAGTGGTAGAAATCTTGTACACCATGCATGGAGCCCTGGGCTCAGTCTCCAGTACTCACCCTACCATATCCCCAAGAAAAGAAAAACAGAAAGACAGTTTGTTGAACACTTTCATTCATTTATTTAGAAACAGTGTCTTAATATGTGGCCCTGGCTGGTCTAGAGCTTGGTTATATACCAGGGTGCTGGGATTTAAAGTCTACACCGCTATACCTTGCTGTAGGACACCTTTTAAATACCCTGGTACAGCAAAACCCTCAATTGTAAACTGGAACTTTTTAAACATTAGTTTAAAATCACAGATACTAAGCTATTTCTAAATTTTAAAAACATCTTACCAGAATTTGTTGACACAGACATTAAAATATTCCATTTGTAAATGAATCTTGATAAAGCTTAAGCTAAATTCTTCACATAGTTACTGAGATTACTTTGTACTATGCTGTCTGTATCAGAAGTGCTGTGAGGCCCAGGCGCTCTGAAAAATCTTTGAAGACACGTGAGGATATTGTAGCCCTTTTTCCTGTTCCTGAAGGAGCTCCCTCAGTACACCACCCCCTCCTGACCTCTAGGTAAATGCATGTTTTAAAGTTTTCTTTAGGAAATCATGTTGAGGAATGTTTTTGTTTTTGTTTTTGTTTTTTTTAAAGTTTATTTCCTTTTGGCTATACTCTAAGAGGTCAGAGGTGGGAATCATTAAGTAAAAGATTACTTCACGTATACACTTGATGGTGTCACTAGTGGAGCTCCATCAGCAGGAGGAAAGACTAATTTTGCTCAAAAGTTAGTTTGTTCAAAACTTTAGCATTCTATCACAAGGTTTTGTTTTCCCGTACACATCTGCAAAAAAGCTTGTTTTGTGTGAAGCCAGATAGACACATTAGCTTTTACAAAGCCTCTAGTCATCCTTGGAAGTTGAAATGCTCCCTTTGGATAGACAAAAGCGATCAGTGCGGTTTCTGAAAAACTATTCTAAGCCTTTCATGTACAGACTTAGTCGAGTCATCTAGGTGGTGAGTATTGTGGAATTTTGTTCCCAGTGCACCTTTAGCATGTATGAGCTGTGTAACAAGACAGTGCTGTAATTCTGAAAGGGTAATGACCAAGAGACTCGTAAGTAACTTGTTTGTAGACCATTTAAAAATAATGTGAATAATCTACATACATAGTTTATATTTGAAATGCTACTTCTCACTAGAACACATTTTGCTTAAGATTTTTCTTTTAAGAATAATAGATTTGGGGGCTGGAGAGATGGCTCAGCGGTTAAGAGCACTGACTGCTCTTCCAGAGGTCCTGAATTCAATTCCCAGCAACCACATGGTGGCTCACAACATCTGTGATGAGATCTGGTGCCTTCTTCTGGTGTCTGTAGACAGCAACAGTGTACTCACATTAAATAAATCTAAAAAAAAAAAAATTAATGGATTTGCAGTGCCAGCTTATCAAATTTAGAAAAAGCATGGTTTGTTGATTCATGTAATTACAGAATTTGGAATACTGAGACAGGAGGATTACCATGATTCAAGGCCAAGTTGGGACTCGTTAAAAAAGGGTCTCAAAAAACTAGGGTTGACAAGATGGCTCAGTGGTTAAAAGGACTTGCCACCAAGGGTGAAGACCCAAGTATGATTCCCATGACCTACATGGTGAAAGAATCAACTCCCAAAAGTTTTTCTCTGGCCTTCACACACATACAAATAAATGTCAAAACAACAAAATAAAACATGTTATTTCTGAAATTCCAAAGTTTTAACTCTTAAATCTTCAAAAGTTATTTGGAAGAAACCCTAAACCATATTAAAAATGTACTTCAGTGTTGTTTTAACTTGTCTTTTTCAGTTGGGATGAATGGGTGCCGGAAAGCAGAGTACTCAAATACGTGGATACCAATTTGCAGAAACAGCGAGAACTTCAAAAGGCCAATCAGTAAGTTTGATTTGAAAATGAACTTTGAGATTTTTGGACATGGAATAAACAAAATGGGGGTCATGTTGGCACCTCCTTTTCTACTTTTGGTAAAATGATTCTTGGTACTTGTTAATTCCAGTGTTAAAGCTTGATGTCAAGTAATTAAATATTTTCTAAGTTAAAAAAAATATTCTGTCATTTGAGTCTTGTCTTCTAGCAGAAGAACCCAGTGTTGGAAATTATAGGTACAAACTTTTTAACCTCTTCTTTGGTGCTGTAGAAGGCTGATGAAGAAACAAAAAGGAAGAGATATTCCCACTAATTAGTATCTCTGAAAACACATTGAGACAAAGGAACCCAGAAAAATTATCTAAAGAGTAGTTACTACATTTGATTGTTACAGTATTTAAAAGATTAAAATTATAACAGAATCAAAAGAAAATACTGGAACTGCTAGTGAATTCCGAATCAGGCACAGCATTGGAATTTTCAGTTTCTGAGATCATACTGACTTTAGCAATAAACTTTTCATTTTATTCCTTTGCATGTGGATATAGGTTTGCAATGATGAAGTTGGAGTCAGTTTTAGTTTTTCTTAAATGGGGGTTCTGGGTATTGACCTCAGGTTAGTGGGCTTGGTAGCATTTGTGGCACTTTGACCTCTTGGGCCAGCTCTGGCTCCATTTTTTTTTTTAATCTTTAGATTTTTGTAAGCCTTAAACATTTATTTTGGTGTTTATGTGTGCCTAACAAAGACAGAAGAGAGGGAATCAGATCCCCTGGAGTTACAGATGACTGTGGGCCATCATGTGGGTACTGGGAATCAAACCCAGGCCTTATACAAGAAAAAGGAATGCTCTAAATCTTTAAGCCATCTTTGTGAGTGTGCGTGTGTGCGTGCGCGAGGCATGTGGTGAACATACATAGTTGTGAACTGCCAGGTGGGTCTTGGGAATTCAGGATCTCTGGAAGAGCAACCCAAGTATTCTTGGCTAGAGAGCAGCTCTAGTTTCATTTTAAGACATTTTAACTCTTAAATACAGGCAATTTGGAACATTCTGAAAGTCTGCTTACACTAACAGATAAGATAGGCTTTTGAAATTTAAGACAAGGTGTACAAGTCTTGCTGGCTGGGAACTTATTACTAAGTAGATCGGGCTAGCCTTGACTTCACAGACATCCATCTGCTTCTGCCTCCAGTGTGCTGGGGTTAAAAGTATTTGCCACCATATTTGGCTGCAAAGCTCAGTTTAATACAAATTCTAGATGGAATTGGGCACATTTGGTTTTTCTTATATAAGTATTTAATGATGACTTTCTGACATTATTTTTGAAGGGAACAATATGCAGAGGGCAAGATGAGAGGGGCTGCTCCAGGGAAGAAGACATCTGGTCTGCAACAGAAAAACGTTGAAGTGTAAGATGCTCTCTTTGTTTAAATATTGCATACCGCTTTATGGGTATAATTTAAGTTTATCATAATACATTTTTGTCTCTAATAGTGAAATTCTTAATTCTCAGGTATCAGGTTATTAAAGCAATGCAAATTATTTTGGCAAAGATTACTTTTTCAGTAGTGCTAAAAATAAATGGCTAAAATGAGAATGAGAAAAGTATAATTTGTAAACTCTGGCTTCATGGTAACCATGATATGAAAGTCATGTACACTGCATCTGTAAAGGTTATGTAACTGAAAGTGATTATAGGAAGATGACCAACTTACATGATCTTAAATATAAGTAATACAAAAACATAGGCCATAACCACTATTGAAGGGTAAGTTTTGTGTTCATGGATATAGGGCCATTCAGTGAAACATGGGCAGCCTACCAGTGACCTCCTAAAGAAAAGTGGCGTGCTCTTCCCTAGCAGCTATAAACTGCCAGTGGCTCCTCAACTAAGGGTAGGATCTCATGAGCTCCTCTTGAGTTCATGCTAGAATGTTGACTTGTACAGCTAACTCCAGTGCAACAGCCATGTCATGTTCAGAGGTCAGCATTTCATAGCACCTTTTCCCTATCCTGCTTTTACATTGTTCCACATTCTTTTGGGCTTTCTTCCCTGAGCTACGGGGTCTACAGCTTGTGATGTTCTTAATGACTGAATCATCTCTCCAGTCCCCTAGAATATGGCTTTTAACAGTTTATATTTTGACTACATATAGTCATAAGTTTTAGAACAAGAATAAAGAACACTAGTAATTTATTGTATAAATTCAGCTATATACTTGAACTAGCTGTATATTCATAATAGGTAGCATGTGGATAGAATAAGCAGGACTGTTGAGGAATCCTTACTAGGAGGAGTCATTAGAATGAGTGGTTTCAGAGTAGTTGAGCAGTGATTCTCATTTTATGGTGCAGCGCTTGTGTTTAAAGGATTAGCTGTAAGAGCTGATTCCTTTTGGTTTCTGTGAATCAGCATGTACATATATGCAAGTGAAGAAGTTCTTGATTTAAAAACTAGCTTTGTACTCCAGATCTGCCTTCCTCTGCTTTCCCAATGTTGGGATTAAAGGTACGCACCACCACACCCAATTTTTTGTTGTTAAAATTATTTTTTTAACTTTTAAATTGATGTGTATATGTGGCTGTGTGTTCACAAGTGTGCAGGTTCCCACAGGGACAGACAGGTGGATCTGTGTTCAAAGTCAGTGTGGTCAATATAGTGAGATTCGGGATGCAAGAGCTGCATAGTGAGACTTTGTCTCTAATAATAATAATAATTCTAAAATCAAGATTAATGTTTTAGGAAGCTGACTTAAGATATAATCACTGATAATTTTGGTGGGCCATTTCTCTCTGAATTTAACACTCTAAGGATTGGAACAGTTTTGTGGGAGTAACTTTGTTTTCCTCTCTTTCCAGGAAAACAAAAAAGAACAAGCAGAAAAGTAAGTATAAACTTTCTTAAAATTGACCTGTCTGTAATATGTAGATTGTGAGTTCACTATATTAAACTGACAGTATGGTTTGTTGACCTCGAGTAGAAGTCTCACAGTAGCAGTGTTTGTGGATAAGGACAGAATGGTTTTATAATCTTTTGACCTTCTGTAAGATGTATTTGTTTTTACGTACCTGCCTTAGTCTTAATGATTCTCTTAGGAAGATAGCATTTTAAATATTATTAAATGCTTTCTAAATAAAATATTAAATAAATTATTTTTAGAAATATTCTATAAGTTGGATTTGGATTTATAAAATAAAATAAATATATAAATATTTATAGATACATTTATAAGTATAAATGTCTACAATGGGAAAATGAGAAGTTAAGACACTCTTTACATTGAGAATTTGCTAGTTAACAATGCCATTTTTACACATTTTTGTAGCACCTGGAAATGGAGATGGTGGCAGTACCAGTGAGACACCTCAGCCTCCTAGGAAGAAGAGAGCCCGGGTAGATCCTACTGTTGAAAATGTGAGTTTTTTTTCCTTCTGGTAAGCTGTTTTAAAGGCCCTGATGATCCTTCTTTACTTTCTCACTCCCTTCCCTTCCAATATTTGTGTTTGAGACAGGATCTTGCTATGTGGTTTTGGCTAGTCAAGTGCCTCAATTTCCTAATGCTGGGATTACTGACAAATGCAGGGGCAGGTTGTAATCTAGTAACTAAAAAAAAGGGGGGGGGGTCTTTAAATAAAGATAACCATGTTAACTGTGCCTAGTGGTGCATGCCTTTAATCCCAGAAGAGGGAAAAGTGTACCCTAGGGGTCACTATAACTCAAGACCATAAATTTTTTTCCTGACTTTATGATTTCATGTATTGGCTCACACCCCCTCCCCTCATTGGCAGTTTTTTCTTTTGAGTGGCTCCTTCAAGGAATTAGCTGTACCTGGTATCTTAAAGAGAAGCAAGCAAAGTTTTCAATGCCCTTGGTTTTCTTATTTAGGAAGAAACATTTATGAACAGAGTTGAAGTTAAAGTGAAGATTCCTGAAGAGCTGAAACCATGGCTTGTGGATGACTGGGACTTAATTACCAGACAAAAGCAGGTAACTTGAAAATGACAGATGTGGTGTTTTTGGCAAAAAAGAAAAGAAAGGTGTGAAGTTATAATAAAAATATTCTAATCTTTAAGTTTACAGATTTTAAATTTCTGTCTGCATATGTGCATGGCATGACGTGTATGCAGTGCCTATGGAAGGCATTGGATTTCTTAGAGCTGGAGTTGTAGATGATTGCTAGCCACTGAGTGGGGTGCTTGGGT
Organism: Micromys minutus; assembly: GCF_963924665.1. Classification (NCBI taxonomy): domain Eukaryota; kingdom Metazoa; phylum Chordata; class Mammalia; order Rodentia; family Muridae; genus Micromys; species Micromys minutus. Next base: position 22,419,955 of record NC_137956.1, on the reverse strand, counting down.
TCTAATGCCCTTAATTCCTGAGCCATTTCTGATCCCTTAAAGTTTTGTTGATGATTAAGAAAATTGGAGTTTGCTGTAGCAGAACTCTCCCAAAAAGCTAATAGACAGACATGTGCATTTTCTGTCTTACTGTTGTTAGCATTAGAGCATTTATCCTTGTCCTGATAATGGAATATAGTAGAAGGCATATGACATTGCCTACAATTGATTCTGAATGAATTAAGGTTGGAGGTTTAATTAATTGTTTGCACAAGTTGTGGGAAAAAGCAAATCCCCCTGGGAAAGATGCAGACAAACTAACCTTGTCCTGAGATAGATAGGACAGATGGCAGAACAGCTTGGCAAACCACTGAGGTTTTGGGGTTTACAAATGGGTGATGGGTTGCTTAGAGAAGTGTAAGCAATTCAAAAGTCAATATACCACTGAAAAGCCCCACCCCTAAGTAAACCATTTATTTAGCAAAGCTGCTTGTGACTGTTGTCTCCCTGGAGGTTCATCTTAGGTGTTGGTGGGGGGACCCTGTGGATCATTCAGATGTCAGCTTTCTGAGTCTTGTTTACTTATTACTTAGTCTTAGGAGCCTCTCTTCTCCCCTCTAAAGGAACATGTTCAAAATCTAAAGACTTTATAAATTGTTTTCACAAGAATCCTGAAAAACTTGAATGCTACTAAAAGTTTGATTCTCTAAGTCCAGATTTAGGAACTATTTAAATTGACAAATGACAAGTGCAGTGGGAATGATGGGGATGAGAATGAGAGTTGTTAAAGATTTGTGAAATTTGAAGTTCGTGGACATAGTTGGAATGTTTGTGGATGTAGTTGACGTCATTTGGTCATTTTCCTGCGTTGCATTTGTAATCCTGAATCCATTTATAAAGCATTCTGTGCCTCATCTACTTTTTTGGAAGGAATGTAATTTTTATAAACATTTGTATTAAATTTTTCCCCTAGCTTTTTTATCTTCCTGCCAAGAAGAATGTGGATTCGATTTTGGAGGATTATGCAAATTATAAGAAGTCTCGAGGAAATACAGATAATAAGTAAGAATGTGCCCTTTTTGAATATACACAGGGTACTTAAGTACTATTTTAGGTACAGCTGAAGGTGTGCAGTAAGTAGGTGCTTTACAGTCATTACAAGTTTTACTGTTTTGAGGCTGGTGGTGGTGGTGGTGCCTTTACTCCCAGCACTCGGGAGGCAAAGGTATGGTCTGAGGCCAGTCTGATCTACAGAGTGAGTTTCAGGACAGCCAAGGTTTCCCAAACCCTGTCTTGAACTTCACCTCCACCAAAACTTAAGTATAAATGCCTTCTTATTTTACATAGTTCTTAAATTGGTTTTAATTGTTAAAAAAAAAAGTCTTAGCTATAATTTCTTACCTGTATATTCCTCACAAAGGAAATACTTTGAAAGTAATGTTTTTGTTTTTTTATCAGGGAATATGCTGTTAATGAGGTTGTGGCAGGGATAAAGGAGTACTTCAATGTAATGTTGGGCACTCAGCTGCTCTACAAATTTGAGAGACCTCAGTACGCTGAAATTCTGGCCGATCACCCCGATGCACCCATGTCCCAGGTGTATGGAGCGCCACATTTACTGAGATTATTTGGTAATGAGAGTTAAGAAAAGTGATTTGTTTTTCTTCTTCTTCTTTTTTTTTTTTTTCTTCTTCCTTTTGAGCCTTTAATAAATGAGTTTTTGGTCTTTACTAAATGACCAAGATAACTGAACATGACTTTTCGGTTTGAATATTTATTCAATTAAAAAAAATTTAAATACCAAACCTTTTTGCAAAACATAAAAAATAAAAAAAACATTAAGACCTGGAGATAGCTCAGTTTATAAATTCAAGTGTGAGGATCCCTCATCCTCCCAAACCTACATAAAAACAGCTGGATGTAGTGGTGCACACTTGGGACCTAGTATGTGAGGGTTGGGGTGCGGGTAAGGGGTGGGTGGGCATTCTGGATTCCTACTGTCTGCCTTGACTTAGTTGGTGAACCCCAGTCTGGTGAAAGAGAGACTCTTTCTTTAAAAAAAAGGGTGGATGGCACTTAAAGACACTTAACTTACAAGACATACACATAAAAACATTTAGTTTATGGAATCAGTGACAACTCACTTTGTGCATAGTTAATACATGTTACAGTGCTACTTTGAATATAACTAACTTAATTCTTTGTTAAATAGTGCGAATTGGAGCGATGTTGGCCTATACACCTTTAGATGAGAAAAGCCTTGCTTTATTACTGAACTATCTACATGATTTCCTCAAGTAAGTTTAATTGAGATCACAAACAGTTGGAATAGTTACTTAAAGTGTGAAAGAATAAATTAACATTATAATTACTAAAATAATGTATTTGTTCAGATGTCAATAAGGCAATAAACTGTAAATAGCATATGTGGGAATCTTACAGACGGAGAGTAAGTTTGTAAGTGCTGTATGGGAAATGACTTAAGGAGTGACTTAAGCCTCCAAGCTATTAAGACAGTGAAAACATTGTAGGTTGATTTTGTAGTTTTACAGTGTTAGAAGAAAGATTAAATTGGTCAGTGCAGGGAGATAACTAAAAGAATGATTATAGGAGACAGAAATGTCTCAGGCCTGTCAAATTGAGGCAGGATATTTGTAAGTTTAAGGCTGGAATAAGCCATACTCTTGAGTTGAGGCCTGTCTGGAAAATAATGCCCAAGGATAAGGATATAATATAAAATCAGTTAACAGTAGGTAACTTACCATATTGAATTTAAAAGACTGAAGAAATGGTAAAGAAGCAGTTTTAGCTTCAATATTATGTTAGAAGGTGTTTTTATAATAGGGAAAAACTTAAAACCTAGCAGCTTTTGAAAATGATAGGATTCTCTAAATACACTGAATTTCAGAAGAAATTAAGGTATGCAGTATTCTAATTCTTGTTCAGAGAGAAACATTTCAATTTGAAAAAGACTGGGACTTCCAAAATATGGATCATAGCTACTGTAGATTACTTCTTGGACTTGTTATTGGGGGGAGGATTGGAGTATTTCATTGTTTATGGCTCTTGTTCTACAGTGGTAAATATTTCCTTCAGACTCCAGTTTTGTTGACAACATAAAAATGAACTACTGTTTTACATTTTGCATCCCCTTTTTTAAAAGATTTATTTATTATATATAAATACACTGTAGCTGTCTTCAGACACACCAGAAGAGGGCATCAGATCTCATTACAGATGGTTGTGAGCCACCATGTGGTTGCTGGGATTTGAACTCCGGACCTTTGGAAGAGCAGTCAGCACTCTTAACCACTGAGCCATCTCTCCAGCTCGCATTCCTTTATTTCAAGTTTGAAGTTGAAATATGTTTGTAGACAACCTTGTACTTAATTGAACAATCTTGAAAAAGCTAAAGAAAATGAATATTACTGTTTAGGGGGTAGTGCTACTATATAGTAGGATAGCTGTTTACAGATTCCCTCAGGTGAGACAGCTGTCCCTGGCTCAATAGAGAATAACTCGAGGTGCATTTTTGTTGGTTGCAATTTTACTGGATTGTATTTTAGTGATGGGCTTTTCGGGGAGGCAATGATTTGTGGTTAGTATCTATAACTTAACATTTTCACAACGAATTGACAATTTTCTTTTTAGGTACCTGGCGAAGAATTCTGCAACTTTGTTCAGTGCCAGTGATTATGAAGTGGCTCCTCCCGAGTACCATCGGAAAGCCGTGTGAGGGGTGTGTTCTCTCTCACTTGTGCTTGGGTCTCTGTAAACAGTTTGGTTCTTAGTCCTTCTCTTGTACAAATGATATACTTTGAAGACGTTAGTGTATAACAGAGTTGATGTTTGTTTTCTGTTTAAACAGAGAAAATAAAAGGAGTAACTGCTCCTTTTTTCTTTTTTTTTCATTTCAAAGTTTCTACCAGTGTATCAGTGATGGACAACAGAGAGACATGCTGTAGAGTGTTTGCCTAGTTGACGAAGCTGCTTTTGAATGCTGGTGGTTCTGTTCCTTTGACACTACGCACTTTTATAATATGTGTTAATGCTCTATGACAAAATGCTCTGATTCCTAGTGCCAAAGGTTCACTTCAGTGTATATAACTGAACACTCATCCATCTGTGCTCTTTTTTTTTTTTTAATGGTGCTTAAAGAGCCCATCCTTTGCAAGTCATCCATGTTGTTCCTTAGCATTTTATCTTTGCTCAGTTGTTAAAGAATGGTGGCTTGTTTTCATGGTTTTTGTATTTGTGTCTAATGCACGTTTTAACATGATAGACGCAATGCATCGTGTAGCTACAGTTTTATGGAAAAGTCAATCTTGTAGGAGTTGTTTTTCAGATCTTCAATAAATTTTTTCTTTAAATTTCAAGAGATCGTGTGTCTGTGTTATCAAGACTTTGGCACGTTGTATATTGTTATTAGAAATTGATTGCTTAGGAAATTGCTTAGTTATCTGGTTGTTTGTGGAATGAAAAGCTTACTTGGAAGTGGGGTAAACTTCTGGTGTAGGGATTTGTCATCTTGAGTCCTAGCTTAAAAAGCCAGATGTCCATGTGATAGTGCCCTTTTTATTCAGATTCTTGGTAGTTTTGATCATTAGGGGCATTATTTTTACCTGTGTAAAAATTGCTGTTAGTGTTATTTCAGGTGTTTCTGTGAGAAATGAGCTAAAAATCTGTATGGAACGCAGCATCAGGATATTTGGAAAGGGAAACATTGTTCTTTTTAATAGAGATTCAGTGATTTGGACCTAGGTACAGAACATTGGGAATGGTTCAGATGGCAAGATCTAGAGTATAGGAGTCATAGGGATTGAGAAGAGGTAAGAGATGGGGCAGTGTGAGTTCGAAGCCTTTGAGCTGTAGTAGTGTTTGATTATATGTTGTGTGGGGTGGGAGATAGTTTACTGTTAATTACTTATTAAGTCTTGGGTTCAATTCCTAACACAGAATGGGGAATAAACCTACTTGTTTGTTTGGTACATATAAGGATGGTGGGGGTTTGCTGTTTTCCTGTATTTCAGTGCCTGTATGTAGAATGTTGTTTGTATTCACAGAGTTGGGGCCAGTGAGGTTGCCACACTGCTTGTCAGAGGACAACTTTTTAAAGAAAACTTGTTCCTTTTATCTTGTACATGTGTTCTGGGGATTGAACTCAGGTTGTTAGGCCTTTCCTTGCTGTTCCCTAGCCCCAGTGGTGTATTATAGTTTTATTCAGTCAAGATGGATTTATGAGTCATTAATTTATGCATCTGTGTATCTTAAAGTTTGAATTTTTTCTATAGAAGTAACTGATCAACCCTTTTTTTTGTTTTAGGACTTTTATTTTACTGTGTTGAAAGTAATTAGCTAGGTATTAACACTGGGAAGTCAGAGGAAGGAGGAGCTCAGGTTTTGGGGACTTCCCTGTCTAACACATCAAAGTAAAGTAAACCTTTTAAAAATTATTTATTTATTACATATAAGTACACTGTAGCTGTCTTCAGACACACCTGAAGAGGGTGTCAGATCTCATTACAGAGCCACCATGTAGTTGCTGGTATTTGAACGCAAAACCTCTGGAAGAACAGTCAGTGTTTTTAACCACTGAGCCATTTCTCCAGCCCTAAACTTTTCTTTCATTGGTTTAGACAGAGTTTTTCTGTATAACCCTGGATTTGGAATTTAATTCTGTAGACCAGGTGGACCTCTTTGCCTCCTGGGTGCTGGAACTAAAGGCATGAGTCCTTGCTTACAAAACATGTTTGTTGGTAAGATAGAACAGGGGAGGTGACTTTTAGGGTAAGAGTGCTAATCCCAAAGGTTCAGTGACCCAAGTTTTGAACTTCAAATTATAAATCTTACCTACAGAGAAGGTGGAAATAGAATGCAAATGGTTTGGGAGTTCACCAGCAGAAACAACAGGCTTTAGCAAAGTAGAAGCAGGAATCAACTCCTGGACTCAAAACACAAAGGAAACAAAAATCCAAGAAACATATGACTTACAAAATGGCTGTATTAAGGGTACAGTCCTGGAATGTGAGACACTGAATCTGGGTCAATAGTATCCACTGCTGGGGAGACTGGGATAGGAGGAGTCCCTGTCCAAAGATGAAAATGCTCACTCAACACAAGTTATGGCTTAGGACTGAAATGGCCCCCATGAGTTTATTTAAGCATTTGGTCTCTAGCTGGTGGCACTGCTTAGGAGACTGTCCGGAAGAAGTACAAGTAGACCCATTCATTGGGGTATGTATACTGCCTCCCGTGCCCCACCCTGCTTCCTGACCTGCCACTTAACAGGTGTTATTACAAGTTCCTGCCTCTCTGAACTGTATGCCTGGAAATTTGCAGCTAGATTTGCCACAACAGCAAAGGAAAGTGTTTATGGAAAGATCAAGTTTGTGGGCTTTAGTGGTGCTACTGGGAGACATTTAAAAATAACAAAAACAAAAAAATCCTTAAAGTTGGTTATTTAACTTGCCTTGCCTGCTTGTGGCATCTGTAGACACCATGGTACCTTGCTTGCATACAGCCTACTTTAATCTTTTAAAATTTATGTTATTATTAAGGATTGGTGATAATGTTTTTAGGTTTTGAGATTATTAGGATTAGCATACTTGGCTCTCGTTTGCTCTCATGTAATTTCTGGTCTTTGCTGAGCATTACTGTACAGGTTATACAGCTCCATGTCTTGCTGGCAAATGAGTACTCGGGTCCTCTGGAAGAGTAGCTGGTGAGTGCTCTTGACTGCTGAGCCATTGCTACACTTCCCACTGCCTACTCATTAACATCATTTTTAAAGCGCGGCACTGTCCCCTGTTTTCATTGTCTGTTATTTCAGCCAATATTTTGGTTTGTTTGGAGTTTTTGTCTCCTCTCTTGAGTTAGCTTTCATGTGTTGAATGAACAGAGCACATTGAAGAATAAACACAGTATATGTATATGAAATATGGAACTTCCCAGGGGCTACATATAAGCATGTATCTACATTTAGAAGTCTAGACACACAAATTAAAAACCAAGAGATTACACTACAGAATATCAAAAAATTTAAGAGGAAATATAACTTTGGGCATATATATATGTGCAGTGTCAAAAAAGGACAAAAATCTGAAAATTTATATGTCTTCAATGTAGGTGAGGTATCACATAGTTTCAAAATAATCAGAAGACAGAAATGGTACTCTATTGTTATGTAAAATGCTTGAAATAAAGTAAACTACCCCAAAACAAGGGCAATAAAAATAAAAGGGCCCCAAATCTGCTGCCCAAGGAATTCCAGTAAATAGCCAGCACATGCCGTGGAGCACAGAGGTCACAAGAAGCAGGCAATTTGACTTAACCTTTTGTAGAACCAGTTTACCCAGAACAGGAGTTAGTGCAGTATTGTGCTGCCCTCCTAACACCTCCCCGCTCTGCTACGAAATCTTATTCTCAGACCCTGTACTAAGGCAAGATTTGAAGACATCAACCTCTTAGACCAATGAAGGTTTGTCTCATTGAGTTGGAAGAAAAGATATTTAAAGAATAACTGAAAGGAACAAAATGGAGCTGGAGAGATGGCTCAAGAGGTTAAGAGCACTGGTTGCTCTTGTAGGGGTCCCGAGTTCAATTCTCAGCAACCACATGGTGGCTCACAACCATTTGTAGTGGGCTCTAATGCCCTCTTCTGGTGTGTCTGAAGACAGTGACTACTCAAATCTTTTTTTTAAAGGAACAAAATGGACTTAGACCAATAAAGATGAACTACTATTCCATCAGTATGGAGAACAAGACTATAGTGTGGTACAATCATTTAATGTAGCCTGGCTTCAGTCTTCTGGACACCTTTGGTATAAGGAAGGAACTGAGTCCCAGCCTGACTGACCTTCACTGTGGCATGTACACACACATTCTCACCTCCATCAGCTGTTGACCCAAGCCCTCGTTTTCTGAGGGGCGATAGCCCAGGCAGAAGGAAGGCTTTTGCTCTCAGTTCCTGGACTCCTTGTACATCACATGAATTGCCTCTTGGGGGGGGGTTGTTACCCATTGGGAGAGCAGCAATTTCAGACACAATTATTATTAAATTATTTTTTAAAACAATTGTGGTTATTCTTTGTCCCTCCTCTTTCCCCCCAATCTCACCCTTCACTCCTTTATCCCGGGCTGACGTAGAATTAAGTATATAACCTAAGCTTATCTTATTCACAGGACCCACCTGTCTGTTGTCTTTCCAGGTGTGAAGATTATGTGTGCACACTCCCGGTCAATTTTGATTTTTTTTTTTTTTTTTGAAAAGCTTTGTGATGTGTATATTCTGGTATTCTGATTTGCTTCATCAGTTTACAGCTGTGTAGTTCTTTTCTTTCCTTTGAGTCAGGGTTTCTCTGTGTAGCCCTGGATATCCTGGATCTGCCTCCTGAGTCATCAAAGCCAGATGCCGCCACCCAGCACAGCTCTCTATAGCTAAAAGCATCTGAGTGCTCTGCATAGTCCGAGAAACTTCTCTAATAACAAACGATGGAAAAGATCCCTAAAGTGTAGTCTTTTTGGTGTCTGTTAGCCCTGGCTGCCTTGGAACTCACTCTGTAGACTAGTCTGGCTTCGAAGTCAGAAGATTCTTCTGCCTCTGCCTCCCAAGTGCTAGGGTTAAGGGTATGTGCCACCACCATAGTCCAGCTAGCTTAAAGCAACATTTTAAACTGGGAGACATGGAGCATGTCCATAACCCCAACTCAGGGGAGGCTGAGACAGGAGACACAATGGACACAGCCTGGGTTACATAACTGAATCAGACAGGTGCCAAGGACCAGCCTTGACTGGGTGCTTGTTCCTGGGGGAGGGGCATCTGGGAATGGCAGAACAACCGACTCAAATTGTGTCAAATTGTGGGTCCAAGCTGGGGGCCTAGTTTCTGAGATGGTTTCCTAGATTGCTCTGCTTAGCTTTTTTTTTTTTTTTTTTTCCTTTTTTTGCTGTTCTGACAGTTGGTTGAGACAGTGCTCTCTGCTAGTAGAAATTCTAAAAATTCTCTGGATAGCTCATGGATTTTCTGACCAAAGTCAGCAGAGCTGCTGTAAAAATTCATGAATCTTCTGACCCAAGTCAGAATTCCTGTTAGAAAAAAATTCTTAGTTTTCACTTTCCAGAGATTTTCAGAAAGACTGTTGCTTTCTGCTAGCTCACTTCATGTAGACCAAGTTTTCTTTAAGTTTACATATCAGTTCAGTTATTCCAGGTTCCCTTTTGATTACCCTAAGAATCAGCATCCATGTCCCCACCCAGACATCAAGCACACATTTTCTTTAAACCTTGTAAAATTTTTTGGGATTGGCCTGTCTCCGTTAATCACAAATGGTAAGCTATGGTAAACTGGGATCCCATCCTGAAATCACCATTTTACCATAGCTGGAACCTAAAACTCCTGCATCCCAGCCTGACCTTGAACTCAGGTATCTGTCTGCCTTTGTGTCTTTGTGACAAGCCGGCTCATTGTGTAGCCTATGATTGTTTCAATTAGTAAAGCTCCTTCTGTTCGCTTGCATAGTTGAGGAATTATGTATTTCGAGTTTTTAAGAGTTTCTTTTTCCACAGCCCTAGGGCTGCCCTTAAGGTCCCAGGGTTTAAAATTTTCTTGAGACATTAGCCACTTTGGCCTCTGTGACTTATGAGTATCACAGTCATTAACAGGACATTCTTCAGAGGAATATGAAAATGTGTACATTGTTATACAAAGTCTATGCTCACAGCAGCTACTGACACTTGTGGAGGTTCACATCTGCTGGCCCTGTCTCAGGGGCAGGAACCATGTCATGTCCCCACCAAGGCCATGCTGGACCCAGCAGACAGGCTTGCTGGATAGTTCCTCTGACAGGTGTGATGTTGGCCGCTGTCTTAGCCAGAGGTTCTCCTGGGGGAGGCTTTCTGCATGTTACTGTACCATTCCACTCTGCTGCCTCACAGGGTTCTTAAACCATGGTGTGCCAGAGTATCCTATCCTCCAGGGCTTCTCAAACCGTGGTGTGCCAGCTTCAGGTTAAAGTTGAGCTTCTTAATGTCTCAGGACTTCTCCACTAGGGTTCCAAGGGAAACTAGCCGCTAGGCTAGTTCTAGGCTAGGCTGCAAAGTCCCACCGTTTTCCGTCTGCTTTTCCTTCTCCCTCTTCTGACAGGATTGCCCAAGCTGGTCTTGAATTGGTATCTCTAGTGGTAACATTCCTGCCTAGTAGGGTTGCAGGTACAATCCAGTTCTTGGCTTGCCACTAGGCACATTAGTTTTTTTGTTTGATAAATATGATTGCTTCTAGCAGCATGGTGAAAGGTTTTCAGGAGCAAGGACAGTTTATCAGTGGCTTACCCAGCAACCATTACCTGCCTGGAGAACATCAGTTTTAACCTGTAGGTTTCAACTCCTGATGGGTGTCACATCAAATATCCTGTACATTACATATTTATATAGCCACTCATAACTAACAAATACAGTTAGTTATCAAGTAGCAACAAAATAATTTGGGAGTCATTACAGCATGAACTGTATTAAAGGGTTGCAGCATTAGGAAGGTTGAGAACCACTGCTGTAAAAACTCAAGGTGGGTGGGGCCTTATGAGTTATTGCTGTCCTCTGCAAAAAGAAGTTTCTGTAACCAAAGCTGACAGCAGTACTAATTTATGGGCATGGACAAATATTTTGTCAGTTTTTATAGGGATTTTATTTTCTGTGCATTGGTGTTTTGCCTTTGTGTGTATGTGTGTGAAGATCATCTGGAATTGGAATTATAGACAGTTGTGAACTGCCATGTGGGTGCTGGGAATTGAACGTGGGTCCTCTAGAAGGTGGCTCAGTGGGTAAAGGTGCTTGCCACCAAATCTGATGATCTCAATTGGATCCCCAGGGCCCACATGAAAGGAGAGAACCAATCCTCACAAGTTGTCTTCAGTATATACGTTGTGGTGCCTGCATGTCTACATACATAAGCAAACACACACATACATATACATAAACAAAGGCAATAAAAATTTTAAAGGGGAAAGGGTCAGTGAGGTAGCTCAGTGGGTAAAGGTGCTTACCCACAAGACTGTGTTCGACTTCTAAGAGCCATGAGGTGGAAGAAAAGGACAGACTCCCGAGATGGTCCTCTCTTCTGTATGCATGCTTTGTGGCAATGCATGTTCCCTCGCCCCTTCCCAAATGAAAATATAATCAAAAGCTTAATTACATGTAAAAAATGCAAATACAAAATAAAAGGAGATCTTGCTGAAATATAGCAACTTTTTTTTACACATTTTAGATGCTAGGCTACCATTGTTTTGCAAATCCTGTTGGAATTTTCACTTGGTATCCTTTAATATACAAAAGTCTTTAGGGTAGTTTTTTTCGTTTGTTAGCTCTTAAAGGTGTATGTGTCCTTAGCGTTTGCTGTATAAAAGCTGCCATCTATGGATAGGATGGCTGTGCTTCTTTCAATGTGAATACCTGTTTTGCCATTCTCTTATCTGATTGCCCAGGCCATATCTATGTCTGGGTTAGGATTATTATTGCTGTGAAGAAACACCATTTCATTAGGGCTGGTTTACAGGTTTATAGGTTCAGTCCATTATTATGGTGGGAGGCTTGGCAGCATCTAGGCAGGCGTGGAGCTGGAGGAGCTGAGAGTTTTACCCCTTGTACTGAAGGCAGTCTTCCTGAAAGACTTGGAGGAAGGTCTCAAAGCCTACCCTCACAGTGACACACTTCCTCCAACAGGGCCACACCTACTCCAAACAAAGCAATACCTAAAACTGCCATTCCTAGGCCACCACAATATATAACCTGCTGTACTGAACAGAGAGCCTTCTCCCTCTCTCTCACTCTCTCTCCCTGCCTCCTCTCTCCCCCTCACCTCTCCATCCCTTGTGTATGTATATATGTATATGCTCAGTGTACAATGTTTGAGACTTTTGCTGTACATACACTATATCATTGACTGAGCTATATCCTCACCTAAATGTTAGTTTTTTTTTTAAAGTCATTTATCAAAAAACTGGAAGGACTCATCTAGGATATAATCATATTCTATACTGGTACACTAATTGTAACAGATTACCAGTCAGAGCTTAGTAATAACTGAGTGAGTATATAAGGGCTTTATTTTTTTCAGTTACCTTATAAATTTAAAATGGCTACAAGAGTGTTTTGAAAGAACATGCTAGTAAGAGTTTAAATTAAATTGGTTTAATTTTGACTTTTATGACACTTTATTGACTAGTGAAAAACATAGGCCAGGCTGGTCGTGCACACCTTTAATGTCAGCACTCAAGAAGCAGAGGCAGCCTGGTCTACATAGGGAGTTTCGGGCTACCCAGGGCTAGCTGATACTCTATCTCAAAAAAGAAAATCTGTCTTCTGTTACTGATGACTTGACGCCCCCTCCCCTCCTTTTTAAGATTCTTTGTGGTTAATTATGCTTAATTTATGTACTAAAAGGGTGACATCTTATGTTTTTTTAATGCAAAATTTCTTCTTGATACTTGTTTATAAAAATAAATTTTATCTTGGGGCTTGTGAGATGGCTCAAGAGGTAAGGGTACTTGCTGAGCCAAGCCTAGTGATTTGAATGGGCTACATAGATCTTCCATTGTGGAAGGCAAGGTTTTCCACATGCTGTGCTCTGACCTCACGTGTACATGCACATCCAAAGTTAATTTTTTAACTTTAAACAATATGTTTATTCATGTTTTGCCTGAATGTATATATGTGTAAAGATGTTAGATTTAGAAGTTATAGGTAAGTTGTGAGCTGCCATGTAGTGCTGGGAATTGAATCCCGGTCCTCCAGACGGACACTCATGCTCTTACCTGCTGATCTATCTCTTCAGCCCCCAAAATATTTTAAAATTGACTAAAACCCAGTAAAATTTAAAAACTCTTTCCCCAGGCAAACAGATTCTTTTTGAGATTTTAGTTGGAAATATACTAAACTTATATTTTCTATTTCTAGCAAAAATCAGTGTACATTAATCTTACCACTTGAGAACATGCTGTGCTCTGTACTTCTTCGGGGTGTTTCATAATTTTGTTGGATACATTGAGATGGAATTGACCCCGTAGCCTTGTCTTGACTGGAACTTGCTACATAAACCAGGCCGGCCCCAGACTCGCAGAGATCCATTTTAAGTGTTGGGACTAAAGGTCTGTGCCACCATACCTGGCACATATTTTATAACTTTTTTCTTCATTTAACATTTTGGGTAGTTATTCTTTGGCACTATTTTGTTGTTACATAGCACTTTTCTCGATTTTGTTACATTTTTAATGGGTCTGATTAAAGCTAGTTCTGACTTCTTTAGTTTTATTTTTGTTTTGCTTTTCCATGGAGCCAGGGATCGAACCTATAGCTTCATGAATGTTAGGCAATCATGGTAGCTAGTTTTTGTGTTCATATTGCTGTGTGCTGTTCTTGGACCTTACTGCTATTATCTGCCTTCAGTGGGATTCTTTCATATCTGTCCATTGATTCAGGAGTCTTTAATATACTTAGAAATTATACTTTTATTTTATGTTCTTTTTTAACTATAACAAAATTTTTATCTAGTCATATTTAGATATTTCCAGTGTGTGTGTGTGTGTGTGTGTGTGTGTGTGTGTGTGTGTGTGTGTGTGTGTGTGTGCGCGCGCGCTACCACTGGGAATTGAACTTAGGGCTTTATACAATCTTGGAAAGTACTTGACCTAGATTTCTAGTCTTGTATGTGTTCATATGTATATATATCATGTATGTGCACATGTGTGTTTGTTACACGTGTGTTCTGAGGCCACCAGGCCACATTAGGTACCTTCTATATTTTTTTTATGTACCATATATTATTTTTTAAAATTACTTTTGTGTATTTTGCCTGAATGTTCCACATGCATGCAATATCCTCAGAGGCCAGAAGAGGGCAGCAGATCCCCTGGAGCTGGAGTTTCAGATGGTTTTGACCTGCAGTGGGGGTGGACGCTGGAAGAGTTACAGATGGTTCTGACCTGCCATGAGGGTCTGGTCCTCGGGAAGAGAAGCCAGTGCTCTTAACTGCTGAGCCATCGTTCCAGCCCTCAATCTTATGTTGAGACAGCCACCTCTCATTGAATCTGAGCATGCTGTTTTACAGTCCACCTGTTTCTACCCCACAGCACTGGACTTAAAGCACACATGGCCACTCCCAGGTTTTGTGTGGGTGCTGAAGACTTAAACTCAAGTCATCTTGCATCCACAGCAAATGTTCGTGCCCACTGAGCCACTTCACAACTCCCACAAGTCCTTTTTAGAATTTTTGAGACTGGGTTTTACTATGTTACCCAAGCAGGCCTTGAATTTATGATTCGTCTGAACCACCAGGCCTTGCCTAGATGATGATGATGATGGTGTGTATGTTGACTTAGTTGTAGTGTCTTATGTTACTAGAATCTTCTAATAGATTAAGCTACAATTGCATTTGCCAACTTTTTTTCAATTAAGTTTTTAGCTCTCAGGAGGTCCAAGTAACATGCTGGCGTTTTTCACTGAGTCAGAAAGCAGTGCGCAGGTGACTGTAGACAGGCCCCTGGAGCTGAGAGGGCTACAGAATAGCTTCATGGAAGAGGGGGGTGCTGAGCAGAGGATGGGGAGGGGAAGCTGTGGGACATCCCTTCTGGAGCCAGCTACAGCAGAGGCCACAGAGACTGATGAGATTCGGGGGCTGCTGTGGCTCTCCCACACCTGGCCCATTTGCTCCATTCTCCCTCCTAGGGTTTGGGAACAGCAGAATCTGTAAACCTGCTCTTCCTCCCGGATCCGCATCTGGCTGGCATCAGCACCCCCACCATACTCCCAGCTAGTGATGCTTTTTCTGTTCAGGGAGATGGAATAGATGTCAGAGGCCCAGGCCCAGCCGAGGGCAGTATTCACTGTGTGTTTATTGAGTACACAACATAGAAAAGGCTGCCAGTGGAGTGCTCACTATGTGAAGAGAACTGAAAAGAGAGAAGATTCTAGATCCAGGTGGGTTTGGATCATTTAAAATTATCTATATTCAAAGCGTGTGGCTGGTGATCATGTCACATGGGCGGACTTGATGCTGGTCTAGTCCTTCCTTACTGTCCTTAGGCGTCTGAACTCAGGAGTGAGAGGGCCGCTGGGTGGATTTCCGCAGTTTTCTCCAGGGCGGCATTCTTGTCGAATGACCAGTTCCTTCCTTTGTCTGCCAACCAGCTGCCTGTGCAGCCCTGGCTTACACCTGAGGGATGGGGTAGGAGGCACAGGCGGCCAGGCCACACATGTTCTTCCCGCGCTCAATGAGGAAGTACCTGGGTAGAGAGAACGGATTGAGGACTGACTAGTGGCATCTGCACCTCAGAACTTTCTGGAATGCTGTGGTGCAAACCAAGACTTGACTTGAGAGATTAGGCCCTCTGTGCTTATTCACAGAACAGTTACCACAGGGTTATTTTATCAGCAGGAAAGGACTGGCCTCACTTTGTGACTGATTTCTTCCTTTTTCTCCTTGCATATCCCACTTCTCCCCAGAAACTGATGGAGGCTCCCTCTTTGCTGCTGCCTGGGTCTCCACATAGCTACCTAACAGCCACTACGACTTTCTAAAAAGAAAAACTCTCCTTTTTAGGTGTCTCTTCATCCTGATTCAGAGGAGGGGCTGTTGCTGTAACAAATTCATTGCATCTCTCAGACCCTTCCAGAGGTTGGCTTTGTCCCAGCAAGCTGCTGAGGTTTGCCTGTAACCTTCAGAGACAGACCTCATTAGCCAATTGTGTTCTGGGACTTGTTGGGACCCGGGATCCTATGAACGGGTCTTGCTAACAGGGCCTTGGCACGTGAAGGTTCCATTCTCATGTTCCCTCTCCTTGGCCTGGCTAGGGCTCGCTCTGCGGCTCCTTAGAATCTTTAACTGTGAGGCAGTGGTGTCTCCCACCGTGGAGCACCTCCAGACTTTAGCAACCTGTGCTCCTTACCCGTCATTTCCCCAGTAGGAGCCCCAAGAGTTTTTCACAATCCAGTAGGGTAGTCCGTTCTGTTCCCCGTAGCCAACAGCCAGGACTGCATGGTTTACTTTATCTGGAGTTTTATGACAGGATTTACTGGAAATGAAAATGAAATTTATAAAGGCTTAAGGTATAGGAAGGATAAAGGCAAGGACTGTCCCAAACAAGGGCGCTCTAGTGCTGTAGAGAGCTGTTTTCCACTGGAGGCAGGGTAGTGTGTTGGGTATCAAACAGCTATGGTTCAGCCATGTTGGGAGAGAACGAATCTCATCAGTTCAGTAGTGTCCACCCGGTCCCAGCCACACTCCACAGTGGACGCTTCTGATTCCAGCAAGGAGAGAAGCCCTGCTGCGCTGCTGTAGACAGCAGTGCCCGACTAGAATTCAACCCACTGCTGCCTCTGCGCTCCTTCGGAAAACTACCTTTGTACTTAGGACAAACACGTAGGCTCGCCCTTTAGCCTCGGTGAAAAACTCCAGCGCTTCAAGAAGGCACTGCAGTGACCACGTGTTGATTCAGACATGGGAGACCATACAGAAATTAAATGGATTTGGAGCTGTCACCAGTATATGCCACAGAGGGCAAGGTGCTGAGCTACAGACAATAGGATGAATGCCGACTATCCAGGTTCTGGGTGCTAAAGTCTGTCTGTGGTCTTCCCGAAGAACCAGATAGTGTACTCTCAAGCCCAGAATTCTATCTGAGAACAGCTATGTTTCCTTTCCCAGTTTTGATCTTCAACCTTTTTTTTTTTTTAAAGACTGGGTCTCACGTAGACCAGACTAGCCTTAGCTCGCTCTGTAGTCGAGAATGACCCTGAGCTTCCGATTCTCCTGCTTCTAGCTCTTCTAGCTTGAATTTTATCACACCCCATTTATGTGTTGCTAGGGACCCGCTTCAAAGTGGGCTGCCTGCTAGGCAAGCACTTACTAAAGGAGCTACATCTCCAACCCCATCTTCAAATAATTGACAATTATTTTGAACCTTAGGTTTCTTGACTGACTGTAGCCCCGGCCCTCCGTAGGTTACAACCGAGCTCTGGGTGTAGATTTTGGCCTTAGTCATGGTTTAGTATCCTGACTGGGCCTGTGGCATCCTTTGCTACCTCTTTTCTTTGCTGGGATAGTGACGTGGTCCCTGACAGTCAGAGGCTGCAAGAAGGCAAATGGAACATATATGCTAAGTCAACAATTATAATCTAGTTAGGTTTGAGGAGGCCCACCCAGTCTTTTCTAGTCTCCCTCTGACTCGCCCCTCGGCTTACCTGGAGTAGACGCCACTTTTATATGACATAAAATCTTCAGTCACCTCAAAGGCAAAGCTCACAGGGTTGTACAGAGCCACAGCCTCTACCATTGCATCCTCGTCATTCTGTGGACAGACGTAAGTGCTGACAGACAAGCATGGCGTCTCCCACCTCCCCGCCATGTTTATGGCCTGTTGCCTGAAGCTAGGGGTTGGAGTTCCAGTGCTGTGCAGGTGAGTGTGAAGAACAATAGCCCCTGGTATTTGCAGTAATGCAGACTTCACTCTCTTATGCAGAGTGCCAGCACCCTTTGGATTATTATTATTATTATTATTATTATTATTATTATTATTATTATTTGAGATAGGGTCTCATGTGGTCCAGGCTGGCCTCAGACTCATTTTGTAGCTGAGGATAACCTTTAACGATCTTCATCTCTCCTCCTCTCAAGTGCCAGGCTTATAGTACCATGCCTGGTTTGGATGAATTTTCTCTTTTAAAAACTTTTTTTAAACTGGGCATGATGGTGCACACCTTTAATCCTAGCACGTGGGAGGCAGAAGTAGGTGGACCACTGAGCTCAAGGCTCTTCTAGTCTACATACTGGTTTCAGAACAGCCAGAGCAATATAACTGTCTCAAAACAAAACAAAAAGTGGGGCTGGAGAGATGGCTCAGAGGTTAAGAGCACTGACTGCACTGACTGCTCTTCCAGAGGGCCTGACTTCAATTCCCAGCAACCACATGGTGGCTCACAACCATCTGTAATGAGCTCTGACGCCCTCTTCTGGCCTGCAGGCATACGTGCAAGCAGAACATTATAAGCATAGTAAATAAATAAAAATAAACAACAAAAAGTAAAGATAAACAGAGCAACAAGTGTAATATGACTAAACTACACCTCCTCTGGATTTATAGTTCTTCCTCCCAAACCAAACTAGCTCCCTTGTGACTCCGGCCTTGCCCTCCCTTTCTGAGTGTCTGGGGAATCTCTCATTCGTCTCCCTTACAACTTCACACTCAGCTCAGCCGTTCATTCTCTCAGTCACAACTGACCGCAGAGGCCAGCCACCAGGAAGGATGCAGATGTGTGAGTGTGGTGATGCAGAAGTGTACCGCTCTTGCTTCAGCTCCCAATGCTCCACACCGGGGGAGACAATCGAGGGAACCTCACTGGTGGAACTCAGTGTCCTCGCTCAGGTGATGGGTTCCTTCCAAGTACTACTAGATTTCTTGGGAGCACAGGAGATCAGAGGCCTGCCGCATTAGGACCAGAACCTTGTGGATGGCACTGTTTTTCCTGCCATTCCCTGTCCTGTTGAAGAGTTCTGGCCTGCTCTCTGGGGCTCTGCTTGTGCTCCTGACAAGTGTCTTCCTGGGAACCAGACAAAAGATAACTTTTGAGCGCTTCCTTCACTTCCTGGTAGTGTATGGTGGCCCAGAGGGCCAGTCTTCATGGATGTGTTAAAAAACAGGTTGCTTTTCAACCTGTAGGTTGTATTGCTGAGGGCAAATGTCAGTTCTGGAATGACACTCCTCAGTTCAAATCTAGCCCCACCCCCTAGCTCCTGGGCACATTTTTTAAGCTCTTCGGAGACTTATTTTTCTCATCTATCAAATGGAGGTAATAGCCCCATTCCCGTCATAGGTTATCTGGAGATGATACCTATTCGTGGCTTTATACTGCATCTAGTCACCCCAAACTATTATTACTGTGGAGTGCATGGCATGCCTGTCAATTAGACGGCAGCTGCTGTCCTTACATAAAGTACATTTGTGGTACCTCCCCACCCTTAACTGTATATCACATCTGCACACACCATGGAGGTTTCTCTCATTAAACACATTCCTCCCTGACTGAGCCCATGTCTACCAGACTCACAAGGTCACTCACCCATGCTCACGCATTCTCAGGGTCTGACTGTGTGCTCGGGAATGTTGAGTGACCCTAATCAGACTCAATAAGATTTGACTTGCTGATGTTCCCTTACAGGAAGGGCAAGGGAGGTTCATGAGGCTCTGCCCCCCACCCCCGTGGTTCCAGATACCTCCTCCTCCTCCTCCTCTGAGTCCCTGCCAAGGCTATCTAAACTCTGTCCCAACTTCACATTGTCCCTGCAGGTTCTAGAGGACACAGGAGGCGACATATGCTATCTGTGCAGCTATGAGAAGTTGTTATCTTCTCTAGGATGGGGCATTTTGATGAGACAGCTGTTTTTGAGGTTACTCACATTTCTGTAAGTAAGCCCAACAAATTTACAGGTCCACCAAGCTAGACTTGGGTGCAGTGTGATTATTTTGGCCCGTTGTCGGTACCCTAGCTGGTGTGAGTAGGCATTATTAATATCTTCCTGGGAAAACTGAACATATTTCCCCAGGTACTCAAGGTGAGGTGTGGCATACATTATTAGAGGTATGATTGGTTACACCCTTTCCCTCAGCCTGGGTGCTGAAAGGGAGACCAATAACATGGCCCCACCTAAGCCACGGGCAAGTGACAGGGGTGACACACAATGTGCCTTTCAGACGTGAGGATAGCTGGGGCTGCGACAAATCCTAGCCTAACCTGACTGACAAGTGCATACTCCTCACTTTTCCACTGGCTGACTTGATTGTGCCAGCCTCTAGTGCAATGGCTCTCAACCTGTGGGTCTTGACCCCTTCAGGGGTGGTTTCACAGGGGTCACATATCAGATATTTATTTGCATTATGATTTATACCAGTAGCAAAGTTACACTTATGAAGTAGCAGCGAATAACTTTATGGTTGGGGGGTTCACCATAGCACTAGGGCCTGTATTAAAGGTTTGCAGCATTAGGAAGGTTGAGAACCACTGTGCTAGAGGGACAGTGGCGATTATCACTTGCATTTTAGACAAGAAAACAGACCCACAGGCACAAAGCCCCCTGTAGACCTGTAACTCAGAACCCAGAACATGCCCTGTCACCCCATGATTCCCTCCTGTCTTCCACCACACAGCCTTCACAGTGAGCAGGAAGGACTCAGAAGTAGCCCAGATTCCTCCATCCGTTACAAGCTGCCAAGAAGAGCTGCTCTTGTGGCCTCCAGAGCAGAACACACTTTCTAGCTAGAGATGGACACAGTGCTCACCAGTGTGATGTTGACAACATTCTTGACGAACGCGACAGCTTTTTGGGGGTTGAACTTGCAATGACCATTCTGTTCGGGGTGAAAGAGGGAAAAGAATACAGATTAGAGATGCTTAGCCTTCAGCTGAGGTCACATTCTCCCCACAATTTATTTTTTTATTTTGTGTATGTGATTACACTGTAGCCGTCTTCAGACACACCAGAAAAGGGCATCGGATCCCATTACAGATGGTTGTGAGCCACCATGTGGTTGCTGGGAATTGAACTCAGGACCTCTGGAAGAGCAGTCAGCGCTCTTAACCGCTGAGCCATCTCTTCAGCCCTGACAGCATTTTCTAAGCAGCCCACATGCACCATGGGCTTGCCGACAGTGACAGTGGCATTCCAGAGGGACTTAGAAGTATCCTTGTCCTCAAAGTGTTTAGAACCCAGGAGCAGGAGACACTTCTGTGGTGGCTGGGATATATACTCAGTACTTTGTCAGAGCCCATGGAAGGACCTGAGCCAGCAGCCCAAAGAAATCAAGAAAGAGGAGTTGAGTTTTATGTAGTAGAGTTGGAGGTACAGTCCAGGAAGCAGTGCTAACCAGAGATTAAGTCACCAGACAGAAACTGGGGGAAAGGGACATGGTTTGTGGGGATCCCAGGAGCCCCCAGAGTTCTCTGACCAAGGTTGTTATATAGGTCGAGCTGATCAGAGAGGCCCAGGGTGAGGATGGAGGTGGACACGGGGTGGACCCGTGGAATCACAAAGGAATACGGCAATGTGAATTGGGGTGGGAGGGTCCTGAAGAAGGGCTTTCATGAGAGAGACTTGATGCTACTGAAGCAGGAGCAACAAGAGGTCCCCGGTAAAAGCAGAGGGCACAAGCAAACACCACAAAGGCTCCTAATTTGAATGGCAGCAGGGTGGAGGGGGACAAGGGTGAAACTGGGAGGAGACCCAGCTGAGGCCACCCACAGTTACCTTGCCCATGTAAGGGTAGCTGTCTTCTCCCATGATGCCTTTGTTGTACAGGATGTACTCGAAGGCCTGACTGGGGAGACCTCTGAAAGAAGGACACATGCGTAAGCCCTTCTGGGCCTGGCCTCACAGACAGGACTGTGCATTGGCACTGGAGCTTGGTGACATTTGCCTTTGCCCAGATCACTGGGGTCTTGGTAGGGCACATTCTAGTGGCAGAGGTTTCTGACAGGGCAGCAATGGTTTCAGCCACTGGAGTCTGTGTTGAGCCACAAGTGCCCCTTTGGGACAGGGACCCCAGTCTGGAGAAGCAGACAGCCCCCCAGGAGGCTGAGAGACTCACTATCACCACACACTATCCGTACCAGGCATCCTCATGGCTAATGTTCCCCAGACACCCTTGCCTGACCCCTCATGTTAACCCCAGGAGGCAGCTACTGCCATGCCAGGGCTACAATCTGAATCACACTTTAAAGGTTCTAAAGGTCAATCTTTCCCATCTTACTACCTCACTCAACAGACCCCGCTCTGTCTAGCCTTTGCTCTTTCTCCCTATAATCTGTGTTAACACCTGACCTATGACACACTTGTGTGTGTGGCTTATTCAACTCCGAGGAATGTTATCTCTGTGTGTTCTCCTGCCTCTTGGGTCACCTGTGCATATGGTGGGAAAAGAAAATGGCAGTAATGTCATGAACTGAAGCAAACAGACTTAGACAGTGAGACTCCAGCATGCCCAGGAATCAGCCCCCTGGCATTCATGGGCAGTCCAAAGATGGACAGAAGAAAGGGATTTTAAAAAATGCTGAGCACGGGGTCTGGTGACATCTTGGGAAGAGGCTGGATTCTTAGCCCTGAACCTTTAGCTGTGAGATCCTTCGATTCTTTACCCATGGCAGTGAATGGGATTTCATGACTCTAACAACTACGAAATCGGACAGCAGCAGATGAGAGAGATGAGAAGGGGTGGGCGCTCCCACTCCCAAACATACCCTTCACAGCCATGGTTGTTGAAGTTCTGGGCACAGTCCACCAGCTGCTGCTCAGCCTAGAGGAAGAAGCACAGACCCCGTGAGGAGACAGATGGCGGAGACCCCGGAGGTGCTGTTGTGAAGTCCAGCACTCACTAGGTCATTTACACTCGTGGCCTAATTCGTGTCATGTGGGGATGATTCTGGATGATCTCTGAATATCCCAGAGCGCCTGCCCTGCAGCTGGCACATGTTGGGAGGGGCTCAAATGACCCAGCTGCCAAGCAGGTGAGAAACACATAGGCCCTCCTCCCTAATGAGCACCTGTCCTGTTGAGGTAGACACGGTATAAGAGGTACACCTCATGGATTAGGGGGAAAGGGGTCAGGTCCAGAGCCACTGCCCCATCACTCCTGAATCCAGGCTCAAGGTCACACTGACCTTGCTAGATGCTTTCTCTTCCCTACACAGTGGGACAGTTCTGCCACTTGTGTGACCCTTCCCTTGGGGGTTAGTGGATAGACTGATGGGCCCTAGCCCTCCCCTGCACAAAGGTACCAAAGCACTGGGAAAAGCACAGCTCCTAGAAGGGTTTTCTCCTAGGTCGTGCCATCCAGCGCTTTTGTTGGTAAAATACCAGGCTGAAAACTGAGGAGTGTGAACACCCACATCGACTCAGGAAGGAGCCCTTGGGGCTTCTTCGCAGTCTCTTCTTTTTGGGGAAAAAATATTAGCTGAGCTTCTCAGGCTAAATGTCACCAAGGTTGGGACCATAAGATCCAGTGGAAATAGAACCCTTGGCTGACACCATGAATGAGCCTGAAGGCCCAGGCCCAGTGCTGAGAGGTGGTTTGTAGGTGATGTTCTATGGCTGACTTCTTACCAAAGACAGCAAATTCCCACTGGCAATGGCCACAGCCGACTCTAGGGCCCCCGTGGTGGAGAAAGTCCAACAGCTGCCACAGACTCCCTGGAGAGAGCACACAGAGTAGAAGGAGTCAATGAATGTGCCCTCAGGATAGGGTTCTACCCACCAGTGTGGGGACTGTAAATCGATGAAGCCCTGAGCTTGCAGAGGAGAGAGCTAGAGAGGTGAAGGGCAGAGGCAGGGTCAGGATATGCTTGCAGAGGTGCCGTGAGCGTCTGACTTCTCCATCCTAGTATGGCGTCTGACAGTCTGGCTCTTTTAGGGGGTAAATGTGGGGACTGCCACACATACCTGATTTTTCACTGCTGAAACAACATTTCCTTTCTTCCGCCAGTCCACGGAGGTGGGGTAGGGCCCAGTACCACGGAGGTAGTTGCTTTTGGTGGCTGAGCAATTCTGAAACAACCAAATACATGATTTTAAAGGAAGGTGTAATCAAAATGTAAAAGGGAATGAAGGTGGCAATTTTTGGCATTCAAAGATCATTATGTTTAATCTATACACACCAAGAAAACTCTGTTTCCATGTTACATTCTGTTCTACATGTACTTTATGCTTATGGTAACTAGTGGGATTTCAATGCATGCTATCAAACCTCTAAAAGAATTGTCAAAATGCTTTAAAAAACCTGTACATGTATCTCTTTTCTTTAAATAAAGTTGTAAGAAAAACAAACAAAAAAATAATAAAGCTGCTATGAAAATGGTGAGAGAAAAAAAGAAAGGGAATGAAGGTCTGGGGAGATGATGGTTCAGTGGATACGTACACCATACACATATACCACACACACTCAAGTACACACACACATAATCACGGACAAAGGGGAATGAGAAAGGAACATTTGAGTGTGGTGTCACCCACCGAGCACCTTTGAGGTAGATGTAGGAGGATGAGGAGTTCAAGGTTAGCCTTGGTTACATATCAAGATTCAGGCCATTGTCTTACTGCAACTTGATATGCCATGGCTGGCTGATATTCATGGAAGAGCTACCCTTTTGTGAAGAGAAAGAGGGGTGGATTAGGTTTCGGGGCGGGGGGGGGGGGGGAGGAGGAAGGAGAGGAAAAGGCAGTTGGGATGTTAGAAAAAAAGCCCGTCTGAAATTCACTTTTAAGTGGGCACCCGTATTTTATGAGCCCTGGATCGAGGGGCCGCCGAGAGGTGGATACTCCCGGGACGGCCATATGCCCATTGGCGTGGCTGGGGACAGGGCTGAATCTAGCTGGAAACACCACAGGTTTGAGTGACAAGACCCAGATTTATTTACCATGAGCAACACTGACCTGAGGCTCTGACCAGAGGAATTTGTGTTTTATTTCAGCAAAGCTCATATCTGAAAACTGGTTCAATGCCACTGGGGAAAAAAAAGGGGGGAAACCAAACCAAACAATGCTGTAGTGAAATTGAGGGTCGCCAATAAACAAACAAACAAAGAAGAACCCTGGTCCACCCATGTTCTATTTATAGCTGCTAACAACTTGGCTCCTAAAAAATTCTTTGTCTTGTATAACTTAACACAGCAAGGTCAACCGAAACCGTGCCTCTGAGAAGTTTGGGCAGACAGACACACCCCAGAGTTTCCCGGTGGGCAAAGTAGATCTGGGGTGCAGCTAGGCACCCACTGATGCTGATGAACATCCAGTAAGAGAGCGGCCATACCTGTGCAGGTGTCTTACCCCTGGAACTGGACCCAGAGTTCACCGCAACCCAGCCAAGTTCAACATCTGCAAGCTCTGCTTTAACCCAAGTCAGCCCCTGCTCCAAGACCATATACTAGTCCCAGACAGAAAAAGACAGAACCTCTGTTTTCCTTTCTGTTGATGCTGGCTGCCCTGACTCCCTTAGCTGAGCTGCCATCCTTCCTCAGCAACTGCAGAGATCAGGTTAGACGTATTTCTGGTGACCCTCGCCAGGACTGAAACTGGACGACGGCAGAGACAGCTCACGGGCTCAGGGCAGTCTGAGAGGCAGGGCCTCACAGCAACCCAGACAGGACTCCTTTGTGTGTGCTGTACCCTCAGAGGACAGTGGGGGTGGGGCAGGGCAGGGTTTCCCTAGAATTTTGTAAACTTCCACAAGTGACAATACCGTCTACATTTATATCCTGTACAGAATCGGAGATTTGCCGAAGGCATCCCCTGATTCTATGTCTCTGGTCTCTATGCCCATTAACACTGAACAGATCCTTTTACCAGACTATGACACTAATTATTTTTTTTTCCAGATCTGAGGTGTTCTCACGAACATTCCCCCTCCCCCCCCCACCCTTCTTCTCTCAGAGGCCTGCAGGAAACAGGGCTTCCCAGTACTTTTAAATGTGTGGTTCCTCTGGTTGTGGGCATGAATCTTTCTCCAGTTGTTGGCAAACATCTTCAGCCTGTGGTTGTACTCCTCCGAGCTGTACGTCTTTTGATGCTAAAACAAAACACACAGGCAGCCAAGTCCCAAGAATAGGTGAGTAACACTTACCAGAGGGAGGGTCTTTGCAGAGATATCCCCACCCCTTCCCAAGACTCCTGAAGGGTGTCATGTAGGTAGGCTGATTTCAAATGTCCCTAGACAAAATGATCATGAGTATCTAAGATTCCTATCCTACCTCTACTCCCCAAGTGCTGGGATTACAGGCATGTGTCACCATGCCTGGATTACATGGTATTGGGGATCAGAGTGGGGTTCTGCGCGTGCTAGGCAGGCATGCTGCCTGCTGAGCTGAATCCCCAGCCCATGGAGATTTGTATTCTGCCACTAGCTCAGGACAGATCTACAGTTAGATAGGACTCCCTTCTTGTTCTTCATTGCCAATGTCAGGAAGTTACAAAGCAACCCTTTACCTCCAGGGCCCTGTGGCCAGAATGAAGACCACACAGCCATCAGGACAGCAGTAAAGAGTTCAGGAGACCCCAGTGAGGAGACCCGCCAAGAGTAGGTGGTCCATGGACACCATGACTCATTGCTGAGCTGAGTGTATGGCTGACGCACCATTTTTAAAACTGTATACACTGGTGTCCTCAATAGATTCTGCAGCCACTCCGCCAAGTGCTCTCAATACAAACTACAACAATGGAGAGAAGGCATGGAAGGCTCATCACTGGGCAACACTATTTGGAAGTTCACTTCACTGTATCCTTCCTGGAGTTTGGCCACTTAGAATCATGGAAAGACCCATGACAGACAGAGCAAGGTTGAAAAAGCCCTCTTTTGTCTCAAATCTGAGACGGTTTAGTTTGCTAAACATCAAAAGAAGAAGTTGGCCACTGACCTGTTTCATCCATGACTTAAAGTGAAACTTTTCTGTAAAAAAAAGACAAAGAATTAGGACTACGCATGACTCGTGATCATGTTGAGTCTAAAGCCTAGTAGGGCACTGGAGAGCTGATTTGCATTTTATTGATTTATGATGATGATGATGATGAGACAGGGTCTCATGCTGTAGTCTTGACTGCCCTCAAACTCATAGAGATCTGCCTGCCTTTGCCTCAGAGGGCTGAAATTAAAAATGTGTGTCACCACACCTAGCTGATTTGCATTTGCAAAATACCAAAGTGGGGGTTGACACGGGGCTATCTACAACTTGAGTGCAAAAAGGAACTCAAACTCTTTCTGTTTTATTGCCACAAGTTTGAGAAACTGCTATTTATATGTGATAAG
Organism: Micromys minutus; assembly: GCF_963924665.1. Lineage (NCBI taxonomy): Eukaryota > Metazoa > Chordata > Mammalia > Rodentia > Muridae > Micromys > Micromys minutus. Next base: position 22,393,151 of record NC_137956.1, on the reverse strand, counting down.
TGGGGGAGGTGTGCAACCACGGGTACACATGTGAAGGCCATAGTTGACTAGATGTCTTCCTCTGTCTCTACCTCATTTCTTGAGAGTGTCTGGAAGAATCCAGAGCTCAGTTACTTGGCTCTACAGGCTGGCTAGAAAGGCCTGGGATCCTCTGTCTCTTCCTTTCAGCCCTGGGGTTATATATATATATATATATATATATATCTGTGTGTCTCCACATCTGACTTTTTATGTGGGTATTAGGGACCAGAACGCAGGTGCTTATACTTGGCCATGATCACTTTACCCACAGAACACTCCATCTGTGGTATACTTAAGTTTGAAGTTATATTTATTTGTGTGTGTGTGTGTGTGTGTGCGTGCGCGCGCTCATCACAAGATAGCTTTTGGAAGTTGGGTCTTTCCTTTCACCAAGTGGATCCCAAGGATCCAACCCAAGTCTCCAGGCTTGGTGGATTTTTTTTTTTCATGTCTGCTCAGAAACAGAATTTTGGAGTGTTGGGAATATTTTATTGTTTTATGGGGTGCAATTTACCAGAGTTTGCTCAATCACGAAAATTCACTGGAGTTCATATTTAATGGTTAGGGCACTTTTGCCACTACAGCTCAATATAAAGTTAATTGAAGATTGGATACATTTGCCTCACTCTCCTGATTTGGGGTTACAGATGTGTAGTACCATGCCCAGTAACTGTTTTATCGTCAGCAATGCCTGTGGTTACTGGTATTACTCATCTTTGTTGCCTAAATGGAACCATAGGTAATGGGAAAAGAAATGGGTATGGTTGTATCAGCTATAAAACTTTACAAAATCAGGCAAGCCAGCTGTGGATTCGAGCTATATCTCCCCCTTGTACACAATTTAAAATTTCCATTTTTTCTTTTCTTTATTTATTTCATGTATGTGAGCACACTGTCACTGTCTTCAGACACACCAGAAGAGGGCATCAGATGCCATTACAGACAGTTGTGAGCCACCATGTGGTTGCTGGAAATTGAACTCAGGACCTCTGGAAGAGCAGTTAGCGCTCTTAACCACTGAGCTATATCTCCAGCCCTGAAATCTCCATTTTAAATTTAAATAGCTGCAAAAGATGTGTTCTAATATACTTTTAATGTTTTAAATTTTTGTTTTTTACAGTATGTACATAAGTTGTACCTGAACACACTATGGTGTGACTGTAGTGGTCAGGGACAACACTCACAAACATGTTCTTGCCTTCCACCATGTGGATTCTGGGAACTGAACTCAAGGTGTTGAGCCTGGTAACAAGCACGTTTCCTCTCTGAACCATCTCATTGGCCCCTTAAATTAAATATTGACATTTGAAAATAAGACCATAGCTAGGGAGATGACAGAGCCGTTAAGGCACTGGCCACAAAAGCAGGAGAATTGGAGTTTGCGTCTACAGAACTATTAAATGCCAGTAGAGCAAGGAAGCTAACCCACAGTTCCAGCCTGGGTGGCAGGGCCAGGGGATGCCCGGAGTGCATTCAGCAGTAATAGCCAAATTGGTTTGACTGACAGACCTGGCCTCAAAAAAGAAGGTAGAAGAACAATTTTCTTTGAAATATCAAGAAGGTTCCTGATATATTAACCTGGGGCATCCACACATATCTATATGCGTGTGAGGTCATATATAAGAACATAAATGCATATACTGCCTGCCTTACACACAAACACAAGAGTTGGATGCCTTGCCAGTCGTGGAAGTACAAGCCTGTTAGTTCTAGCTCTGGGGACGCTGAGGAGGAGGGAGGACTTAGGAGTTCAATTGTAGTGTTGGCTACATAAAAGATCCAACCTCAAAACCCCACCACCAACATCAACAGCAAAAGAGTTGGATTTTTGACATAATTATTTTTCTCCTTGAACACCTATCTTCCTAGCAGCCTAAGAAAGAACACTTATATTACATCATCCTATCTCCTTTTCTGCAGCACAAAATACCAATTAAAATTATTTTTGCTCCCTAATCATTAAAAAAGTACTCTAGATTGAGCAATAATCAAAAATTGTTATGAAGACCTTGATTAATTTTTTCCCAAATATATTTTACACTCTGAAAAATCATTGTTAGACCTAAAAGAAGTAAAACTTGAGTGGAGATATATCTTTTGTATGTGTGTTTAGAACAGCATTTGGCCAAATAGCCCAGGCTAGCCTTGAACTCACAATCTCTATGCTTCAGGCATCTGTACTCTGGCTACATGGGCAGTTTGGAAGGAAAGGTTCTCGTCTGATTTCGCTGACACCATTTGTGTCCAGATCATTTGGGATGGCTCCACGTTGCCTCAGGGGATTCCTAAGGATCCAGGCCAGCCCAGCTATATAAAGGTCGTTGCTATGTGGTAGCCACATCGTTGTCTAAAAGCTCCAGACCAGCTCCAGACCTGCTCCAGACCCTAAGTCATTACCATAAGGAAGAAAAAGTATAGTTCCTCAAGACAAACCCTGAGCGGGGTGCAGGGGATTCCACTGCTGTGGCCGAGGCCTTCAGAGAAGACAAACCTCTGCCCAGGGCTAACCTGTGTCTCTTTTGGGACTTGCAAGGGGTGGGGGTGGGGTTTTCTAAACCAACAAGAGAAAGAAAGCCCCAGAATTCTTCAGTGTTGGTGGATGAAAGCACAGATGACATCAGACCAATCCCAAGCTTACTCTGATTTAAAGGAAATTTGTTTCATCAATTTATTTTTTACATGCGTATGTGTGTACAGTGTGTATGTGCTGTGTACAGTGCACTGTGTACTCACAGATGTCCCATGTTTTCCTTTTCACACTCCACTTTACTGAGACAGGGGTCTTTAACTGAACCCAGAGCTCACCGATTCTAGGTAATCTGGCTACCCTGTTTACCCCAAGACCCTTTCCAGTGTTGCCTCCTGAACTAGGAGATCAGAGATGGCTGCTATGCCTGACCAGCTTTTACATAAGTTTGGGGATAAGGACTCTGGTTCTCAGACCTGTAGGGCTCGGTGCAAGGAACGTGTTTTTTGTTTGTTTTGTTTTTTGTTTTTTACCTAGGGCTTGGCACAGGCCTGTAATCTCAGTACTTGGAGATTAGAGACAAGAAGACCAGGAGTTCAAGGACACCTTTGGCTAGTTAACCAGTTAAAAACAGAACAAACAAAACCAAAAAGGGGTCACATGGTCCCATCCCTGGCCTGAGGATTTATAGGCAGTTAATAGTTGCTAGGGGAGGGAAGATACATTTTCTTCAATCGAGTAGCAGCTGGGTTAGGTAAAGTGACCATGTTTTTGATGACCCTAATAAAGCCCAAAGGTCGCAGAAAGATTTGAAGGAGGGAGGAAGGTAGGGAGGGGAAGGAAGGAGAGGGAGAGGGAGGGAGAGTCTAGTTTCTAGACTGATTTCGCAGATCAGTTGGGGTGGCTCCATCCCAGGGTAACCCCAGGGATCCATGGCTGAACAGCAATATGAAAAAGTCTTTTTGCTATGTGGCATTTATATCTTGCTCCGAAAACCCCTAAACCTGTTCCAGGAGCTCAGCCAGGGCTATTTCTCTCCAGGAAAAAGCTACACAGTGAGTTACAAAACAAAAAAGAAAGAAAAGGGACAAGCTGGGAAGAGGAAGTGGAAATGGGAGGGGACAACAGAGGGCGATGAAGGCTGAAATACGATCAGAATATATTATAAACACCCATGAAGATGTAATAATGAAACTTATCACTAAATACAATTAATATATGCTAATAAAGTCATTTTTAAAAAGGAAGTTTATTGTGTCCCGCTGAAGGACCGTCAGCAGGGATAGGAAACCACAAACCAGCTTTCACTCTCGACCCAGGGGCTTTGATTGAAGGGACTTTTACACTTAAAAATGGTTGGCGCTCACACGCGCGCGCGGGGTGGGGGTGGGGGGAAACAACTGCGCCTGAAAAATCACTTAACTTCTGTCTTCACTGTCCATAAATAAACATCTATTAGAACAAGCTACTCGGAGCTGCGTTCGTCCCACAAGCGAGCTTTTAGGAGTTGCTACAGACACCAGCGTTGTACACAATTAAAGTACTTACTAGCTAGTCTTCGGTCGCACTTTGCCAAGAGTTGAGGAGGCTTTCCGGAGCCAGCTTTTCCAGACACACCACAGACGCTAGGGTTAAAACTGCTGTGGGTGCTGTGTGTTCCTCACGGCAGGGAGTCACCCCAGCATGGAACAGTCGGATTAATAACCACGGTAAGGCGATCCCCGGGGAAGCCAAGTCCGCGGAAAGTACAAAAATACAGGCTGGGATGTCCCGCTTCCATGGTGGGGCAGGACTGTTCAGTGTCCTCAGTTGTCCCGGCTGTCGAGCAGAAGGGGCTGAGGGCTTCTGAGCCAGAAGGACTCTGGGTACCTGCCAGCCTATTCCTGGGATCACACAAGATGCATGTCCCCCGAGACTAGCCCGGAGCTCCCTGTTTCTCCTCCAGTGTCCCCGGATCCCTGCGCCCCACTTTCTCCCTCGTACCTATGGCGTTCACGGTCAGCTCGGCGGTGGCCCCGGCACTCAGCAGCCAGGCCCCAGTGCACAGCAGCGACAGCACAGCCCACATCGCGGAGGGAGCTCACTGCCCGGTCCTGTCGAGTGCCCTCTGAGTGCAGCTTGTGGGGAAGGAGGTGGGGCGACGCTGGCCTCCGCCTAGGTGGTGCTGGTTCCTTCCGCACCCCCTGCGGCCATTACACTCCTCTATTTTTGGGAAGAAGGGCTCCCAGCGTCTGACCCTGAAGACTAGTCCCGACCAAGTGGGAGGAAACACAGCTGAAGCCCCAGTTTACTTTCTGTCCTCGTCTCCAAGGTTTCTTGAGCCATAGCTCCTTGGCCTTCCCCAGGGTTTGGAATGAAGTAACAAGAGGGCTCTCCTAACTGCTTACTCCCAACAGGAATTTGGGTTGGTTCTGAGGAAGTCACACTGTGCCTTCTTTATTTTCCAAGTCTGAAGGAGGAAATGGTACATTTAAGGTCCGCATATGAAATAAACAGACAAAGCACCTTTTGAACTAAGGAGCCTTTCTTGCTGGTGTTCCTCTGAAGGAGAAAGGAGAATTCAGACAGGCCTAGCACTCACACCTTGCACCATGGAGGCCAGGTTATTCCCGCTTGTGTGTTGCCTTACCAAATGGCACATTTTCTACTCCCTACTTTACAAATGTGGAAACTGAGGTCTTAGGTCTTAGGTCTAGATGAGTAGTTTTTCCCATAGAAAGTCTGAGCCTACTACGGTATTTCTTCCTTCCTTCCTCCCCCCTCCCTTTCTCTCTCTTCGTATAATCTCCCATATAGCCCAGGCTGTCCTTGAACCTGTAACCTTCCTGTTTCAGTCTCCTTTATTAGAATCCCCTGGCAGCCCATGGCATTTTGATGAAGGCAGAATGACCTTCCTCTTCCTGGGGGTCAAAGGACCCTTTAAAAGGGACCATCTAAGACCATCTAAAAACACAGATATTTATATTATAATTTATAACAGTAGCAAATTTACAGTTATGATGTGTCAACAAAAATAATTTAATGGCTGGGGGTCACCATAACATGAGGAACTGAATTAAAGGGTCACAGCATAGGAAGGTTGAAAACTGCTGGTCTAGAGAATCTGACCAGTTCTCAGAACTCTACTTAAGAAGCCTTGGGACCAAGGATGTAACTCAGTGAACATGGCCCAGCATGCACAAGGCTCTAAGTTCCATGCCTAGTACTTCTAGAAACATACACACACACACACACGCACACACACACACACACACACACACACACATACACACACAGACGTAACCAAACAGACAAACTCAAACAAGAGCCACAACACAAAGGCATGTTTTCAGATGCTCTGGACATGTGGACACTGAATCTACACAGATCAGTTCTGACAGGCCTGAAATATGGCTCCAAGGACAGAGAGTGTGGAAAGAGCTCCCATCTTAGGATTTCTGACTTGATGCGTTTCAGTTTTGAATTCTGGGCTCTTCCCAGGCCTGCAGCTCTAATCAGCAGAGAGATGCTGAGGGGAAGTGGCTGACATTCTGAAGCAAACTGTATGAGGCCAATGGCTTGAGATGGTAGGTCTTTGGTCCTTATTATGTAACGGGCTGTATTTGTCGAATGATCTTGACCAACTGTTGGCGAAGGTTGGCTTTTGAACACATTTTCGGTAAACTGGGCAAAGCTGTGAAGTTTGATAAGTGGGATATATAGTAAAATGTACTCTTGATTTATAGTGTTTTCAGCTACGGAAGTTGAAGAGCATTTGCATTTTTATTTAGCATATGTATGTATGTATGTATGGACAAACACATGAATGCATGCACTTTCAAGTATGGTCATGAGTACGTACAGGCGTTTCATGTAAGTGTGTGTGCACATGCATATCTAGGACCAAAGTTGACTCTAGGTGTCTTTCTTGATCATTTGCTTTGTCTATTGAGCAGATTCTAACTGTTCTAGTCAGTGAGCTTGCTACGGTTGTGTTCCTGTCTCTGCCTCTTGAATGTTGTGATTAAACAGAAGCCACCAAACCTGTTTGTGCTTTAGTGGGTTCTGGGGATCTGAAGTGTGGTCCTCACACTTGTTGGACAAGTATCTTACCCACTGAGCCAGCTTTCCAGCTCCTGCCCTTGTACGTCTGATAAAGCAGATGCTCTTCTGAAAGAGAGCTGTGCTTTGAGAACAATGTCTCTCATTGCCTGCAATGGTGCTATTTGGAGTGTGAGTTCCTGGTCTGATGAAGATGTCCTCTGTAGCAGATGTCCTACCCTGTAGGGTGTGGAGACTGCCTCACCCTTCTGTCACTCTGGCCTTCTGGAGAGCAGCAGGATTTAAGGACCCTGCATATTGAACTGGTCCAGGGCTGTTCCCATGGCTTAAGAATTGTAGATCATGCAGAGGGCAGAGGCTTCTGGGTTAGTGAGAAGTGAAGGGTGTCCACCTGGTCTCTTGGGTACCAATGTGTCATTTTTGCCTTACCACAGATTCCCTCCGTCACCTTGAACAAATAGTTTGCGCTTCTCCAAAACCCAGATGCACTCTGTGTCCCGAGCTTGTGACACCTGATTCTTATTATTCCCCTTCCCTCCTCTTCTTCCAGTGCCCCCACCCCCAATCTGCCTTAGATCCACTCTTCCTCTATCTCCCTTCAGAAAAAGGCAGGCCTTCCAGAGACATCAAACAAATATGGCACATCAAGTTGCAATAAGACTAGGTACATCCCTTCATATTAAAACCACTTGAGGCAACCCAGTAGGAGAAGGGTTCCAAAATCTGGAAAAGGACAGCCCCCATCCCCACTTTTAGGCGTTCCAGAAGAAGACCAAGCTACACACCTTGACATATATTTAGTGGAGCTGGTCAGACCCACACAGGCTCCCTGACGTCAGCTCAGTCTTTGCAAACTCCCATGAACCCTACTTAGTTGGTTCTGTGATTTTCCCTGTAGTGTCCTTGACCCCTCTGGCTCCTACAATCCTTTTTTCCCTCTTCTGCAGGATTCCCTGAGTGTTTGGCTGTGGGTCTGCATCTGTTCTCAACAGTTGCTGGATGAAGGCTCTCTGATGACCATTATGTTAGGCTGGGGTCTCTGAGTATAACATAGTATTATTAGGAATCATTTATTGACTTTTCTTTTTCTTTTTTTCCCTGTTTTTGTGAATGGTGTTTGGTTCTGTTGTGGGTCTCTGGGCTATCCAGCCTCTGGTTCCTGGTCCTCCAGATGGTGTCAGGAGTGGGGTCCCTCTCCTGGCGTGGGTCTCAGGCTAGACTGGTTATTGGTTGGCCACCCCCACAAGTTGTGCTTCATGATACCTGCTTTAATGATTAATTTGTCTGCCCTACTGAAGTCAGCTGGTTTTTGCCTCTGTACCTGTGAGGTTTCTTCTCCACAGATCTTGGCTTCTATGCATCTGCAGTGAAGATATTGAAGGTTGGTGCTAGTGGCAGAGATTTGTGGGAACAGGCTGGGGGTAGACTCTGCAGGTCTCTTTCTTCAGGTTATCTGGTCAAACACATTCTGAGTACTGCCGGGAAGGGACTTTACAGCTGAAATTAACCCCAAATTAATTGACTTTAAAACATGATCATTTGGGGAGCCTTGTAATAAATCACAGGACCCTCAAAGGCAGAATGTTATAGGGTATCCACTAGAGAAGACTGCTCTACATGGGTTTAAGCCAATAGAAAGTCTTAATTAGCTGGCCAGCAATTATCTCAGGGTGAGCTTTTAAGCACAAAACCCATATTCTGGTTGGCATACTTGAGTTAACAAGCATAGTTAGCCAGAAGCTGAACTACAGTAGCCAAAGGCAAGGTTAGTACATTTAGAGTCTTTCCCAGAACTA